>NC_045428.1:527646722-528250775 GCF_902635505.1 Sarcophilus harrisii
TTTTTTTTTTATTCTAGAGAAAGATATCTCTATATCCATATTTTTTTAATTTTTAGGATACACATTTTGCATTTTATTAAAGATTCTTTTTTACTGAATCAATTGAGATAAACATGTGGTTTGGGGTGTTTTGCTTTTTAATAATATTAATTGTGTTGATTGCTTTCCTAATTTCAAAACATTTTTGCATCCCTGTCATAAATCCAACTTGGTCATAATGAATGAATGATTTATTGGATAAATTGCTGTAGTCTGGCAGTATTTTTTAAAAGTATTTTTGCTCATTATTCATTAACTATTTTGGTCTATAATATTCATACTGTATTTTATCAATTCCTAGTTTACATGTTACATATATATATATATATATATATATATATATATATATGTCTCATGAAATGAATCAAATAGCATGCTTTCTGTTTCAATTTTGAGAACAATATACGAAGTATGGTATCAATTATTCTTTAAAAATTTGGTAGAATTTTGTCTATGAAACCAAAAAGAACAAGAATTGTTTCCTCTCCTTTAATAGTTCCATTTTGTTCTCTTTCCATTGAGATTGGTTAAAGATCTCTCTCTCTCTCTCTCTCACTAGTTTAATGACAGTTTGAGTATTTTATATTTTTGAAAATATTTATTTCTTTTGAGTACTCAATTTTCTCAGCCCATAACTGCAGATATTAGGCCCTCAGGATTATTTTTATTTCTTCTGGTTTTGTTGTGAATTTGCCATACTCATTTGCTATTTTATTGATTTGGACTTTTTACTCTCTTCCTTTTAATCAGATTAGCTATAGGTTTATTAATTTTATTAGTTTCTTCACAGAACTTTTAGTTTTTATATAGCATGTGTTTGTTTTGTTGTTGTTGTTTTCAATTTATAAATTTCTCCTTTAACTTTTGGCCTTTTCTTTGTACTTATTTTAAGTCTATATATCTGTTGTTTTTCTAATATTTTAAAATGCGTATTCATTTTGTTAATTCTCTCTTTTTCTGTTTTGTGAATGTATATTTGTAGGGATATGAATGTTTTTCTAAGGACTTCTTTAGCTGTATTCCAAAAAAATTGCTATATTGTTTTATTATAATTATTATTTTTGCATAATTAGTAATTGTTTCAAAGATTTGTTCTTTGATGCATTCGTCTATTTGGATTTAGTGTTGAAGTCTCCTTTTGGATATATATCTTTTGTTTTGACTGTTATGGTCTATAAAGGGTAAGTTAACTAATTCTCCCTAACATTTATTTGCAATAGTCCTGTGCCTCAACACATGGTTAATTATTGTAAAAGTTCCATGTAGTACTGAAAAAATATTTATATACCTTTGCAGTTCCATTTAGAAAACTCCAAAAGTGATTTGTTTCTCCAGAAATTGAATCAGTTTTACATTTTCTCTTTTATCTTTCCATTAGACTCATTCAAAACCTAAAGAGGGACAGTGAAGTCTTATTATCAATATTACAATATTGTATTACTATCCATATCTTCTTATATTTCAAATCGCTTTTCTATGAATTTGATTTGATCATATACATATATAAATAATATCCACTTCTTATCCATGGTTCCTTTCAGCATAATGAGTTTTTCAACTTTATTACTTTGTTTTGAATGTTCATTTTTGCTTTATTGCACATTATTACAACTTCTGCTTTTTAGGATTTACTTGACGTATAGTAATTTTTTTTCTGGTCCTCAACTTTATTTTATGAATGTTTTTTTTAATATTTTTGTAAGCAACAAATCATAGGCTTTTGTTCTCTAATGTATTAATTGTTAATTTATTGGATTGCTTAATTACTATATTTCTTTAATATTTATTTAAGTACTATTCTCGATAGAATAAAAACTACTGAAGTATGCATTTTTGGCTCCCTCCCACCCTCAGCTATAAGCAGTTTATGTTACTGTTTAATAGAGCTTTCCTCTCTTTCTCACCTTCCTTTTGTCAATGTGTCTCACTTCCAGAAAATGTCTATCCTTGCAGATGATAGAGAGGGGACACTGGCCCATAAAAGGATGCTTTTCCTAACACAATGTCTTTGATTATACAGCTGATCCTTGACTTATATCATCCCATTGGTCCTTTTACTTCCCCATTTACCTCAAAATCTCCTCCTTGAATCCAGTCTTCCACCTTCCCACTCCAAGCACCAAAAACTCCAGGAGCTCTAATTCCCTCCACCTCACTGATGGTCAGAAGAATGTTTCCAACCAACAGATCCCTGAAGAGAACACTTGATTTATTGAATATCACAAAAATTCTGCTCCCAACAATTATCATTGCTCTTTTAAATCATTCAGGAACAGCATGTTATGTTTCTATCCCCTCTCCAAAGTTCATAGGGTCTTCTGTCTCATAAAGTGTTGAATCTTTTTTTCTTAATATTCATAGACATTTGAACTAGTTTACTAAATCAAGAAGTCATATTTATTTTTTTCCGATTTTTTTTTTAAATTTTGGTTTATCTACTTTTGTTGAAAGTTTTAAAATTTTCTTCTCCTGACTTCTTTGGTAATTTTAGACTCCCTCCTGCTCCTTAGTTTCCCCTATTACTTACTCTCTGTCTCCCTTCCTTCTGATGGAACCATGGTGGTTTCTATGGAGTCTGAATGTGAAAGAATTTGGCATCCTTCCATTTTGGGAAAATCATATCCCATGAGCCCAAGTCTCTATCCCAAGTTAGTTTTAGAGGGAAAGAACCTGCCTAAGTGAATGGGCCAGTTTCCTTTAAGTTTAGTAGAGTACTACATGGCTCCCAACATATGTATCTTGTCCCTTTCCCTTTGTTACTTGATTCTTCAGCCTAGTTCAGGGAACTGCCACACTACACACAGTGTAGTTCGAATATTTAGGAGTTTTTGGCACTGGAGAAGTGGAAGAGGAAAATTGGTGTGTGATTTTGAGTTGTATTTCAATTCTAGAGATACATCCTGCTTTTTTCTTTCTGTTTTTCCTCTCTGCTGCAGATATCTTTTGCAGCACAGAATTCTCCCAAGGTGCTGGCTATCTTGGCTCATCAATTTTTTCCAGTTTGCAACTTGGGCCTCCATGGCACTCATAAAAGGGAGTTGGGCTATATATGTAGAGTTGTGTTTTGATGCTTGCCTATAGGTCTGGTGCCTAGTAAAGTCTTGTTTCAGTATTAGGACTATCAGTGGAGGAGATTAGTGCTAAGTGAATTTTGTTAGATTAGTTCAAATTTTTAACTCCTTGATTTTTGGGGTTCCTGTGTTCTGGGTCATGGAAAAAAATGGAAGTTGTTTTATCTTTGATGTATCATTTTTTAAATAACTTTTTATTGACAGAACCCATGCCAGGGTAATTTTTTTACAACATTATCTCTTGCACTCACTTCTGTTCCGATTTTTCCCCTCCCTCCCTCAACCCCCTCCCCCAGATGGCAAGCAGTCCTATACATGTTAAATAGGTTACAGTAGATCTTGGATACAATATATGTGTGCAGAACTGAATAATTCTCTTATTGCTCAGGGAGAATTGGATTTAGAAGGTATAAATAACCCGGGAAGAAGAACAAAAATGCAAGCAGTTTACATTCATTTCCTAGTGTTTTTTCTTTGGGTGTAGCTGCTTCTGCCGATCCTTGATCAATTGAAACTAAGTTAGATCTTCTCTTTGTCTAAGAAATCCACTTCCATCAGAATACACCCTCATACAGTATCGTTGCTGAGGTATATAATGATCTCTTGGTTCTGCTCATTTCACTTAGCATCAGTTCATGTAAGTCTCGCCAATCTTCTCTGTATTCATCCTGCTGGTCATTTCTTACAGAACAATAATATTCCATAACATTCATATACCACAATTTACCCAACCATTCTCCAGTTGATGGGTATCCACTCATTTTCCAGCTTCTAGTCACTGATGTATCATTTTTTATTTTGAACAGGTTAGTGAAGTCTCATCATGTGAGAAAATGTCCACTCTTCCATCTTGTTGCTTAAGTGACCTGTAAGTCAGAAGAACAAAGGCTATAAAATTAAAAAAAAATTTGGATCTCTATACAATACAATGATCATTCAGATACAGTGGTGATCATTTCATATTGAACATTAAAGAATATTAATAAACCAAATGGCTAATACAATGATTTATTTTTTTGACTATTCACATTATTCAGTTGATAGGAGAGGAGGAGATGGGAGAGAATTCAAATGTGAAAATATATAGTATGTGAATCCATATATATATTATATATATAATATATATATAATATATATATATTATATATATATAGGTATATGTGTATACAAAATTTGAGTAGTAACAGAAGCTATTGCCCAGCATTGTGAGGATCATATGAGTGATTACATATAAAATGCCTTGCAGATCTTCCTTAAAGAGCTTTTTAAATACTTGTTGTTATTGTTATTGTTTTTATCATCAATAACAATAGCAGAGATTTATTTTGAAAGGTTCACATTTTGAAAGGTTTAAAGACAAAGGTGAGAGAAATCAAATGCAACTGATGATAGAGAAATAGACTTGAAATATCATAGATTAAATATCACAAAACTCTGCCAGGGAGTGAATCGCTATTTTTATGGAACTAAATTACAGAATATAAGGTACATAAGAAAAGAAAGAGGGTAAAGATGTGGAAGATATTTGATATGTCATCATCAAGTCAAAGGTTAATGATGAAAAGAAAATTACTTCTGTAGTTTTTCAAGAATAGACTTTGTGGGAGAATGGATGGGAAAAAGGGTAAATGCAGTATCATTGGAAGAAGGGGTACCACTCGTGAATTCTCTTTTTAGAGAAGAAACAGTCTGTGAAAATAAATGAGGATAGTAAAATTGGAATAATCTACAGGGATCTGGTGCTTAGACACTTTCTTCTTCCTCAGGATAAAAGGAGTCAAAAGTCTTGAGGGCAGCTAACTCCCATAAAATGGGGATATCATGGGCTCTGGAGAAGATATCATACATAGGAAATAATGGAAAATGCCCATAAAAAGGTCAAAATTAACAAAAAAGCTATGCAATAAGGGACCTAGAAAAATTGTAATTATTTGACAATATATTCTCTATCACTTTTAGGAATTTATATTTAATAGAAGAAGATACAACAGAAAACAGAATCAGAGGAAATATCTACAAGGTAATAGTAACATAGGACCTGTTTATAAATGAGAACTCCAAATAAGCACATTTTAAACCTTATTTAATTTTATTTTATTTTTGGCTGAGGCAATTGAGGTTAAGTGATTTGCCCGGGGTCACACAGCTAGGCAGTGTTAACTGTCTGAGGCCATATTTGAACTCAGGTCCTCCTGACTTCAGGGCTGGTGCTGTATCCACTGTGCCACTTAGCTGTCCCATAAGCCTTAAGACTAAAGAAGGAATAAATAATTATTAGATCTATAAACAAAATAAACAGACAAACATGTCTAGAATAAAAAGAGAGAAAAATATTGAAGAGAATGAAGAAATAAAATCATTTATAGAAAAGAACACATAATTAAGAAAAAAATTAATGAATGAAACAAGGGAGCACAGAGGAACAGATTCCACAAGAATTTTTTAAAGATATATATGATTGTTAGTCCACAGAGGACCTGGATACATTATTTGTTGGATACATTATTTTTTTACTCTAGGATGGGAAAAATAAGGTCAAGTAAGTGATTTTCAAACTTTGGCTATTGGGTCCCCTTTACATTTTTAAAAGGTTATTGAAGACCCCAAAGAACTTTTCTTTATGTAAGTTATATCAAGTGATATTTACCATATTATAAATGAAAGTGTCTTAATATTATTATGAAAATAATTTTGACCTCACAGATTTCTAAAAGGTTCTCTAAGGCCCTCACAATAGACCATACTTTGAGATCTGGGTTATTTAATTTTTTCAAATTACATTTTACTTTTTCAATCAACAAGTATTTGTTTTGTCTTCATCTCCTTACTAATATTAAAAAAAAATAGAAAAGAAAGAAAATCTTTGTAACAAATATGCATATTCAAGCAAAACTGGACAGACCAATAAGAAGGAAACATTTCTAAGTGTAGATCTTAAGGCAGATGTGTAGTATTGATAGTGACCAGGATATTCATAAAATTCCTTTATCCTAGATGGGACAAGGAATAATAAAGCAAAATTCATGAGGTAAAGAAATACTTTTGTGAAGAAAGTTGGCAAAACAGAATCAGTTCCTGGAACAGATTTCACTTTATTTTGACCATTCTTGGGCTGACTTTTGAATTGAATGTTCCTATTAGGAGCAGATTAGACTAGGTTTTAAGGAATTTATCCAACAAAATAGGCTAACTATATACTATAGAAATATAGGCTTAAATGCTTCAAAGTTAATTAGGAACGTTAGATCCCTTTAAATATCAGATCTTTAACAAATACTCTGATTTAAAAAAAAAAAGCTTCAGATTGAGAACAAAATTAAACATTCAGATACTTTATAAACTGTCAGTCCTATGTCAGAAGTTCTTGTGACACAGAGGAAGCAGATCATTTTATGGAAGTGACACACTTCTTTTAGCTTAGTTTCAACTCAGAAACATAGAGAAATTACATAGCCAAACAATCTAGCACCAATTCACACAGTTTTACTGACTGCAGTGTATTGGAAAGAAGTCTTAACAAAGAGGAAAATTCAGCATATTGTGATCTTGGACAAGGCACTTGGATATTTCTTGGCCTCAGTTTTGTCATACATTAAGTCAGAACATTGGACTAGATAATTCTAAGGTTCTTTCTAACTCTAATATTCTAAATTTATTCTAATTTTCAAAATAGACAAATTATAAACTAGTCTCCCATCATGATCTGGTTATACTACCATCTGTTGGCACAGGGTCTCAAATTCTAAATAGTGTCTGCCATAGAGGAAATAAGACAACAGAAGTATGCCTACCATAATTAAAATATGCATTTTTTGGGAAGGGGATGTTGCGACTTCCCCTAAATAAGCATGGGAAGGAGGAGAAATCCAGAGGCACAGTAGAAGCAGAGTGATATATTGGAAAGTTGCTTGGATTTGGCTTTAGAGAACCTGGCTTCATTACTTAAAACATATATGATTTTGAGTAATATAATTCCCTTCTCTAAGAGTTAGGTTTCTTATGTGTAAATTAAAGGATTGGACTAGATGGTTTCTAGAATGCTTTTCAGCTCAAAATCTATGTTCTTTGTTCAAGCATAGCAGGCTTTATGATTTTAGAACCTTAATTAGAACATTAGTGTTCATAAGATATCTGGCATTAATTCTTTTTCCATTAATAATGAAAGGCAAAAAAGTAATTATTGAACATAAAATAACTATAATTATTCATAATTATAATGAGCTAGAAGGATACATGTGGGTGTACTATTATTAAGTTTAGGCACAATTGATTCTTAAATAGCTGGCAGCTCTATGCCTTTTGTATCAGAAGAAAATGTTCTATCTAACCTAAAGAAGGAACCTTGACCATTTGTAGTAGAAACCATCTAACTTTCTAGCATGTTTTACTCTTTTTCTCAACTTGTTTTAAAATCTATAGGAATAGGCAGCAATTGCAATATTTCCATAAACTACATCAGTCCTGTTATGAACTAATTTTCCTCAAAATTAGATTAAAAAGGTTTTTCTAATTTTGTGGATTCTGGAACATTATGTTAATATGGAAAAAAAGAAGCTTTCACCTTTAATTGGAGAAAGTGTGGAGGAGGAATAGGTATCGTACATGCATGTTTATGCTAGGTTAAAGAATTTGACTTAAAACTGTCATAGGAAATAGTTTTGCACAGAAGTCTTTCATTTATATATTTTTCAGATATTTGAGTAACCCAAACAAACACAACTTCATGCAGGACAGAATAAGAATAAACTGAATTTTTTACTTGTATATACAATTTTATATGTAGGAGCATGCTATTTCTCTGCTGATTCTTGTATATGACTTTCTATAATTTTAAAAAGGCTATCTTTGTTGGAAGTATGGAATAAATGAAAAAAAAATACTGAGCTGAAGGGTCAGAAGGCCTGTTTTCTCATGGAAACTCTGTTAATAAAGTAACTATGTTCCTCTGGGCAAGTTAATGAACCTTGTTGGGCATCAATTTCCTAATCTGTGAAATCAGTGAATCAAACTAGGATCAAATAGTCTTTATAATATTTGTTCTAATTCTAAAATCCCAATATACCAAAACAGCCAATAACTTTAATAATCTAGTGTTTGACAAACACAAAGACCCGAGTTTTTGGGATAAGAACACTATTTGACAAAAATTGCTGGGAAAATTGGAAATTAGTATGGCAGAAACTAGGCATTGACCCACACTTAACACTATACACCAAGATAAGGTCAAAATGGGTTCATGACCTAGGCATAAAGAATGAGACTATAAATAAATTGGAAGAACATAGGATAGTTTGCCTCTCAGACCTGTGGAAGAGGAAGGAATTTATGACCAAAGAAGAACTAGAGATCACTATTGACTACAAAATAGAAAATTTTGATTATATCAAATGGAAAAGTTTTTGTACAAACAAAACTAATGCAGACAAGATTAGAAGGGAAACAATAAAATGGGAAAACATTTTTTTCAGTCAAAGGTGCTGATAAAGGTCTCATTTCCAAAATATATAGAGAATTGACTCTAATTTATAAGAAATCAAGCCATTCTCCAATTGATAAATGGTCAAAGGATATGAACAGACAATTCTCAGAGGAAGAAATTGAAACTATTTCTAACCATATGAAAATATGCTCCAAATCATTATTAATCAGAGAAATACAAATTAAGACAACTCTGAGATACCACTACACACCTGTCAGATTAGCTAGAATGAGAGGGAAAGATAATGTGGAGTGTTGGAGGGGATGTGGGAAAACAGGGACACTGATACATTTTTGGTGGAATTGTGAACACATCCAGCCATTCTGGAGAGCAATTTGGAACTATGCTCAAAAAGTTGTCAAGCTGTGCATAGCCTTTGACCCAGCAGTGTTACTACTGGGCTTATACCCAAAAGAGATACTAAAGAAGGGAAAGGGACCTGTATGTGTCAAAATGTTTGTGGCAGCCCTGTTTGTAGTGTCTAGAAGCTGGAAAATGAATGGATGCCCATCAATTGGAGAATGGTTGAGTAAATTGTAGTATATGAATGTTATGGAATATTATTGTTCTGTAAGAAATGACCAACAGGATGATTTCAGAAAGGCCTGGAGAGACTTACATGAACTGATGGCAAGTGAAATGAGCAGAACCAGGAGATCATTATATACGTCAACAACGATACTGTATGAGGATGTATTCTGATGGAAGTGGATTTCTTTGACAAAGAGATCTAACTCAGTTTCAATTGATCAAGAATGGACAGAAGCAACTACACCCAAAGAAAGAACACTGGGAAATGAATGTAAACTGCTTGCAGTTTTGTTTTTCTTCCCAGGTTATTTTTACCTTCTGAATCCAATTCTTCCTGTGCAACAAGAGAACTGTTCGGTTCTACACACATATATTGTATCTTGGATATACTGTAACCTATTTAACATGTATAGGACTGCTTGCCATCTGGGGGAGGGGGTAGAGGGAGGGAGGGGAAAAATCAGAACAGAAGTGAGTGCAAGGGATAATGTTGTAAAAAATTACCCTGGCATGGGCTCTGTCAATAAAAAGTTATTAAAAAATAAATAAAATAAAAAATCAAATCAAATAAAATCCCAATATACTCAAAATAATATTCATTCTAACTCTAAAATACAAATATACTCAAAAGAAACATAACCTTTATCTTTTTTTTTCAATGGGGAAACAAAATAAGCTACAAAAATAATTCCATTGCTCTTTGGTTGCTCTTCCATTTACATTTTTTGGATATGGATGTTTTATAACCATTCAATGTCACTAAAAGAAGGTTGTTGTTAAACACACACAGACACCCAAAATAGGCATAAAGACACATAAATATTCCCCCCACACACCATTGATTTCTGGTCAAGATGGCTGCCTGAAAGGAGGCAGAGTACTTAATTAACACACATCTATCTCCTTCAAAAAACTGAAATCTGCACCATAATAAAAAAATGTTAAATTAAAAAGAAATCCAATAGGAAATTCAGAGATTATTTCCACTACAGAGATTATTTTCACTTCCATTATTTCCACTGTACAAAAATCACTCAGAAGTTCAAAGATGACATGAAAGGGAATCAACAGGAAAGTTGTGCCAGTTCAGGAAAACAAGTCTGCATCCTTTCAGCCACATTGTAGACTAGCTGTAGACAATGACTTAAGACTGTAGATGTCTATTTTCAAATATGGAAAAAATGAAGGGCTCCCCCTAAAAAATCCCATGAAGATATTAGAAGACCTTGGAAGTTGCTAGAAGTGGGAGCAGTCAAGGTAATACAGGAAAAATCTGAGTGGGACAGCCCAAGCAACGCAGAGTTCCAAATTCAGAGTGTTCTATTTTTAGAAGCAATAAAAGAACTTGATAACTCAGTATTCTGAATCTTAAAGATCCAGGGACTTTTAATATCAGGATGTAGATTTAAGTACAATAACCCAGGTAATCTAGATGAGAACAAGTAGAGATGACAACTTCCCCCAAGAGCACAGCAGAAGATCTTGATTCCAGAAAAAAAAAAAAAGATAAATCAGGAAGTAAAGTTGAGAAAATGTGTAAACCAAATAAGGTAATAACCAATATAAAGCAAGTTATTATAGATTTAGGGATGTCTCAAAATACAGCCTAGAAGGAGAAAGGTATTTTATAATAAATGTATGCAGAAATTCAAAGGGGAAAAAAATTCAACCAAGACCACATGAATGCTAAGAAAAATTGAAACAAGAGATTTTTACAAAATGAAATAAAAGCTCTTGAGGAAAGAATTGTAAGGATAAGAAGAAGTTTAGAAGATAAAATAAGGAACCTCATCCAAATAACAAACATCCTAAAATTGGAACAGACCAAGTGGAAATTAATGACTTTATGAGACATCAAGAAATATTAAAACACATCAAAAGATTGAAAAAATAGAAGAAAATGTAAGCTATCTGATATAAAAAATTTGACTTGAAAACAGATCAAAGAGAGATCAATTTTAAATCATTTGACCTCCTCAAGGTTATGATTTTAAATGTCTAAACATTATTTTTCAAGAAATGAGAAATGCCTAGAATAATAAGAGCCAGAAGGCAAGGTAAAAACTGAACATTCCTTTCACCTCCTGAAAGAAATCCTAAAATTAAAAAAAAAGAGAGTCAAGGAATGTCATAGTCCAATTCCTGTAATACAAGTTAAAGAAAAGATAACATAAGAAAGTCATAAAAAGAGGAATTTGAGTACCAACAGAATACATGCATGATCATACAAGATCTGGTAACTCCTAATATAAATAAAGGGTTAAAAGAAAGACAAGGAAAACAAATTTCCTAATCCTAAAAAGAAGAATTAAAAGGGGAAAAAGAGGGGAAAATAAATGAAATTTAAGGGAGTGTTCATCAATTGTAGAATGGCTGTCCAAATTGTCATATGTGAAAATAATAGATTTTTATTGTTCAAAAAAATGATAAAAGAGACAATTTCAGAGAATTTTGGATAGTAAGAGCTCATACAGAATAAGGTGAACAGAACTAGAAGAACCAATTACGCAAAGAAGCAATATTTATAAAGGAAAAGTCTTTGATATACTTAAGAACTCTGATGAAATGACCAATCATGTTCCAGAGGACTGATGATAAGGCATGTTACTAGCCTCCTGGGATTGAGATGATAGATTCAAGGTGCTGGACATGGTTGTTGGACTATGTTTATTTCATGTTTTTGGTTTTTTTAATCATTTTTTTTAATTAAGGTGGGGAGGATATGGGAAGGGTGAGATTAGACCTTTTTAAATTCTGTAACTTAGGTTTTCCAACTTCAAATATTATGCTGTATCCATTCCATCACTTCGCTGCTGCTGCAATTATTATTATTTTATTATTAATTTGTTACATTGATTTAAAATTTTCTTTACAATCAGGGTACAATCGACTTTTCTATCTCTCTTTTCCCTAATATATTACTTCATGTTATACTATTCTATGCCATTATATTACATTATATTGTAATATATCTTCCCTTTCAAACAAAACTGACCTTCTTAAAATTTTTCACAGAATATACTTCATCTCCCAATGCTTAGAATATACTCTGTTCTGACCTCTGCCTCTTATAACCCCTACTTTCTATTCCAGTATCACTTTCTACACCACTTTTTTCTTGATTTCCCCCTAGTCAGTGCTGCTTCTCCTACTCCTCAAATTATAATGAATTTTATTTTTATAGAGTTTGCATAAATTTATCTGTACTTATTTTCTTTTCTAATGGAATGTAAACTCCTGAAAAGCATAGATCCTTCCATGTTTCTAGTATCCTTAATACACTAAGAGTGCTTGAGAAATAACAGGTGCTTTATAAATGCTAATTGATTGAATGATTTCATTATTCTGCTGTTTTCCATTTTTGTAAATTGCTAAAGGCTTAGAATAATTTCTAACAGTGCCATTCATATAGTTTATTCCAGGGATTAGTGCAAAGTAGATATTTAGCAATTGATCACATTAATAAAATAAAGTTAAAAATTCTAGATATATATTTCACCAAATCAGTTTTCTGATCATCATCATGTAATCTTGAATTATGAAATTATCAGAATATAGTAAAAATTTAAATCTTGAAGCAAATTTGGGATTTTTATTTAGAGTTAATCTGATTTCTAGAATAACTATAAAACTACAGTAATGAATTCTCCTTTAGTTTAATAATGGATTAATAATAATAATTGAGTTTTATAATGTTTTGAAGTTTATAAAGTTCCTTTCATACATTATTTCATTTAGGTAGGCCTTATAAAAATCCAAATAAACATATTAATTTTGTAAGTAAGAAAATGTTTGTTGAAATGAATTGATTTCAGTCTCCAAAGTTTGAAGTCAATTCATTTCAACAAGTATTTATGAAGTACCTACTTTGTGCTGGCCATTGTCCTATGCCATAGGTAGAAGGTGAGAGAGAGAGAGAGAGAGAGAGAGAGAGAGAGAGAGAGAGAGAGATTCAGACAGAGACAGAGACAGAGAAAGATGGCAAATCTGAGAATAAGAACAGCAAGGAAGAAGGAGGGAAGCAAGAAGAGAAAGAGGAGGGGATTAAGAGGAAAGGAGAAAGGGATTAAGACAATTAAGAATTGTCTTAATGACTAATTGGAATGGATGTCTCATTGGAGGAGCTAGATGGCACAGTGGATAGAATGCCAGGCTTGAATTCAGTAACAGCCACCTTTCTGAGTTCACTTCTGGCCTCTAAGCTATTGTTACTTCTTAGCAAATTATTTAATCCTATTTTCCTTAGTTTTCTTATAGTAAAATGAATTGGAGAAGGAAAGGCAAATCACTTTAGTATCTTTGCCAAGAAAACTTTAGGGGTCATGAAGAATTGGATAGGTCTCAAAACTGACTGAACAACCATTAACTCTTCTGATCAATTTAGCCAATAATAATTAATTAGAAATTCATTTGGTTGGCCTTCAATGTAGTTTTCATTGCACTTGTTCTTGTTTTATTTCTAGTGCATTGTACACTGTGAGAACACTGTGTGATTCAGAATTGGAACACCAAATTGAGCAGAAACAGAATGTATAGTCATTTATTTCTTTCAAGCAATTATACCTCCTGATACTAGCAGAGATGCCTTGCATTCACATTATGATAAAGGAAGAGTTGCAATAAACACAATTGTTCAGAGGGAAAAAAAGACCATCTGTTCAAAACTAAATGAATCCTTACTCCCTATTCCCAAGGTCATTTTTATGAACAATTTACACATATTACACCATTTTGGTAAAAGTTTTTCACTGATGCTGCACATTTATCAAGAGATAAGCATCATATCACTCAGCTTTATTCAGATTTAAATAGATAATTAGGCAGCTTCGTGTACTGAAGCCAGAAGTGAGCCAAAATGGGCCTTAAGCAACTGTTCAACATCAACATTTCCAAGTAGACTTGTTCTTAAAAAAACAGAGACTAATTTTGATTTACAATGAAATGCTACAATAAAATCCCAGATTTTGAAGCCTGAAAACCTGGATGCAAATTCAAATAATACTGGTCTAAACCTACCTCCTAGGGTTATTTTGAGGAAAGTACTTTTCTAACCTTAGATCCCCTCATTCCTCTGAACATAGTTATCTCATTTATCAATTAATTAACACACATTTATTAAACATTTACTGTGTGATAGGAACTGGGAATTAAAGGACAAATGTGGATCAGTCACAATTCTAGGGAACTTTAATTTTATTCAGGTGTGCTCCCTTTACTAGTACAGATAGCAATCTATGTGCTTTCTAGAATCACAGGATCATAGAATTTGAGCTGGAAAGGATTTAATTCAACACCCTTGTTTTACAGATAAAAAATCTGAGGGCCAATGAACCTGTGTAAACTGTCATATCAACAGTAAGAGTCAGGGATGAGATGGTGAACCAAAATCCTCTGACTCCTAAGCCAAGGATCTTTCCATTGTACTATGATATTTATTTTATTTAATTTTCTTTTATATCTTTCTATGAAGCTGCCTTAGAGGACATATTTTATGTGCTGAGAATTTTGATCAGGATCATATAAAATTCCATAAGTATTCTACATTCACAATTTTAAAAAAATTCAAAAGTAAAATCCTTTACTTGATCCTATTCTGTCAACCTAAAGGCAGAGAAGTGGCATGTATATAGAAAACTTAGCCTTCAACCAAAAAGAATTGAGTTGAAATCCACTGCACACATTTATAAGTTTAGAAAGACATTTAAATTTTGTCAGCCTCAGTTTCTTCAGCTTAAAAATAGAGATGTTACCCACCTTTCAGGTTGTAATGAAGATCAAATAAAACAATACATATTAAGTCCTAAAAAGTGACTTTCTCACTTGTTTCTTTCATTTTCTCCGTCCTGCAGCAAATGGCAACATTCTGAGATCTTAATTATTGAAAGGGGAAAAATTTGGAGTAATCTCTAACAAAGATTACTAAAGAAAAAATGTTTTGAACATTGTCTTGTTTGTCCTATACTGGTATCAGGGTATGGGAAAATATTATTCTTATTTTGCTTATTTATGGTTTCCACCAGGGTCAAAGGACACTTGAAGATTTTTTTTGGGGGGGTGGAATAATTCCTTAAAATGAATTCAAAATTGATGACAAAATCAGGCCATGTCACTATTAAAAACATTTCATGCAAAACTTGTATTAAAGAGATGGAACTGATTGAATATCTCTAATTTTAGGTTTAGACAGCTAAACAGAGCTATCATGGAATTCATCTCCAGGCTGCAATTATTCAACATAGAATTGCATGACTCCAAGCAACTAAGTAATTAACCTAATGTTAAAATTTCCTAATAGAAAATTTTGCCCAATGTGATGTCCCAGAAGGGTGAGTTAATAATAGAAATTTTCTGAGTGAATGTGATAAAGATTTTTTGTTTTAAATGGATAAATTATTTAAACTCCAAGAAAATAACTGAGTATATTTGTATGATATCATAGAATATAAAAAGGATATTTATACATATATATTTCATATAAAATAATTTTATATTTATTTATAACAGTTATAACTATCTATTTTAAAAATTACAGTCCATTTTATGTGGATTCTGTTTCAGAAAAACCTATATTTACTAACTTTTTTTCCTCATTTGAAAAATAAACTTTATTTTCATAAATTAACTTTGTACATGATGTGTCTAGATCATCTTGAAAATACTCTTCTTCGTAGGAACTTTGTATTTAACTTTTGGAATGGTCGGAATTGAATTGCCACAACTACATAAAAATTCTTCTGATTTCTTGTTATTATTATGGGTGTTTTAATGAAATTTATATAACCATATTGCTCAAGGTCTTATAATAATTTTAAAAAGGTATATCATATCTATAAATAACACATATATACATATGCACATTTGTCTATGCACATGTAAACACATAAATTTATATATCTAGATATATGTCTTGGAGGCTTTGTGCTTGTCCAGATCACATAACAGTATCTACATGGAAGTGTCTGGAGACTTGGAGACTGGAGAACCAGAGTGTGATCTGGGACACAAGGAATTCAGGCTGGATGTTGCTATCAATCCATCAGGGAAAACCTGAGGAGCAAGAGTTCTGAATCTTAGTTCAGCAGGGTTTTGGACCTAAACTTGGTGGATGCAATGGTATGTAGGAACTGAGCTAAATTGTAGGCTTTCCTCAAAAAACTGAGGTGACCTAAGGATATGGTGCCATTAAGAGATTGGGAGAAATGTTTGTATGCTTGTTCTTGATAAAGCTGGAAAGTAAATATTTCTTTGTATCAGCTACTTTGATGTAAAATGGTTAAATTGGACTATTATTCTAGTTACAGGGCTCATAAAATGAGTGGTACATAATTAATGTGAGCTTGAGTCAATGATCAAGGAAAAAGACCCTTTTCTCCAAATCCCTCAGGTTCTCTAGGCACCTTGGGAGAGTGGGAAAGATTATAAAAGGTAACAGGCTTAGCTTTGAGAAAGTGGGCCAGAAGTAAACTTCCGTGTTTAATATAATATCGTGAATATTATATAAGTATGTATATATATACAAATGTATACATACATATATACACTCTCATGCATAGATTATAGCTAAGTATTGCAGTGAATACAATTTGGGATCTGGAAGAACTGAGTACAAATCTGTTCTTGGATACTTTCTGCCTCAGTTTCTTCAACTGTAAAATAGGTATAAACATAGCACCTATCTCATGGGTTTTGTGAGAACTAAATGAGATATGCAGAATATTTAATGCAATGACTGGCACATATTTGGCTCTTAATAAATGGTTGTTTTCTTCCTTTCCTCTTGTGTGAATACACACCCACACACATATGCATATAAATAAGCCTGTATATGTAGATACATGCATATGCATACATGTCTGTAACTACTCTATATGAGGATAGATTACATGTCTTAAACTTTGTCTTGCCCTATCTCTAAAGACAATGTTTTGGACACATTAGATATTATTGAATTAGATCCAATGGACTATATGACTAAATTCTCTTCCAGAAAAGGATCCCGGAAGCTTATATTTACTTTCCCAAGCCTATGACTCCCGAGAGGTTCCTGATACATACTATCCCAGCTGAATGGTTTCAAAAAGATCTTTGTTAAAGTGGTCATGGTGATTAATCCAAATTGCTGTTGGTAACCAGGGTGATTGATACCATTTTATCCAGGGTCATTATTTGTGAGATAAAAATAAAATGATTTGAAATGCCTATCTCAGACATGGGTAAAAAGTGCAACAACTTAGCCACTTTTCAGTTAGCAAAAAAGAAAACTTTTTTTGACAGAATTATAATTTTAAAATTTAGGGAAGTAGAGGATCTGCAAACAAGTGCCAGGATTTGGGAAAAAAATCTTTATATTAAGTGACATTTTATAAACTGATTGCCAATGCATGTATATTGTTTTTAGACTAAACATGGCTAATTGGAAGAGGATGATTTTTTTTAAGAAGAAAGGCACCTGAACGCAATTGAATTTTCAATTAAAAGGGATGAAACACATCTTCTTCTCAGTAGAGTGGTAGGGGCCCAAAGAAAAAGAATGTTGTAGAGACTATCACAAACATTTGTCCTGTCTTTTGGTTTTGTATCAATGTTTTTCTTTTTTATCAGGGAGGTTTCAGTGGTGAGTGAGAGGTGCGAAATGAATAATAAAAAAGGAAGAACGGATGGAAAGAAGGAAGGAAAGAAGGGAAAGAGAGAATGCTTGCACTTACCTAAAAAAAAAATCTATCATATACTGATATACAAACAAAGAAAGGGAGAGAAAAACCTAGTAAGTAATTATGGATCTCCTACATTAAATGCCCACCATCTAATTAGTGGCTAATAAATGGATGGATGAGATTCCCACTGTCACTGTCTATTATTTAATGAAACCACACAAATAAGTCTTGTTAGAGTCACTGAGAGAAGGGTAAGATCTTGTTTGATTCTAGTATTAATGACACAAGGAAGAGATGTCAGATATGTAGAAACAGTGAGAAATTCTGCCCCTCTTTACCCACTCCTCAAACTCTCTTATCTGTGGTTGGTAAGATAGCTTCCAAGCTGCTAGTCAAATATTAATATGCCAATTTTTTTTCAACTTACCTATTGTGGGGGGGTGGGGGTGAGGAGGTGATTAGTGATGGAACCTGCATGTGGAATTAAATGACTAGACTACTTAACTAGCCCTAGCTACACTATAATATGAAGTGTTTAATTGGAACAATATGTTCAATTCATCATACATGTGTCCCAAGGCAAGCTCAGGAAAAGCAAAAACCTCCCTTGGAGAAAAATAGGAAAAGTTCCCTTGATGTTGATATATTCTGGTAAGATTTACTGAAACATAAATTATTGCAGAGATAGACGAACTACAGCAGGCTGGATCTTGGCTAGGCATCAAGTAAATTTTGGTAATAAGAAAGTTGTCAATAACTCTTCCACTCCTGAGTACTTTTAGATGAAAAGCATGTACTTCTAGGATTATTTTTCAACCTTTCCTTCCATCCTTACTAATGCTGATGCAAATTCCAATTTCCATGTGAAGTTCTCAGAATGTATCTTTGGCAACTATTTTATTTGACACATGTCAAATGTTCCTGCTCATGTAAGATAATAAAATAAAATAATATATGGAAAAAAAAGAAATTAATTAAAAGTAAATTAAAAATAAAAGTAAAAAATAAAGCTTTGCTTGATATTAATCCTTCAGTAAATGTTAATGTGTTCTTCAAAATTTGAGTGTTAATTTGTCATGTGGCTCATGGTTATTGACAATTTTCTGAGTGCTCATTGTCTAGAGCAGATGTCCCTAACCCATATACTGTCTATTTCATCTTTAAGGATCTTTGACCTCAGTCACCTCAGATATAGAGATTTCTTTTGGAGCAAAAGTTGTATGGGATGGTTCCCATGATAAATTTAGGAATGATATATGTTCAGTGATGTTGAGAGATTGTGGTAATCTCAAGATCAGAAGTCCACTCAGCTTGAGTATTAATAAATATCCTGAGCATGACCTTAACACATATAGTCATCTGAAAATGGAAATGGGGGAAAAGCCTCTTCTAAAAGTTGGAAAAAGAGAAAAATATTCTAATGAACTTGATAAATTTAGGAGTCTATGTTTCAAAGAAAAGTATCAACAATGTGAGTAAAAATAAGTTAAATAAAACCTACATAATAAAAAAGTTTTTCTGTTTAGGAAATAAGTTACCCTCAAGTGGGTGTTATATTTAAAATTTTTGTATTTAAATTTTTATATTTAAAATTCCCTTCCCTTCCCTTCCCTTCCCTTCCCTTCCCTTCCCTTCCCTTCCCTTCCCTTCCCTTCCCTTCCCTTCTCTTCTCTTCTCTTCTCCTCTCTTCTCTCTCTCTCTCTCTCTCTCTCTCTCTCTCTCTCTCTCTCTCTCTCTCTCTCTGTCTCTGTGTCTTTTGCTCTATGTGTGTCTCTGAATTTCTTTTTTCCCCCCAAAATATGAATTTTTATATGGGCTGGCTCTCTTGCAGAGAGGAGAGAGAGAATATAGAAGAAAATTATGAAGATATAAAAAGGAAATGGATTAGTAAAAGTTTATTTTGAAAAAAAAAATCAGGCATCATCAGGACCTTGAGCTTTGAGGAATCACAGTAAATTGAATAAGGTCCTCACGTATGAAAAGAAAGGCCACCCAACTTAGCTCCTACTTTGAGACACCATACTATAAGGGAAAATAGAAACCCCTAAGGGCAGAGATTATGGTTACTAGAGAGGCCAGATCCTCTAGAAAAGGAACAAAGTGAAGTTAGACCAAGACTATTAGAGATACAGCCACCTTCCTTTTGGGAGGGAAGGATCAGCCTTTTGATAGTTTTGCATTTTAGCTTGTTATTCTTGCAAAATAACTGCTAAGCCAATTATTTCTGTCTTTTAAAGGAGTACAAGGGATCAACCATAATCAGCACCTTTTAATTTCAAGCATTAGAGGGCAAAGATTCATAGACCCACCCTAGTTATAGCTGTGTCTTCAAAGAATTACACATTAACTATGTATGTAACACACATTTCTGTATTATATATACATATCTGGCTTAAGTTATCAGGATAAGTTAGATCTGTATTAGGAAGAAAAACAAATTTTATTTAATTTTATATTTTTGTTAACATGCCAAGCTTTGAACATAAGCCAAAACTATATGAAAAAGTAGAACCCGAGGCCATTTTTTGAGCTACAGAAGTCATTGTAATGGTGTCTATGGAGAGAGGATAGCTGCAATTATCAGGAAGAGAGAGTGAGTATTTCTTCACTAACTTGGCTTAGTTAAGGTCAGAAAATATCTGTGGACTAATATAAATAAGGTTTGTAAACATGATCTATTTCTAGACTTATTGCATATATTTTTTTTACCTTATGTGTTTTGTCTTCCAGTCAAACTAGGGTTATTCTTGGACCCTTGAACATATCCTGTCGTTTCCCTCTGGCTGCTTGCATTCTTTTTTTTAAAAAAAAATTTAATGTATTTATTTATTTAAAAATTAAAAACAAAATAGAAAAAAGAAAAACAATAGAGAAAGAAGAAAGAAAACATTGTCATATGCACAACAGAACATGAGAAAGGATTTATAATATGTAACTGTTTCCATTTCAAGAATGCATATATAATAAAACACATTGTATTTAGAACTGTCCATCTTTGCTTACTTCTGGTTTTCTTTTGTATTTGGCTTTGCACTTTTTACTTTATTCTTTTTTCCTTTTATCACCCTACCCTCATCCCCTACAACCTCCCCCACACAGTCTACAATTAAGCATGACTGAATTTATGTATATGTATGCATATACATGAACACATACCAACACACACATATATATATATATATATATATATATACATTCATACATAATACATACATATGCACATACACATACATTATACAAACCTATTCATAGAATGGTAAATGCATATTTCTCTTTTGATTTTTTCTAATAAAGTCTACTCCTAATCATTATTATTGTGTTGTATATTATTGTATTGTATTTTTCCTGTCCATACTAACTCCCCTAATTTACTTTTATCCACTAACTTGCCTTGCTTTTACTTAACCTCTCCCCCCTTCCAGATCTCTTCTTTATCCTCTCCCCCAACTATTTCTCTTCCTTTTTACCCCATTTCCATTAATCTACACACTTTATTCCACTCCAGTTAATGTACACACCCTTCTCTTCTCTGCGTTAACTTATTCTCTACCCTTCTTATATTTTTATATATTTTAGAGTTTTATTCAATTCAAAATACATATTTATACCTATAAATACACATCTATATACATACATATGTGTATACACACACACACACATATATATATATTTCCTGTATGTCTATATATTTCCTTCTTTTTAACCCATTCCCAGTGTGAGTAGGATTTCAGAGCTAACAGTCTTCCTTCTCTACCTAATTCCTTTATGTCAGTTCTTGATCTTCTACCTTTCATATCACATAATTACTATTTTTAACCTTTTAAACAGTTTTACTTTTTAGAATCATATCATGCTCAGCTCTATACCAATCTTTCTTTTAAACTATTCACTATTACAAATCTTAGAAAAATTGTTTATATTTCCATATATAAAACATAAAGTTTGTCCTTTATTGAATACTCTTAAATTAGTTTTTGACATTTCTCTTGGTATATGTCAAATTTTCTGTTAAGTTCAGGGCTTTTTTTTAACCACAGAATCCTGAAAACCTGTCAGTTTTCTGGATATCTATTTTTTCCATTCAGGATTATATATAATTTTGCTGGATATATTTTTGGTTACAGCCCTAATTCCGTTGACCTTGAGATTCAGTATTCCTAACTCATTGGTCTTGTGTAATTCTTATTGTGACTCTTGTATTTGAAGGGGGTTTTTTCCCTTGTTGCTCATAACATTTCCTCCTTGTTCTAGGAGTTTTGGAGTTTAGCTATGATGTTTCAGTAGATTTGCTTTATAAGATCTCTTTTGGGAGATGTTTGGTGTTTTTTTTTTTTTATTTATTTCTGCTTTCCCCTCTTGTTCTAACATTTCAGGACAATTTTCTTAAATTATTTTTTGTATTATTGTATTAAGATTATGTTTTTTGTCATGAATTTTAAATAGTTCAATTATTCTTATGTTTTCTGTTCTCGATTTGTTATTTTTCTTATGAGATGACTCACATTCTCTTCTATTTTTTCGTTCTTTATATTTTGTTTTATTATTTTGTGGTCTTATAACTGTGCTGGCTTCCTCTTGCCCAATTCTAATTTTCAATGAGTCCTTTTCTTCTTTCAGATTGTGGATCTCCTTTTCCAGGTAGTTAACTTTCTTTTCATAATATTCTTATTTTTCTTGGATTTTTCTTATTATTGTTGTTATTGTTCTTCCTCCTCATCCTCCTCATCCTCCTCATTCTTCTTCTTCTTCTTTTTCTGCTGCTGCTGCTTCTGCTGCTACTACTACTACTTCTTCTTTCTTCTCTTCCTCCTCTTTTTCCTTCTCTTATTCCTCTTTCTTCTTTATCTTCTGATTTTTCCTCAATCTGTCATTTTTAAGTCCTTTTAAAAAGTTTTCTATGACTTCTTTTTGGGCAAGTGACCATTTGAAAATAGTCTTTGAGGTAAGAGAAGCTTTTTTTTTACTTCAATTTCCTCCTCTGAATATGAACCATAGTCTTCCCTCTTCCCATATTAATTTTCCATTGTTCAGTTATTTCTCCTTTTTTTCAAAATAAGAGCTTGTTAGCATAATCACCTTTAGTTTTGTGGTGATGGTGGGGACTGGGAATCAAATTACCAACTGATTATTTTATAGAGCTAGAAAAAAATAACAATGAAATTCGTGTGTAGAAATGAAAAATAAAGAATTTGAAGGGTAATAATAAAAAGTAGGAAGCAAGGGTATCAGTATTACACTATATTACAAAAAGCAATTTTGTTCTCATAAAAAAGGTGGTTCATTTGTAGAAAACATTAGGCACATAATCAATAATTTTGATTATATACAATTAAAGAATTTTGTAGAAGCAAAACTAATGCAGTTAAAAAGGGAAAAAGGCAACTTGGAATACATATTTCCAGTAATTTCCTATGATAAAGGCCCCATATCCAAGACAAAGAAGTAACTGATTCATTTTCATAAGATTAAAAGCTAATCTTAAATAGATAAATGGTCAAAGTATATGGACAGATAATTTAAAAAAGAAGAAATTTAAGCAATCAACAATCACATAAAAATGCTCCAAATCACCAACATAGAGAGAAATGTAACAAAGCGATTCTGAGGTTTCACCTTACACTGTTTAGATTGACAAAAATGACTAGAAGGAAATGATAAATGTTGTAGAATCACTAATATACTCTTGGTGCAGCTGCTATGATTTGGTGCAGCTCTTTTGAAAAGCAATTTAATCTTCCCAAATTACAATACTGTGCATATTCTTTGAACTAGCTACAACATTATCAGATCTATGGGCCCTAAAGAGGTTAAAGAAAGAAAAAAAAAGAAAATATATTTAATGATCTTTTCCATAGTAGCCCCAAACTGGAAATTAAAGATATATCCTCTTACTGGGGTATAGTTAAATAAATAATTATAGTGCATTAATATAATACAATATTATTATATCATAAAATATGAAAATAGAAAATTTCAAATGAAACTGGTAAGACTTTGAACTGATACACAGTGAAGTGGGAAGAACAAAGAAAATAATTTATAAAATGACATTATAAAGAAAACCACTTTGAAAAACTTTAAAATGATTATCAAAGCAAACCTGTCATAGTAGCAGAGAATTGAAATTGAAGCATGGAAACATACATTTTTGGAAATGACCAATATGGGAATTATTTTTCTGCCTTGCATACTTGTTATGAGGATTTTTCTTCTTTTAAAAAAATATTAAAAAAATATTTAGTACTGGGGACAGTGAAAGACATGATAATTACTTATAGATATATTTAACAAAATAATTATTTCTAATGCAAAAGCAATTAAAAATAAGTTTCCTCAAAGAAATCTCTGACTTTTCTCCATTACATATAAATTTTACTCTAGAATTTTGATAATTATCATTTACCATATTAAAGGAAGATACTTTTGTGCTGAGTCCTAGTGTTTAATAGGAACAGGTGTTGGATTTTGCAAAAGCCTTTTCAGCATCTGATGTTAGAACCATGTGGTTCTTGTTTTTTTATAGCATTAATATTTGTAGTATTATTTATTTTGAACCAACTTGGAATTCCTGTTATAAATCCAACCTTGTCATGGTCTTTAATATTTATGATAAGTTTTGAATATTTAGCATATTTAAATAAGTTTTCATTAATGTTCAGTTGTGATTGTTGTCTATAGTTTTCTTTATTTGCTTTTTCTCTCTCTGATTCAGATTCTACCTCATGTATACCTCACATCTGAAAGTGTTGAGGTCCATTTTTTATAATTATTGCAAAAAGTCTGAATTGTTGGAATTAATTTTTCTTTGATATTTTATTGAATGCATTTATAGATCCATCAGGGCCTTGTGTTTGGTTCTCCCCTCCTCCCATGAATTCATTTATATCTTGTTCAATTTCTTTTTCTGACATTTGGTTATTTAAATAGTATACTTTTAAAAATCAAGGTATTTTATATTTTTATTATTTTCTTTTTTATTAAAGCTTTTTATCTACAACGCATATGCATGGGTAATTTTTCAACATTGACTCTTGCAAAACCTTCTGTTCTAAATTTTCCCCTTCTCCCCACCTCTTCCCCTACATGGCCATTAGTCCAAGTATTTTATATTTTCCCAAGCACGCATCTGTTTCCTAAAAGTCAAGGTTTATTATTAATTCAATGGTCTTGCTTTCATTTTTATTAATCTTTTTTTTTAATTTCAGAATTTTTACTTTATTGCTTAATTGGCAATTTCTGACTTACTGGTTTAAATTTTTTTTTAATAATGTCATATTTAGCTCATTAGTTCAGACTTAGTTAAACTTGAAATGTCAATGATTTTGGTAGGCTCTCTAATGAAATCAGAATGACTTTATCATTTACTACCTTAGATTGGCCAAGTCTTATTTTTTCTGGACCTCAGGGTTTTTAATCTTTAAAAAGAGGAGGTTGAATTAAAGCACATAGCATAGTGCTCCTCATAAAATATACATTATAAATTGATCTGAGTTGAATAGGTCTCAAATTTAACATTCCCTTCATTAGTGATATTCTAGTAAAATCTAATTATTATGTAAAATTCATGTTCTTTACCATATTTATGTTCTTTTGGGTTGAATTTTTTGTGATATGATTACTCTGTGATCATCCTATTCTTATAATAGTTAATATTTAAACCAAATACTATGAATACATTCTGGGCTTTACTCTGTACAATTTTATTGTTAATCTTTTCCATTTCCATAGAAATTGGACTTTAATTTTTGATTCAATAAGTTTTGTATTATTTTCTAATTCAACCCATGGATTTTGTAACATGCTAGATGGATTTCTTTAATGGAACTCCCAGACCGTACTCCCAGTATACTGGGAGTATACTCCCAGGCCATATACTTTGACCATTTATCTATTTAAGATTAGCTTTTAATCTTATGAAAATGAATCAGTTACTTCTTTGTCTTGGATATGGGGCCTTTATCATAGGAAATTACTGGAAATATGTATTCCAAGTTGCCTTTTTCCCTTTTTAACTGCATTAGTTTTGCTTCTACAAAATTCTTTAATTGTATATAATCAAAATTATTGATTATGTGCCTAATGTTTTCTACAATTGATATAGGGGAATTAATTACAAGCCAGGTTACTGTTTGTCACTATGCCACACTTCCCAGGGGTAATGATAAAGGTAAATTGCTGCAGCTAAGGATAGGTTTTTTTCATTTACTATTTAATGCCAACATCCCAAAGGAGGGAGAGGGAGTTTCATTAATAATTAATTCAAGATTTATAAAGTATAATAAACCTCATTAACTGGGAATCTAGCTAAAGGCTGGACTATACAACTTTATGTTTATACTACTTTATACAACTTATGAAAAATCTATGCCAAGCAAATTATTAGTGTAAATAAGACTTCAAAGTATAATTCTTTAAATTGCCTAGTATAACATTTTTTAAGTATAAGAGGATTACTTTATCAACTAGTTTCCAAAAAGAGGTTATAAACACAAATACTGAAATGTGAATGGATTAACAAGCTATTAACATTTCATTATTCCATCATGAAGTATGTATGCTTGTATGTATCTAGAGGGGTAAACATGGATGGACTGGCTTTGAATTGGATAAATCTTTGAAAGATCATTTAAAACAGAAATACATAACTTTTGGATTCAGTCCAGGCAAGAGCTAATAGTAATGCATTATATCAAATATCATTCTTTTTTTCTCTTTTTTGATATGGGGGCATTAAACTTTTGGTAGCTACCTTACATTTTATTGCATTTTATTAAGGTATTTTTAAAATCTTTTGTGTTTCACTTTAGAAATTTAACACTGGTGCTGGAAATTAGGAAGAACTGACTTAAAGTCATTTCTCTATCATGTTGTAGCTTTGTGATTCTGGGCAAATAATCTAGGTTTTGTCAGCCTCATTTCTCTCACCTATGAAATGGGAATAATAATGCCAATCTTCTAGAATAGTTGGGAGCATCAAATGTGATAATTTATATAAAGTGGTTTACAACTTTAAAAGATTACAAAAACCTTAGCTCTTATTATTACAATTCTAAAAGTGTTTATTAAGGCTGTTATTGTATAAGTGCTAATTATTTTAAATGTATTACCACTTAGCTTTGATTTTAGACTTCCAGACTATCATTTACCCACAGCTTTCTTCTTGATATTTAATACTTCTTACCTGAAAGAGGCCACAACAGTCATCTTATTAAGTTATTCAATGGGACTTTCAGATGTAAACTTTCATGTCTAATCTTCGGTATAGTTTAAGAAATTTATGCTTAAATAATCATAAGACAATTTGATATAATTAGAAAGAGAATCTATAAAAGAAACAGCCAGTAAGAAGATAAGTTGTGGTCCTGGTCAAGGGTGGAAGGGAAGATCCTTTTCTATACTGTCATAAGACAAGGACTCAACTAGTCAGGCTTGTATACAAGGCCCTGGCTGCCTTTCATTTCCTTTTGTTTTTCCTTCCTTCTGTCATCAATTTTGTGAAATCCAAAAGTTTAGGAAACCTTGTGAATGATAGTGACAAGCATCTACAAGAGTGAATGTTAGTGGCAGAGGTAATAACAGGTTCAAGTTTGTGATAAGGAAAGCACTGACCTCAGAGAGATAGAGAGGTCTAGGAAAAAATGATCATGCTTAGTATATGATTGGACTATATTGGTGAAGGTTAAATATGAAAGAACTGATTAGTTGACTACTCAACCATCGAATTGGTCTTCCTAAAACTCGGGTCAGACCATGACCACTTACACCCCACAATCTCCATTGGCTCCCTATTACCTCTGGGATTATACATATATACATACATACATAAATCTATATAGATATCTCTTCCAGTTGTTTTTTTAAAGTTCTTGAACACTTGTCACTTTTCTATCATTTTAGTCATCTTAAATCTTAGGCCCTCTTTGTACTCAGATCTAGTCTGTTATTCCTTTACAAGATATTCCATTTGACTCTAGTAACATTTACTGTCTATCCTCCATGCTTTTCCTCTTCATCTCTACCTGCTAGACTCTTTGACTCATTTAAAATTTCAACCAAAGGCCTATCATTCGAAATAAATCTTTCCCAATATTCCTTAATGCTAGAGACTTCCTCCTGTTTGTTATATCCAATTTATCCTGCATATATCTCGTTATTACAAAGCCATTGGCATGTTGTCTTACCCACTATACTACAAGGTATTGGAGGGCAAAGATTGTTTTTGCCTTTCCTTATAATTACAGAGCTTTATAACACCTGCCATAGAGTGGCTGATTAATAAATGCTTATTGAATGATTAGACCATCTTTGAAAAGAAACTTTTTTGTGTCCCAATGAGTCTTGAATGTTAATTCACCAATCAATTGTATATGTAACAACATATTATGAGATTCTGTTCTAAATCATTACATGATTCTTTATTGTTTATTATTTCCTTTTCTCTGTGTGAATAAACTTACTTGTTTTATATGAGAGAAATAGAGACAGAGATAAAGACACATACACACAAACAGACAAGCAGACTAAATAAAAGAAAAGGAACTATTGAGATTTTAATTCTTTTGTGGAGCCATATAGATGGACAATATCCACATACATCAAGTAGTTAGTAAGATATTTTTGATTCATCTTTAATCCATTCTTCTTAATTCCATTTGAATCCATACTTAATTATATTTGATTGACATAATAATTGCCTTAAGGGTAAGCAAAAATGCAATGCACTTAAACTAGGTCTCTAAAAAATATCAACTATTATGTTTTTCATGATATTCTTGTGTTGGTTATATACTTCAAATAAAGAACAATTTCTCACAGTTTAATCAAATAAGCTAGCAACCTCTTTTATGGATTGACTACTTTTCAGCCTATATTATATATTTGCAATATTCATAAATACCAAGTATGGAATCTAGAAGACCTAAGTCATATTCAACTCAATTACTAGCATTGTGACCTTGTGCAAATCATTTAACCTTTGTCTTAGTTTCGTAATCTGTAAAATGAAATTAATACAGCACCTATCTCTGAGAATTATTGTGAGGATAAAATGAGATGATTTGGGGAGTATTAGCATTGTGCCTGATGCATAGTAAGCACTAAATAAATGTTAGTTGCTGTTGCTATAAGGCATGACTTAAAAATTGTCAAAGACTTTATGAAAATCAATAAAAGCAGCATATATGCTGCAGTGCTTTCCAATAACTTGTTCAATAATTACTCAATTGATAACAAGCTTCTCTTTAAATTCTTGAAATTTTTGGTACCCATGCTCTTATATTATTTAATCAATATCTTATTTTCAGGTAAGTATTCAAAGGTTTTATTTTGGTGACACAATCTGAGAAAGTTTTGTAAAAGGTATTACTGTTCAGTCATTTTTCAATTCTGTCAGACTCTGTGACCCTGTTTGGGATTTTCTCAGCAAAGATATTAGAGCAACTTGCCATTTCCTTCTACTCCTTTTTTTTTTGGATCACACAACTGAGGCAAATAGGATTAAATGACTTGCCCAGGGTCACACAACTAGTAAGTGTCTGAGATTACATTTGAACACAGAAAGGTAAGTCTTCCTGAGTCAAGGCACAACATTATTACTGTGCCATCTAACTGTCCTTTTGTATAAGATACACAAAACTTTTATTTGGAGAGGTCACTGGTATTTAGTAATAGATGCAATGCCTTCTGATAGACAATGTGGGATTAGTTGAGAGGTAGTTCATTACTGTGAAAACATTTGAGCTAATAATTATGGATTTTATCATGTAATAATTAATATAAGAATAGTCAGAAATTAGAATGTCCTTTAAGATTTCAAAGTACTTTCCAAATATTATTTTATTTGTTCCTCACAACAGTCGCACAAGGGAAGTACTGTTATTCACTAAATTTTATAGATCAAGAAACTGAAATATAGAGTACCTAAATTGTACTGTACAGGCTAGCTTTCTGGAAGATCTCAGGATCAGCCCAAGTCCTTGGTCTTAGTGGAGGAGTAAAGGAGGCAGGAGATGGTCAAAAATGGAATGCCTCAGTTCCAGTCCTTCTCAGTCCTTAAATACCCTGTTGCAATTACATCATTACAGCATACTGATTATGTGTGAACTAGAGAACCATACATCACCACTTATACTTAGTACTAAGTATATATGTGAACTAGAGAACCATTATCTCATCAATTCCATTGAGTTAACAGCTTATTGTAAAAATCCTTGTTTCAAGTATACGTCTCCAAAATTCAGGTCCTCTACACTAAGTGACTTGCCTTGGGTAACATAGCGATTTTCTGTGTCCCTGACTCTTGATGGTCTGTTTTGTTACCAGATGCCTATATTATCATGTTATTAATTCAACAAACATTTGTTGAACATTTATTATATGCAAAACTGTACTAAGTAATATTGGGTATATAGAAGAAAGTAAAATAGATTGTCTGTGGAATTCAAAATTCTAGAAAAACAAAAACATGATCAATGAATCATAATACTCTTAATTTTAATCTGCCTCTGTAAATGGGGATAATAATAACACCCTTGTAGGATAAAATGAATTACGGTATATAAAATACATGATTTGCAAGTATGATTGATTAGCAATCCACAATGTGTTACATTATAATGATGTTATTATTATGTTTGTCATTCTGTGCAAGAAAAAAAATCAGAGCTAAAGAGAAAAATCCATGAGAAAGAAAACAAAGACAAACAAAATAAAAAGGATAAAATATCATGCTTAAACCTATATTTAGTCTCTGTAGTTCTCTCTCTAAATGTGGATGGCATTTTCCATTCTGAGTCTATTGGAAATGCCTTGAATCACTGCAATGTTGAGAAAAGCCAAGTTCATCATAATTGTTCATCACATAATCTTGCTGTTACTGCATATAGTATTCTCTTGCTTCTGCTTACTTCACTCAGCATTAGTTCATGTAAGTGTTTCTAGGCTTTTCTGAAATCAGCCTGGTCATCAACAATAATATTTAGTTACATTCATAAATCATAACTTATTCAATCATTCCCCAACTGATTGGCATCCACTCAATTTCCAATTCTTTGCCATTACAAAAAAGGGTCTTTATTTTAACTGAGTGTATTTTTATATTTCAAGTGTCTCTTGTAAACAACATAGTGTTGGATTCTGGTTTCTAATATATTGCTAGCTGTTTTCCATTTTATGGGTGAGCTCATTTCATTCATAGTCACAGTTATAATTATTAACTTTGTATTTCCTTCCATTCTATTTTTTGTCTTTGTTTTTATCTCTTTTTATTCTGTCACTTTTTCAAAGTCTGTTTTGCTTTTGACCACTGCCTCCCTTAATCAACTCTCCCTTTTGTCATTCCCTTCTTCTCTCTTTCTCCCTTTTCCACCTACTTCCTTATTGGATAAAATATATTTCCATACTCAACTGAGTGTTTGTATGTGCATTTTTCTTTCCTCTTTTGAGCCAATTCCAATGAGGATGAGGTTTAATCATTATCCAATCCCCTCCTTTCCCCACCTCTATAGTAAAAACTCTTCTTTGCATATCTCTTTTATGTGAGCCAATTTTCTTTATTCTTCCTTCTTTAAGAGCATCTCTATTTCTCAACTTTCTATTCTTTTTTGTGATCATCCCAAAATAATCAACTTGCACCTATAACTTTTGTCTATATAGACTTATTCTAAGTGTACTAATAATGAGAAAATTTTTAGGAGTTATGTGCATCATTTTCCTGTATAAGAATATAAATAGTTTAACCTTATTAAGTTCTGAATGATTTCACTTTCATGCTTGTCTTTATGCTTCTTTTAAATATTCTGTTTGAATGCCAAATTTTCTATTCAGTTCTGGTCTTTTCACCAGGAAACACTTGCAAGTCCTCTATGGCATTAAATATCCAGTAGTATTTTCTCCAATTATATTCAGATTTTCTTAAAGCATAGATCACTTCACTATATAGCAAACAATAATGTGTCCTTATTACCTCTAGAATCAAATATGAATTTTTCTATTGGCAATTTAAAATCTTAAAAACCTGGCTTCAATTTACTCTTTTATTCTTAGTATATATAATGTCCTTTCATGTATTTTACATATAGCCAATATTGCCTTTTTGCTGCTCCTCCTATACTTGATTTTCTATTCCTGTGCCTCTTCAGGCTAGCCCCACCTGAAATTCATCCCTTCCTACATCTTCCTACATCAAATTATTGTTGATTGTAATCTTAGTTCATTTGCTTTCCAGAATATCATCTCCTATTCCTATATACAGGTAGATGTAAAATGTTGTATTAACTCAACTATGGCTCTATTATATTTGAATTGCTTCCTTCTGACTTCTTGCAAGTTATTCTTGGAACTTTATAATTTGGCTATGATATTTATAGGAACTTTTATTTTGGGATTTCCTTCAGGAACTGATGGGTAGTTTCTTTCAATTTCTATTTTACTCTCTGGAACTAAGATATTGAGAGTACTTTTCCTTCATAATTTCTTTAAAAAATGACGTGTAGTCTCCTTTTATCATGACTTTCAACTAATCTGGTAATTCCTAAGTTATTTCTTTTTGATCTACTTTCTAGGCCAGTTATTTTTCTATGACGTATTGTACATTTTCTTCCATATTTTCATTTTTGGCTTTGTTTTATTTTTATTTGGTGCTTCCTAGAATAAGTAGCTTCCACTTGTCTAATTATAATTTTTAAGAAATTATTTTCTTTAGGGAGTTTTTGTACCTCTTTTTCCATGTGGCCTAGTTGTCTATTTTAAGGAGGTATTTTCTTAAATGATTTTTCTTTGTCTCTTTTACCAAACTCAATTCTCTTTTCATAATTCTCTTGCATCATGCTCATTCTCCCCAATTTTATTTTATTCTTTTATTTTTGATATATTAAATTATTATTTTATGTTTTTACATATTTATATATTTTATATGTAATAATTTATATATTTTATGTAATTTTTATAAATTATATTAAATTAATTATATTAAAATATAAAATATATTTTATTTTTTCTTTTATTCTTCTAGGAATTCTCACGGTCTTGGGCCCAATTAACATAATTTTTTCCCTTGAGGTTTTGCATGTAGAAGTTTCTCATTGTTATCTTCTTCTGAGCTGATTTTTTTATGGTCTTCCCTGTCATTGTAGTAGCTTTTATGGCCAAGTTCTTGTTTGCTCTTTTTTTTCCCCAGAGTTTTTCTTGAATTTGAAATTTTGTATTAAAGTTGGGCTCTACCAGCCTTGAGGTGAGAGGCTGTATCCAAAGCTTCAGACTTTTTTCATTCTGCTGCTTTTAAAGCTAGTAATGGAGGAGTCTATAAATGTTCAGTGCTTCTGAGATGGTGTGATTTGGAGAGAGATGCTATCACTTGTATATACACTGGTTTTTATCCACAAATGGCCCCTAGTTCTTTGAAGCCACAAACTCTAATGCTCTTCTTGATTCTGGAACTGTGACCAAGTTCTCTGTTCTTCTGCAGGCATAAATAGTAGTCCTCCTTTTTGCTTTGGAATTGTGAACAGGTCCACTGCCTCTTCATGACTGACCACAAGAGTCCCTTTCTGAACTGCGAACCAGAACTATTTCTAGGCAATAGAGTTGCCAATTAGTACCAGCTTTGCCTACTGTCATCAAAGGGACCCTATAATCTTTTTCTGACCAGTTGTTCAATCACCCTTACTACTTTTGTGCTGAGAGATCCCAGAGTTGTTGCTATTACTGCAGTTACAACTGCCTTTACACTATTGTTAAAGCCTATGCATGGTTCTACTGCTATATTGTCGACTAGCTCCCATCTGGTTGTCACAGACTTCTCTTGATAACCTTTTAAGTTGTTTCAGACTGAAACAAGCCCTCACTCTAATCTTTTATTATTCTTCCACTTCAAAATTTGATTTAGGGAGTTATATCAAAATCGTTAGAAGGGGAATGTTGGGAGAGTTCAGATGGATTGTTACCAGTACTCTGTCTAGAAACATCTTTTAGAAATAAGGATCCAGATGGATTTATCTGTGAATTCTACCAAACACTTAAAGAACAATTAACTCCAATACTATATAAACTATTTTAAAAAATAGGGAAAGAAGAATTCTTACCAAATTTCCTTTATGACACAGACATGGTACTGATACCTAAACTAGGTAGGACAAAAACAGAGAAAGAAAATTATAGACCAATCTGCCTTATGAATATTGATGCAAAAATCTTAAATAAAATATTAGCAAAGAGATAATAAAAAATCATCCCCAGAATAATACACCATGATCAAGTATGATTTATATAAGGAATGCAGAACTGGATCAATATTAGGAAAACTATAAGCATAACTGACTATATGAATGACCAAATTAACGCAAATCATATGACTATCTCAAAAGATGCAGAAAAAAGCATTTGGTAAAATTCAGTTCTCATTCCTATTAAAGATACTAGAGAATATAGAAATAAATTGACTTTTCTTTAAAATAGTGGCATCTATTTGAAACTACCAGTAAGCATCGTATGTAATGAGGATAAACTGGAACCATTCCCAATAAGATCAAGGGTTAAACAAGGTTGCCCACTATCACCAACTATTCAATATTGTATTAGAAATGCTAGCCTTGGCAATAAGAGATGAAAAAGAGATTAAAGGAATTAGAGTAGGTAATAAGGAAATCAAATGATCACTATTTGCAGATGATATGATGGTATACTTAGAGAACCCCAGAGATTCTACTAAAAAACTATTAGAAATAATCCACAGTTTTAGCAGAGTTGCAGGATACAAAATAAATCCACATAAATCATCACCATTCTTATACATTACTAGCAAAATCTAACAGCAAGAGATACAAAGAGAAATTCCATTTAAAATAATTGTTGATAGTATAAAATATTTTTGAATCTCTCTGCCAAGGGAAAGTCAGGAACTATATAAGCAAAACTATAAAACACTTTCCACACAAATAAAGTCAGATCTAAGCAACTGGAAAAACATCAATGCTCATACATAGGTTGAACGGATATAATAAAGATGATAATACTACCTAAACTATTCTATTTATTTAGTGCTATACCACTCAAACTCCCAAGAAACTATTTTATAGACCTGGAAAAAATAACAAAAAATTCATCTGGAAGAAAAAAAAGGTCAAGAATTTCAAAGGAAATAATGAAAAAATAAAAAAGCAAATGAAGGCAGCCTAGCTGTACTGGATCTAAAAATATATTATAAAGCAGCAATCATCAAAACCATTTGGTACTGGCTAAGAAAAAGAGAAGTTGATCAATGAAATAGGCTAGGTTCACAGAACAAAAAAGTCAATGACTATAGCAATCTATTATTTGACAAACCCAAAGACCCCAGCTTTTGGGACAAGAATTCACCATTTGACTAAAACTGCTGGGAAAATTGGGAACTAGTCTGGCAGAAAGTAGGCATAGACCCACACCTAACACCTTGTAGCAAGATCAGGTCGAAATGGGCTCATGATCTAGACATAAAGAATGATATTATAAACAAATTAGAAGAACATACCTCTCAGATTTGTGGAAGAGGAAGGAATTTGTGATAAAAGAAGAATTAGAGATTATTGATCACAAAATAGATAATTTTGATTATATTAAGTTAAAATGTTTTTGTACAAACAATACTAATGCAGATAAGATTAGAAGGGAAGCAAAAAATTGGGAAACATTTTCACATTCAAGAGTTCTGATAAAGGCCTCATTTCTGAAATATATAGAGAATTGGTTCATTATATACTTCAACAACGATATTGTATGAGGATGTATTCTGATGGAAGTGGATTTCTTCATCAAAGAGAAGATATAACTTAGTTTCAATTGATCAATGATAGACAGAAGCAGCTACACCCAAAAAAAGAACAGTGGGAAATGAATGTAAACTGTTTGCATTTTTGTTTTTCTTCCCGAGTTATTTTTACCTTCTGAATCCGATTCTTCCTCTGCAACAAGAGAACTGTTCGGTTCTGCACACATATATTGTATCTAGGACATACTATAACATATTTAACATGTATAAGACTGCTTGCCATCTAGGAGAGGGAGTGGAGGGAGGAAAGGGAAAAGTTGGAACAGAAGTGAGTGCAAGGGATAATGTTGTTAAAAAAAATCACCCAGGTATATGTTCTGTCAATAAAAAGTTATAATTAAAAAAAAGTTATCAAACTGTGCATAACCTTTGTTCCTGCAATGTTTCTACTGGGATTATATCCCAATGAGATCTCAAAGGAGGGAGAAGGACACGCATGGGCAAAAATGTTTGTGGCAGCCCTCTTTGTAGTGGCAAGAAACTGGAAACTGAGTGGATGCCCATCAATTGGAAAATGGGTGGATAAATTATGGCATATGAATGCTTTGGAATATTGTTTTATAAGAAATGACCAGCAGGATGATTTCAGAGAGGCTTGGAGAGACTTACATGAACTGATGCTAAATGAAATGAGCAGAACCAGATCATTATACACGGCAAGACCATGACTATATGACAATCAATTCTGGTAGATGTGGCTCTCTTCAACAATAAGATGATTCAAACCAGTTACACTTGTTCAGCAATGAAGAGAGCCATCTATACCCAGAAAGATAACCATGGGAACAGATTGTGGGGCACAACATAGCATTCTCACTCTTTGTTGTTATTTACTTGCATTTTTTTTCTTTCTCAGTTTTTTTCTTCTTTCTTGATCTAATTTTTCTCATGCAGCAAGATATGAGTATAAATATGTATACATAAATTGGATTTAACATGTATTTCAATATATTTAATATGTATTGGACTACCTGCCAGCTATGTAAGAAAGTGGGGAGAAGGAGGGGAAAATCTGGAACAAAGGATTTTGCAAAGGTAAATGTTGGAAAAAATTACCCATGCATATGTTTTGTAAATAAAAATCTTAAAAATAAATGAAATAAGGGTCCATCTTTTAAACATGCATATATATATATGTGTGTGTGTGTGTGTGTGTGTGTATATATATGTATATATATATATATTTCAGTGTTGTTTATATAACTGAAAATAACAATCTCTCAATGATTCAAAATGACTCTAAGAGAAGCTCAACAAAGATAGAGGATTGGAGGAAGCTGCATAACTCACTTCTTCCTCACAACTACTCCAATGAAAAATGAGAAAGAACAGAGGACTGAGTCATGATAGGGAAATATAGAATTCTTCTAGAAGTTAAGATCCCATTACACATAGATAAAATATGCTGAGATGAGATATTTATTTCATTTAAAGGAAAAAAATCCTAATTCAGAAAAGCAATACAAAACAAATGGGAGATAAGCAATGTTAATACTTATCCTCACTTATCCTGTCTACAATCTTGAACAAATCATTTAATCTCTTCCTGTCTTAATTTTTTTATCCATAAAAAAATGGAATTGACCCATGTGACCCTTAAATTTCTTAGATTTATTTAGTATCTAGTGACATTAAACCAACAAGGGATTATTAAATACCTACTATGTGTAAAGGGCTGGGCAAAGCTGGATATAAACAAAAATGGTCCTTGCCCTTTAGCAGCTCAAAATCTAATACAAGAAACTGTTTCAAACAACAGCATGCAAATAGCAAAAGTACGGGATAAAAGAAGATAATCTTAGAGGGAAAGCGCTAGGATTAAGGAATAAGGATAACAGAAATGGCTTATTATAAAAGATGAGACTTTAACTGAGCTTGAAAGAAGTCAACATTTTGATATTATAATGTTACAGATCAACAATGGTTACACTTAATTGTTCTGTTATGGGTACATAGTTGATTATATCTAAATTTCCAAAGGCATCTGAATAATCATTTATGTCTATTTAATTAAACAATAAACATTATGAAGTGGCTACTATATGCAAGCAATGCTCTATGCATGAGAAATACTAAGGCAATATACATACATATTCAACCAAGAACTTCTTCTCTTTAGGTTCTGCTTATTTGGGAGCAAAATAGTAGGATAGTTTTAATGAGTTCATATGAAGTTTTCCCAGAGTCACAAATGGCAGCAGGATGGTTTGGCCATAATGCACTGTGATGAATCATTGACTCTGGAGCCAAAGGACATGAATTCTAATCCTGCCCTCTATGGTTGCTTGCCATCTGCTTGACCTTTGCCAAGGCACATAACCTTCCTAGGTCTCAACTTCATCAGCTGTTAAATAAGACTTTCATCTCTGTATGAAGGATATTAAGGATGATTAGGCTTATGGGAAATAAATCTACAGCTGCACCTACATTTTTATCCTTTTCTTTTTATTCTATCTTCAACACACTGACTCTTGAAACAAAGTATTAAGCATTTATTTGTAAGTGATAAAATTAGTTCAGATAAGAATACAAAGGGGATATAGGAAACCTAGGTTCTTATTACAATTATGCTGTTAACATGCTCTGGGTAAATATTTAACATTTTTCTTTAGTTTTCTCATCTGTAGAAGGAAACATCTATAGTCATCTGTACTAAGGTGACCTCTAAGCCATTTTCCAGCTCTAAATCAAAAACCCTATATTTAAACAGACATGAACTCTTTCATTTTAGTCTCAGTAGCCAGCACAACATCTAGTACATTTTAGGAACTTAGTAAATCATTTTTCCCATTTCTCCCTTGCCCCTATTGTTGTCGTACCTCATATTTCTTCTGTTAAGCTTTTAAAATGAACTTTATTAAATCATTTGCTTCACTGTGATAAACTTCCATATGTAGCCAAATTAATATTCTAAATGAAATGTAATTTTTTTCTAGGATTAGCAATTTCTTATCAGTTCTTTCTACCTTACAGCTGAAGTCATATTTTTCATTCTTCTAAAAGTACAAATTCAGAATATCTGAGTTCCTTCAACCTATAACTCCATGTTATCAATCTTAGCTTCTCAGAATGGCAAATGCATTTTCAGGACTTATATGTTTCATAAAACCCCACCTGATTTTCCCTCTTATTTCCCCCGTGCCCTCCTTTCACATGATCCAGTCTAATTTGTTCAGTGAGAAAATACATATCTTACTGATGATGCTTTCATTTAGCTGTCATGCATGATTTAGCAAATTTTCTCCCAAAGTTGTCTTTTCAAAAATTTAACTAGTGAATAATCTCTTCATTATTATAGCACTTCCTACCAATATCTTGATCGGTTCAATATTAAAGAATAAAAGAAAAATGTTTTAAGTATCCAATACTTTAAATTTGATATAAATGAATAATATAAATATAAAGTGAATAATGATGAATAGATTTGTACAGATATTTTACTATACTTTTTTGGAAGACACATTTTCTCATTATTCATTTAGCTTGCTGTAGGTTTATAAAAGGTAGTGCATTTTTAATATGTGAGCAGTTTGTTGAAAAGACAGCAGAAGTAATTTTGCGTAAAGAAGAAATAAATTAGCTTATGACAGTATTATCCCTTTCATACATTAACAGTTTGGTGGTTAAAAGGAGAAGGAAGAAGAACTTTAGTGTAAAGAAAACTACCAAATTTAATTTGTAAAAAAATTAATTTTCAATAAAATGTAAGCAGGTTAGCTGCCGTAGGAGTAGAAAAATAACTTCTATGTTTTCAAAACTTAAAAAATACAAGTGTAAAAAACCAGAATTTTTTCAATTTCATATTAATAATCACTTTTTCAAATTCTTTCCTTATCTTCCCATTCTTCTTGTTTATTACATATATACAAATATATATATATATATGTCAATGTCTCTCTCTCTCTACACACACATAAATATGTATATTATGACAAATAATTTCTTGCACTAGCAATAAAGAAAGCAAGAAAAGAAGGAAGGAAGGAAAGAAGGAAGGGAGGGAAGGAGAGAGAGAGAGATTGTTTCTACACCCATTTCCTCATTTGAGAAAACATTTCATAAAACATCACATGAATCTGACCTATTTAATATTTCTTTCTCTTATATACATGGATATGGGTAAGACTCTTTCTAAAATATTTTAAATATTTTTTTATATTTCTGTGTGAAAAAATATCTTGCTAGACAAATATAGTATGATAATAACTATCTGGATTATTTCTTTTTTCACATGAATTCTCCAAAAAAGATAATCTCAAGAAAACTCATCTTGACAACAAAGAAATGATGTAATACAATTGTAGCTACTAGAAAACAATGACATCAGACTCCTTGCCTTTTGGTATATGACAAATAAGGATTGAATAGCTCTTTAGGTGTCAACCAATTAAAAGCCCAATCCTGTCTTTATGTGTTACTGAAACATTTGGATCAAATGAAATGAAACATATTGATATTTTTAATTTTTATTTTATTAAAGCTTTTTATTTACAAAACATATGCATGGGTAATTTTTTTCAACATTGACTCTTGCAAAACCTTTTGCTCTAAATTTTCCCCTCCTTCCCCCGACCCCTTCCCCTAGCTGGCAGGTAGTTCAATACAAGAAATATCAGATCAAGAAGGAAGAAAAAAAAATTGAGAAAGAAAACAAAATGCAAACAAATAACAACAGAGATCATGCTATGTTGTGATCCACATTCTGTTCCCACGGTTCTCTCTCTGGGTGTATATTTTCTCTTCATAATTGAATAAGTGTAACTGGTTTGAGTCATCTCATTATTGAAGAGAATCATGTCTATCAGAATTGATCATCATATAGTCTTATTGCTATGTATAATGATTTTCTGGTTCTGCTCATTTCACTTAACATCAGTTCATGCAGGCCTCTCCAGACCTCTCTAAAATCATCCTGCTGGTTGTTTCTTACAAAGCAGTAATATTCAATAGCATTAATATAGCATAATTTATCCAACCATTCTCCAATTGATGGGCATTCACTCAGTTTCCAGTTTCTTGCCACTACAAAGAGGGCTGCCACAAATATTTTTGTAAGTAGGTCCCTTTCCCTTTTTAAAGATCTCATTGGGATATAATTCCAGTAGAAACACTGCTGGATCAAAGGATATGTACAGTTTGATAACTTTTTGATCATAGTTCCAAATTGCTCTCCAAAATGGTTGGATCCATTCACAATTCCACCAATGATGGATCAATATCCCAGTTTTCCCACATCCCCTCTCACATTGGTCAATATCATTTCCTGTCATCTTAGCAAATCTGAAAGGTGTGTAGTGGTATCTCAGAGTTATCTTAATTTGCATTTTGCCAATCAATAGTGATTTGGAGCACCTTTTCGTGTGACTACAAATAGTTTCAATTTCTTCATCTAAAAAATGTTTGTTCATCCTTTGACCATTTATCAATTAGAAAATGTCTTGAACTATTATAAATTTAAGTCAGTTCTCTAGATCATTTGGAAATGCTATCAACATATTCATATTTGATGAGTGTAGTATTTCCAAATACCCAAATATTTGGCATTCCATGGACTAAACATCTAGAAAACAACTGAAACACTGATAGAAACATTCAGATATTTTGTGATATGGTAGCCACCTGCCAGTGGCTACTGGATATCTAACTCAGACATGTAGAATGGATCTTTTCATGTGAGAGGATGATGATGATACAAGGAGACTGAGAGGCAGTTGCTGTTCTTTGTCCTCTTGACTGAGAGGCAGTTGCTTTGTCTGACCACTCTCCTCTTTTCTCTTGCCTCCGATTTATTTGCTCCCAATCCACAAGGAACATCTGCAAAGTCTGCTTTGCAACTCCTTCAAGTTTATGATTCACAGTTGTAGAGGTTCTCAGAGAATTGACCTGCCCCTTCACCTAGACATGGTCCTTAACAAAGATATTTGGTTTAAATATTTGTAAATTGCAAATATCTGGTATCCTATAAACCAAATATCTGGGCAATTGGCAGGATGCTTAAGTTTAAGATCTTATTGGGATATAATTCCAGTAGAAACACTGCTGGATCAAAGGATATGCACAGTTTGATAACTTTTTGATCCTAGTTCCAAATTGTTCTCCAAAATGGTTGGATCCATTCACAAATCCACCAATGATGTATCAGTATCCCAGTTTTCCCACATCCTCTCCAACATTGGTCAATATCATTTCCTGTCATCTTAGCAAATCTGAGAGGTGTGCAGTGGTATCTCAGAATTATACTGGAATCATACAAAAATATGGTAATACTTTTAAATATCAGTGGTCTTATTAAATGAAATGATGGGTGGTTAATTATGTACAACAACCAAAGCATATCCTTTTCTGGTATGGGTTATTACCCTTCATGATACAGGGATGATTTTGTCTCCATTACATAGCATTAAAGCAATTCAAGAAGACAAAGAATAACACTTTAAACAGTAATGGAAAATTTCCATGCATCCTGTGCCAATGTAGTTCAGGCAGTTTCCAGTAAAACTTATGTCACTATGGAGTATTTTATTCAGTTTGGCTTTAGCTATTACTCCAAGTGAAGAATTATCTTTACTTGTCTTAAAAAAATATTTTGACAGTCTAGTAAGTGTTATCTTTGGAACCAGCTTTCCTCATAGATAGACTAATTGCTTTGGTAACTCTTGAATCAAACTAAATCATATGGCCTCTCATGTTCCTTTTATCTATTCAGCTACAGACTTTTAACATCCCAACAAAACAATACAGTGTACCACTTTAATCTTTCCAAATATATATTAAGATCTTCTTTCCCCAAAATATTTGTTTTCCACATCTTTAGAAGATAGAGTAGCCCAACAACAATAATCTAAATGTAGGTTATGTCTCTATAAAATAATTGATTCAGTTTTCCCCAGTTATTTAAATATATAGGTACACACATTTTATTGGGACCTAAGAAAATATTTATCTAGCTCTACCTATCCATATTTATACTTATATCTGTATCTTCCATTATGCAAGGTAAGAATATCTTCAAACTAGCTATGGCTTGAAGATTTCAAATATCTTTATGAGTGAAATATAGTGTTGCCAAAAATGGTAACTGCATTTATGTCTGACTCTTTGTGACCTCATTTAGGGTTTTCTTGGCAAAGATACTGCAGTGGTTTGCTATTTTGTTCTCCAGCTCATTTTGAAGATGAAGAATTTAAGTAAAAAAGGATAAATAACTTTCCCCAAATCACCCAACTAGTAAGTATCTGAGACCAGATGTCTCATCAGGAAGATGAGTGTCCTTGACTTTATAAAGGTCTGGCACTCTATCCACTGTGCCATCTAGCTGCCTTATTTTTAGTCACAGATAACTTTGCTATTGTTGCTGAAAAATAATTTGGTGGAAAGAAAAAAAATTGTTTTGGTTTTTTTTTTAATTCATGGTTTTATTTTACACATGTCATTTAAAGCTTTCTGTACTTTAGTTTCTTCACCTAAAATTAGTATATTAAAACCTGAGCACATATCATATGAGAATTAGTAGAAAGTATTGTTTATTTAGCCTAGAGAAGATAATACTTAAGCAGGACTAGAGAATTGTATAATTATTTGAATGGTCATATTGTAGAAGAGGAGTTAATTTGTTCTTTTTTTAATTTTAGAAGATATAAACAGAAATAATGAGAAGTTCTAAAAAGACAGAATTAGATTTGATATGATGAAAAGCTTCCTAACAGGAAGTGTTGTCCTGGAACAGAATGAACTACCTTTGAAAAGGTTGAGTTCCTCATTATTAGAGATCTTCAAAAAAGATTAGATGCCCACTTGGATATGTTTTAGTGGAATTTTTTAAGGTATTATTTAGACTAAATGCTCACTGAGTTCACCTCCAAGTCTAAAACTTCTGTGACCCACTATTTTCCAAAGATCTGTGAAATTACGTGATTCTATGACACAGCCAGCACTCTCCCCAAAAAGATATAAACAGAGCAACAGAAATATAGGATAATAGTTATGGAATCCCAGATTTACAAGAGACTCTAGAAGCCACCTAATCCTACCCAATAATGAATCCAAACAATACTGTTCCCTCTAAGTAGGCTTCAGAGCTATATTTAAATATTTTCAGTGACAGAGCAGAGAAATTCAGTTTTTCAAAGGACCATTCTATTTTTGAACAGCAATTACTGGCAAGGAATTTTTCCTAATTTTAAGTTAAAAGTTATCTCACAAGTGAGTAGAACCAAAAGAACACTGTACAGAGCAACGACAAGATTATGAGATGATCAACTCTATGGACATGGCTGTTTCCAACAATGAGGTGATTCAGTCTAATTCCAGTAGACTTGTGATGAAGAGAGCCATTCACATCCAGAAAGAGAATTATGGGGACTGAATGTGTATCACAAGATAGTATTTTCACATTTTTTCTTGTTGTTTGCTTGCTTTTTTATCTTTCTATTTTTTTTCATTTTTTGATCTGATTTTTCTTGTGCAGCATGATAAGTGTGGATATATGTATAGAAGAATTGCACATGTTTAACCTGTTGCTGCCTATAGGAAAGTTTCAGGAGAAGGGAGGGAGAAAAATTTGAAAAACAAGGTTTTGCAAGGGTGAATGTTGAAAAAAATCTTTCCATTTTTTGAAAAAATAAAAAGCTATTATTAAAAATTAAAATATCTACATATTTACCCTAAGTGTGGTGGAAATTTAGTACTATGTACTTATACTAACACTATTTAAAGATGTTTGGGAAAATTCAAGTTTATGACCAAGAAGAATTTATCTGAACTTTTTTTTTTCTTGATTAAAGATGTTTATTTTCAAAACATAGGTGTGACCTAGACTCAGTCCTCATAGTCTTTTTTCTGGGTGCATATGGCTGTTTTCATCACAAGACCAGTGGAACTTGCCTGAATCACATTGCTGTTGAAAAACTTCACATTCATCAGAACTGATCTTTGTATAATCTTGCTGTTGCTGTGTACAATGTTTTCCTGGTTCCATTCACTTCACTTAGCATCAGTTCATGTAAATCTTTCCAGGCCTCTCTGAAACCATCCTGTTGATTATTTCTTATAGAACAATGATATTCCATAACATTCATATACCATAACTTATTCAGCCATCTCCAACTGATGGGCAGCCACTCAATTTGTAGTTTCTTCTCACTACAAAAAGGATTACTATAAAAATCATTTGCTCAATAAGTCCTGTTCCCTTTTTTATGAACTCTTTGTGATACAGGCCCAATAAAGACACTGCTCGCCCTTTGGGCATAGTTTCAAATTGCTCTCCAGAATGGTTAGATCAGTTTACAACTCCATCAACAATTTATTAGTGTTGAGCAAACATTTTTGAATGCTTATTTTTGCCTTAATCATTTGTCAAGTGAGATAATGCTTTTCCTTGCTAATTCATGTGAGTTTTCTTCTACTCTCCAATGAAGTATTTGCATTTTTGTGCTATTATTAATGTTCATTAGAAAATTATTTGCCATTAAAAGTATAATTTAAAAATAAAGACATCACAATCAGAGTTAAGTTTCCATAACTCAAATGACCTGTATTCCTTCTAATAGAGGACATGGCATAAGCAACATTATTGCTCACTAACTCCTTGGAATAATTTTAGTTCCTTTGCAAATGCAAAATGTAGCTACAACTATTCTTTAGGAAGACAGGCAATTAATTACATAGGATTATTCTCTGGGTTAAAGATTACTTAGAAACGATAATTAATTAGATTTTTCAAGACAGAACAGCAGAAGTAATTACTAAAGAACCTAGACTAATTTAGTTCTCTTCTTAAAAAAATGAACTTTATTACATCTACTTCCACAGTGATAATCTTTTAATTTGAGGGATTCCTTAAAAACTCCTTTTTGAAATTTTCTAGTGTTATCCTTGCAAAGAATCAAAGGGAGAAGAAAAAAAAACAAACAAAAATTATTACATGTAAAACATCTGATGACATACATTGCTATTGAAGCAGAATTCAAACATATCATCAAAGTGATCTTTAAACTTATATCATCTGACACTAATCAACTTTTAATTATACTTTATTTATTTTAATATTCATTAATATCAAGTTCCCAATTCTCTCTTTCCTCCTTTCATAGCCATTGAGAAAATATGGAATCTGATAATGAGTATATGTGTGAAATAATGTAAAACACACTTTCATATTATCCATGTTGCAAAAAAGGAAAAAAATAAAGTGACAAAATTATGCCTCAATCTGCACTGAGAGTTGATTAGTTTTTGTTGTTTTTTCTCTGAATGTGGATAACTATTTTTCTTCCTGGTCCTGCTCACTTCATTTTGCATAAGTTCATATGAATCTTCCCAGGTTTTCTGAAATCACCCTTTTTATTATTTCTTATACATAATAGTATTCTGTTAAAATCACATTACATCTAGTTTGGCAAGATAGTATCTTCTCAATTTTCAAATTTTTTTTGGGGGGGGGTGAAGCAATTGGAATTAAATGACTTGCCTATGGTCACAGAGATAATAAGTGTTAAGTGTCTGAGGCTGGATTTGAACTCAGGTCCTCTTAACTTGAGAGCTGGTGTTCTATCTGCTGTCTAGTTGTCCCTTCAATTTTCAATTCTTTGCCACCATAAAAAGAGTTGCTCTAAGAATTTTTGTATACATAAGCACTTTTCTTTTGATATTTTAACCATCTATCAATTAGGGAATAGCTTTTATTTTCATAAAGTTGAGGAATGGGACCTTTAATAGAGAAAACTGATATAAATATCATTTCTGTGTTTTCTGCTGTTTCCTAATCTTGGCTGAATGGTTTTGTTTGTGCAAAAATCCTTTAATTTCATGTAATCAAATATTAATTTTTCCTCATTTCTATCTTTTTATTTTAATTTATCCTTAAAATATCATTATTAAGATATTATTTATTTCTTTTGTGGTCGTGGACTCTTTCCTTAACCATATATCTGACAAGAAATGTTTTAATTCTTCCATAATTTATTTAGGATATCTTACTCTATGTCTAAATAATGTTCACATTTTGACCTTATCTTGGTGTATGGTGTGAGATGTTGGTCTCTGCCTCATTTCTGCCAAACTGCTTTTCAATTTTCCCAAAAATTTTAATCAAATAGTGAGTTCTTGTCCTCAAATATTGGATATTTAAGTTTATCAAACACTAGATTCCTGTGATTGTTTACTTCTATGTATTGTGCTCATTTCACACACCAGCAATGTTATGCTTAAGATTCTGCAAGGCAGGTTTCACTAATATCTGAATCAAGAAATACTAGAAGATTAGATTGATTTTCTTACTTTTTTTTTCAAATTGATTTTCAGAGAGAAAGAGGGATTAGAAACTAAATTGTCAGCATTTGTTATATTATGGAGAAGAAAAGGAAATTCCAGAAAAAATATCTACTTCTGCTGCATTGACAAAAGCCTTTGAATCTGTGGATCGCAATGAATTGTGAGAAGTCCTTAATAAAGAGATGGAAGCACCAGATCATTTTACTTGTTTCATGAAGAATGTAAATGTAGACCAAGAAACAAGAATTAGAGACCAAAATGGAACTGATTGGCTTTAAATTGGAAAAAAGATACAACAAAGTTGTATATTGTCATCTTATTTACTTAACCTATTTGCAGAATACCTCATGAAATGCCAGTCTGGAAAAATCAAAAGCTAGAATTAAAGTTGCCAAAAAAAATATTAATAATCTTAGCTATGTATTTGGTACCACACTGATGGCAAAGTGAAGAGGAATTAAGAAGTCTCTTGATGAGGATAAAAGATGATTCTGTAAAATTCAGTTTAAACTTTAATGTGACAAAACAAAAATATATAATAAATAATTGTAATAAATATAAAAATAAATGATAAATAATAATTTAATAATAAAAAACCCCACCAAGGCTGTGGGCTGGTCCCATCACTTTCTGGTATATAAAGGGAGAAGAAATTAAATTAGTGTCAGATTTTATATTATTAAAATTATTATCATTAGACTTAAAGATTATTACAGACAGTGACTGTAGTCACAAAAATAAAAGATACTTGCTCATTGGAAGAAAATCTACAGCAAATGAGGAAGCATACTAAAAAGAAGAGGCATCACCTTGCCAACAAAGGTCCATATAAGGAAAGGTATGTTTTTTTTTTCATAGCAATGTAAGATTGTGAAATTTGGACTACAAGAAAAAGTGAGCATTACAATATCAATGCTTTCACTTTATGATGCTGAAGAAGACTTTTAAGAATTCTTTGGACAGCAAAGAGATCAGTTCTCTTTCAGTTAAACATTTAAGAAATTAATTCAGGCTATATATTGGAAGGTCAAATACAAAAACTGAAGCTTAACTACTTTGACCACATAATGAAAAGAAAGAACTGACTGGCAAAGACTCTGATGCTGGGAAAGATTGAAGACAAAAGAAAAAGGGAACAAAATAATAGAGAATCAGATGAATTGATAGTATCATGGAAACAGTGAACATGAACTGGACAGACTCCAGGAGATAGAAGACAGAAAGGGTGGCATGTTGTGGCTCATGAACTCACAAAGTCAGACACAACTGAACAACAACAATGATTTCTGTTCATAAAGTCCTCTACCAAATTTTAATGAATACTGGTTTGTAATATAGTTTGAAATCTGGTTCTGCTAGACTTCCTTCATATCTTTTCTAACAATAATTCTTTTGACTTATTCTTCCAGATGAATTTTTTGGTTATTTTTCTAGATCTATAAAATAATTGTTTGATAGTTTAATTGACATAGCACTAAATATGGAAATTAATTTAGTTGAAACAATCATTTTTACTATATTGGTTCAGTCTATTAATGATCCCTATTTCTTCAATTGTTTAGCTCTGATTTTGTATGAAAAGTGTTTTGATAATTGTGTTCATATAGTTTCAGGACTTGTTTTGGCAAGTAGATTTCCACGTATTTTATGTTGTCTGCAGTAATTTTCAATAGAATTTGTCTATCTTTTTGCTTTGTTTTATTGGCAATGTATAGGAATGCTGATAATTTCTGTAGGTTAGGTTTATATCCTACAACTTTGCAAAAATTGCTAATTTTCTCAACTTTTTTTGTTGATTTTTAATTCTCTAAGTATACTATCTACTATTTACTACCATTTACTATGTGCAAAGAGTGATCATTTTATTTCTCTTTGCCTAGTTTTATTTCTTCAATTTCTTTTCTTTGTGCAATTCATTTTTTAATCTAGATGATATTTTTCCTATCACATAAAACTGTTTTTTCTTATTTGTGTCTCAGCAAAGGATACAGCCTGAATACTTGCCCCCCCCCCAACTTTTCTAGCTTCCTTATATGTATTGTCTTTACTCTTTAAGTTGTAGGTTCTTTGAGGGCAGAAATTGTCTTTCTTTTTCTTAGTTGTATCTTCATGGCTCAGTATTATGTCTGACATATAGTGGGTACTTAGTTAATATTTTTTTTTAAATCAGATGGAAATTAGCCTAGTATAGGAAAAGATTGACACAGCTTTGATTCAGGCTCCAGGGAAAACACTTTTAAAGGGGAAAGAGATAAGTAAGGAAACAAATGGAAAAAAAGACTGAAATTATCAAAGATCTAAGAAGATTTATGGAAATTTAGGGGTTTCAGTGGTCCTGGACAGGCTCTCTTAAGGTATCTTTGTGTTCCAAAAGCATGTATCTGTAAATTAATGACCTTTTGTTAATCATCATTTTCCTAGACTTCTCTGTAGCCTTCTGTGTAGATTTACAGGAATGATGTAAAGAGGAAACAGTGCATATATTTGAAAGAGTGTGAAAGACTTTGAAATTCACAGAGAAACAAAAGGACAAGGGGGAAAAGTTGGGAGAGTGGACAGGGGAGGAATCTTTGGAGGGTTGCATAGCTTACATAATAGGAGGGTAAGGTAGCAGGTGGCAGCAAAGTACTGGAGTCAGAAGGGATAAGAAATAAAATAAGAAATAATTTCTATAAGAAATAGAGGGCTGAAACTATTGAGTTAATGCACTGACGTCAGGATTGTCGAGCACTTGAGGCTAACTATAGATAGGACAATACTCTATGAAAATATGCTTGGGAAATGGTCCTTCCCATAATCCTGTGCTGGCTCAATGATAGTGTATACAGAGGATTGTAGGAGGGACCAGGGGGTGGAGTAAGATTAGCCAGGGTCACTCTTTGCAGTAGAGGAGGGAGAAGGCGGTTATGGAGATTCTGCTTCCCTCCTGTTCAATCCTGCTTCTAAAGACCAAAAATAAAGACTAAATACTTTTACTTATCCTGACTCTGGCTGATTCTCGAGTGTCCTGGGTGCTAGTACAGTCATCACAATAACACATACATATAAAACTAGAATAAAGATCAGGAGTAGAATTTATTATGTTAAAAATAAAAATCAGGGGTAGTAATTATGATCTCAGACAGAGCCAAAGCTAAAATAGATTTTATTAAAAGAGAAAAAATAGATAAACTACACTACATGTCAGTTATATTAATCAATATTATTTTAGAATATTTAAAATAACTAGACTGTATTAGGTTAGAAATATTGCTGTGGTAGGAAATGATAAGCTGATGGATTGAGAAAAATGTGGAAAAATTTAGACTTACGAAGGAAGATGTTATACCTCTTCAGAGAAATAGAGAACAAGTACAAATTAGCATAATATGGTTTTAAATGCATGTAAATATATATGCACACATATGTGTATGATATTATGGTTTTAGATGCATATAAATGTATATTGAATATATATGTATGACAATAGATACTTATGTATATGTGTTTATATAGGTATAGATATATATCTATCTAAATATATTATCTATTTATGTTTTATTGTAGTCTTCTTTGGGAGAGAAGAATCTGTCTTAGGCTGTTAATAAAACCTAAAAAGGGGAGAAAAGAGTCACAGCAGTGCCACATGATAACAAATTCTGCCAAGTATCATTATGCAAATGTGCCTTATTTCAAAAGCAGAAAGTGGAAGTATACTTTATTTCTTATTACAGAAAACTATTCTATGGATGGGACACTTGGGAATACAATTTAATCTTTTTTTATTTATTTATTTATTTTTGCTTCAAAGTGAAATTGTATAACAGCCTTTGTGCTTGAAATGAAAATTGATTAAAAAGAATGATTTGCTTTATATAGTGCTTTAGGCTTTCCAAAGCATTTACATATGTTTACAGATTAATTATATATGTATGTATGTATCCATCTATCTATCTCATTTTATCCTCACAACAACTCTAAGGGGTAGGTATCATTTTAACAAATGAAGATAATGAGTCTGAGACAGGTTAAGTGATTTGGCCAAAGACTTGCTGTTAAGTATCTGAGGACAGATTTGAACCTTCTTTGAGTCAAATCTGATGAAAATAAGATTCACACAATGTTTATTCCCCTCCCTTCTTTCTTTCAATTATAATAGGTCTTCTTTGCCTCTTCATGAGATGTAATTTCCCTCATTTTACCTCCATTTTCCTTGTTTTTTTTTTGTACAATCCCCTTTCCAAGTCTATTTTATTTTTCATATTATCACAATAAAATCAAATTATACCTGCACTCTCTAAATGTACCCATAACAGAGATAGTTTTGAAGAGTTCCTTCCTTTTTGCAGTTTTATGCCTCTCTTGAATTCTGTATTTTGGAGATCAAAAGTTTTATTCAGCTTTGATCTTTTTATCAGAAATAAATGAAATCCTCCTATATCATTGCATGTCCATCTTCTTCCCTGAAAGATAATGTTCAATTTATCTGGATAGTTGATTCTTGGCTGAAATCTAAGTTCCTTTGCCTTTTGGAATATTAGATTCCAGCCCTTTGATCCTTTAAGGTGGAAGTTGCCAGGTCCTTGGTAATCCTAATTGTGACTCCTAGGTATTTGAATTGCTTTTTTCTGACTGCTTGAAATATATTTTTACTTGATCTTGATCTTGATTTTACTTGATTACGTGACAATTCTAAAATTTAGGTATGTTATTCCTTGGAGTTTTAATTTTGGGGCCTCTTTCAGGAGGTGATTGATGAATTCTTTCAGTGATTATTTTACCATTTGGTCCTAGGATATTAGGGCAGTTTTCCTTGATAATTTCCTGAAATATAAAGTTTATGCATTTTTAAAATCATGGTTTTCAGAAAGTCCAATAATCCTTAGATTGTCTCTTCTAGATCTATTTTCCAGGTCAGTTGTTTTTCCAATGAGCTATTTTATATTTTCTTTTATTTTTTTTCTATTTTTTTTTGGTTTTATTTGACTGATTCTCAATGACTCATTGAATAATTCATTTCCATTTCTTCAATTCTAATTTTAGTGAATTATTTTCTTCAGTTATCTTTTTTAAAGGCTAATTTTGTATTTTGCCAATTGAATTTTTGAATGAGTTGTTTTGTTCAATGAATTTTTTTGTCCATTTCAGAAATTCTATTTTTTCAGGGGATTATTTTCTTTTTTCCATTTCACAAATTCTGTTTCTCATGGAGTTGTTTTCTTTTTTCATTTTGTCAAATCTATTTTATAAGGAGTTTTCTTTAAATAATTTCTGTGTTTCCTTTTCCAAACCCTCTTGAAAAGTTCTTACTTCCCACCCCCCCCCCACACACACACTTTCTTCTAGCTCTCTTTTAAACTCATTTTTGAGTTCTTCCAAGAGAGCCTGTAAGGACCAATTTATATCATCCTTTGGGGCTTCATCTGGAGATAATCTGCTTTTAGTGTCCTCAGGGTTTGGAATCTTATTATCTTCTTTCTTTGTAAAAACTGTCTACTGTCAGAGTTCTTTTTGCTTTTTTGCTCATTTTAAATTAAAAGTTTAGCTCTTCTTTTAGGGCAGAGGGGAGGTTGTCCAAACTTCCTCTACTGATGACAATGGCTGCATTGGCTTGGTGTTGACTAACTTTTGGTTCTGGGTGGGTATTCATTGCGAGGTCCTGTGATATTCTGGGGTTTAGGGGCTCACTATTTGCTTTTTGTATTTTTATTGGATTTCTTACAACTAATATGCTGATCTACTAGCTTGCAACCAGGACAGAGTAGCCAATATACTGCAGTATCTTCCTCTGGGTAGATTCTGCTGTGTTTCCATACCACCCTCAGTTTCTATACTACTTGGGTTTAGCCCACCTTCCTCCGTGCCTGATGGAAACAAACCTTTTCTTCAGTTCTTCTAAATTATCTTCTGCTAGTAATTTGTTACATTCCAATATTTATTGGTTCAAGTCTCAGCCCCAGTTCATTCCCACAATCTATTGCCCTCATTCCTACTTACAATCCTCTCAATGAAGCTAAAGAACAAAATGGTGGCAAATGGGTTCACAATTCAGACCCTTGATTTGCTATTAATTTGAGGGACATCTAGGAGAGCTCAGGTTAAGATATGTCTCCTCTCTGCCATCTTGGCTCCACCTCCCAAACCTGTTTTTACTTACTGTTCAAAGTACTTTCCTTCTAGAAAACTAGATAAAGTTTGAAACTGATCAACTTTTAAATGGCTGTACTTTGTGTTCAAGTGTTCCTTTTGTACTATGCAATAAATTCCTAAGAACACACAGAGGAACCCAGACTGCATCAAAAGATGGTGAAAGCCAATTCCCATTTTTTCGTGAAGGAGATATGGGGACTAAAAATTATATCAAACGTTTTTTCTTAGTTGTAGTGGAATATCAGTAGAACTCTTTATTTATACAATATAAAAAAGCAAATAAATCTAGCAAAATAGTATTTATTAAACTCAAAGATGTCAATTCCTAGGGCAAGGAGTCAGGAAAAAATACTAGGAAAATTGTAAAGCAATTTGGGGAGAACTTCAGATTTGTGCATAAGGGAAAAATTCATAACCAGATTTAGGATAGGAAGATAACAGAAGATAAAATGAATATATTTGATAAAAATAAAATTTTGTACAAATCCTTGCAGTTAAAACCAGAAGGGAAATAATTAACTGGGGGAAATCTTTGTAGCAAGTTTCTTTGATAAATACCTCATTTTGAATGTATATAAAGGTATTTTATATAAAAACGTTGAATAGTATAAAATTCTGTCTCCAAAAGATAAATGATCAATGGATTAGAACAGGACTAAATATGCAAAATGAAATAATGTTTGTATTCTCTTAAGCATACTAACCTTACACTTGCTCACTTTATTCACTTCTTATGCCTACTACACCTTACTTGGACTACACAAAGTCATGATTTTATACCTTGATCTTGCCATTATTCATAAATGTACCATTTCCACATTCATGAATCTTGAAATAACTATTTTATGACTTTCAGTTATTATTCCACATCAACTTTTGCCCTATAACTAACCTCCAAATTCCTCTACTCATTAGTTCTTTTTAGGCTATTATCCCTATGTTAGCTATGTTTTTGTATCTTCCCCATTCTGATTCCTTGGTGATCCCAATCAGTTCCACAGTGTCCTCTTCTCTTGAGTCCCCTTTCCTCTTCTTATATTGAAGAACTTTCAATCCTCTCAATGAAGCTAAAGAACAAAATGTTGGCAAATGGGTTCACAAGAAACTCATATCACGTAATCTCAACTTGGCTTTCACTGCAGCAAAGTAATGCTTTTATGTTTTTCTAATTAAATTATCAAATCACTCCAGCTTTTACAAGCCTTTTCATTCTTTCTTAAAGCTCCATAACTCTTTTTTTCAATATTTTAACTGAGCACCTGGCCTCCTATTTCATTGTAGAATATCTGTTTCATTCATTTCTTTTCCACATCCAGTATTTGAAGCAGAACTTTATCATCACTGCTATATTAATATCTCTTATATTTTAGGAATTGGATCTCTCTTGAATGATATAGAATTATTAAAGAAACAACCTCTTAGTGAAAACACTAAGTGAAATGATGTTGATTCATTGAGACCATTCCTTGATGATGTTAGCATAAAATCCCACTGCCCCCTCAGACAAAGTACTCTAAAGCAGAAAACATCAAGGTTGTCTTCTGCTGAATTCTTTCTCATCTGTTTTTGCCCTTTTCTTCTTTAACATAGAAAAATACACCCACAGAGACATGCATGAAAAAGGTATGTATGAATGCACATGTTCACACAGTATATGTTTACACAAATACACATTCATACTTAGTTCCTGTTTCCTAGACACAAATATAGATTTTTTTTCTGATTCCATACTAACTCCATAGAAGGAGGAGAGTAGAAGTCCACAAGCAGTTCTGTCAGTAATTTTTCCTTTCACTCAATGTACTAAGTTGCATGGTGATCAGACATAACAATGCACATGGAAGGCTCTCATTTGCCTCCCAAGTCCTGATTTGCTCCCTGCCATGCTAATTGCATAGAAAAATGGGCCAGCTTCAGCTGTCAGCTACTCATTAGGAAATCAGTTGATAATTATGGGACTCATAGGAGAAGTTAACTAAAGACACAGGCTGGTCTGCTCTGAGATAACAAAATTAACCATTTATTGCAAACATAATGACAAAATTTTTTTTCCAACATTCATTCATTGCAGCACAGTGGAGGAATTAAGTGTCCAGAGGGTATGCACATACTTCTCAGAAAACAAGAAACAGAGATGCTACTGTGAAAATCAATGAAAATAACAATAATAAGTCACCATTCATTCTATACTTTCTGCTTTTCTTCCTAATTTGATCCATGTCAGTTTCATTCCTTTCTTCAGAGGATGTATAATCACTAGAAAGCAGAGGATCTTTTAATCCTTAGAAAGTCTTACCATATTACATTATTAATCATACAAGAAAGACATTTTATTAAATGATGACTATGGTATAGGCAATGATGATGATGAAGATAGACATGTATTGTGTTTATCATGAACAAGGCTTGTCATAAGTACAAGGAATAAAAAAAAAAAAGAACACAAGCAAAAAAGAAAGGGAGTCCCTGCCCTCAAGGCATTATATTCCAGTGAAGAGAGGATAACCCATAAAAAAGTAGCTTAAAAGGAAGGTGGGGAGAGGTAGAACTATCTAGAAGGAGTATGAGGAGTCATGAGGGGAAGCCCCTTAGTAGTGAGCATTGCAGTATGGGTTCTGAATAGTATAAAGGAAGAAAGAAAAAATGGAAGGAAGGAAGGAAGAATATGAGTAAAGGAGACAAACATGAAGGAAGGAAGGAAGGAGAGAACAAAAAGCAAAAAAAAAAAAAAAAAAAAAAGAAGGGAAGGAAAATATAAGCAAAAAAGACAGTTTCTGTCCTCAAGAAGCTAACATTTTAATGGGGAAAAACACAATGGGAAGAGCTTCATGGGAAGCTCTGAAATGGAGGAAGAGGGTGCTTATATCAATGAGGAGATCTGGATTCAGAGCAGAGACTTGACAAAGAAAGTAAATGTCTGGTCAAGGAAATAGAGAAGTAACAAAAGTAAATTGAGCTTGAAGTTAAACATGGCATGGGACTCATGAAATGCTGGTCCTGACAAAACATTCATCAAACAAAGGAGGAGGATACTAAACACAGGCAAAAAAAAGGAAGGACAAACTAATAAAAAGAAGAAAACCTGGTTCCTTCCTTCCCTGAGCTTACACTCTATTATGAGGTTGTAAAAAACAGTAAGGAACAAAGGACACAAACCAGACATATGGCAAATGGCAAGTGAGCCAGGAGTTAGAAAACTTATGTCCTAATCCCAATTATATCACACAATTGTTATCACCTTGGAAAAAATCAATTAATTTCTCTGAGCTATAATTTTCTCACTTATAAAATGGTATGCTTACTTCACATGATTATTGTAAGAATTAAATATTGTAAGATTTATTGTAAAAATTTAAATGAAATAGCATTTCTGAAAGAATTTTACCACCTGTATAAGAACACCCAAAGGCAAACTCTTGCTAGGGCACTTGGTGGTTGAGTGGATAGAATGCTGGTCATGGAGTCAGGAAGATCTGAGTTCAAGTCTGGCTTCAGAAACTTATTGGCTATGTAACCCTGGGCAATTCATCTAACTGCTATTTGCCTCAGTTCCCTCATTTGTAAAGTGGGGGTAAAAACAATGCCTACCTCCTAATTTTGTTGTAAGGATCAAATAAGATAATAATTGCAAATTATTTAGTGTGATATAGTGAGATTTATATAAACATTAATATAGCGAGTATGGGAGACACTGTGCACAGGACCATCCAATCAAGCATGGTGTGCCCTCATCGGAGAAGGTACTGTTCTCTATGAACAAAGTAGAATTGAATTAGCCCAAAAGAAACAGGATTAGAGCTTAGATTCTAATTAGCTCTATTAGAGCTTCACAAAATTAGAGAATCTACCCCAAAAGTTCATATGGATTATTTGTGTCCGAACTATGGAAGAGCATTCCAAGCTCATATTGGTCTTACCAATTATAGTCAGACACACTATAACTTGACTCTAATATAGTGGTGTTATCTTGCTCCTTTTTGAGTACAAAGGACAACAACCAGTCAAGAGTCTATATAAGGCATACCAAAGTAATATTAGGAAGATGGGTTAAGGACAAGTAATAGAAAAATTTTTTCAGTGTGAATTATATTTTGCAGACAATGTCTTCCTTAGAGTAATCACTACAACCTAGATTTCATCCAGTCCATTGCTGTCCAGGCATTGGCTTATAGCCACAGGAAGCCTTCCATTTATTTTGCAAAAGCTCACATAACAAAAGCACAGGCAGTATCTGTATATGCCATTGATTGTTAAATCTAAGCTCTGGGATATGGAATAAACCCAATGTATTTTCCTGGTAGAAGTCATTTGCAAATTGACAAGCGTATATTAAGTGCTAAGTGCCAGGGATACTGAAAGGTGATGGTGATAAAATGACAAAAGTGAGATGCCTACTGTCCTCTTCTTTGCACCTGGATACTTGCCAGCTCAATTATGTTTTTAAATTTAACTGAATATATCTAATCATCAAGTTAAAGAGATCGGAAAAGAATGTGTTTAATTTAGACGGTCACAGATTATAGATTCAAGGCTCTCCATGGTATTCCTGAGACTGTTCTGTAGTGTGTCACCTGAAATTTGTTTTTACTTAATTTGTTTTACTTAAAACTCTGAAACACAGCAATAACAACAACAACAACAAAATTAGCCTGTATTTTGTATCTTAAAAATAGAAGGGGGGGTAGGGTAAAGAGTCACTCTGGTTGGCAGACACAATTTGCTTTTATACAAGGCCTTACAAAATTTTTTTGGTCATTTCCCCTAAATATTTGAAGCAATTCAGAATAATCTATTTTGAGGTTTCTTCAGGAAGTAGAAACTTACCTATAATTGGCTTTGTCAATTCAATTCTCCATTTAATGTGGGTCTCCAAGTTAATAGCTTCCCTCATGCCTGTGTTTTGACCCAAGAACATTTTGATGACATGATTCTTTTATATAGATGAAGTCTTCAAAGACTGACATGTTGCCTTTTTATAGCTGTAAAGAGAAAAGATAACAAAGCAGCCAAACTTTCCATCTGCCTTATACCAAGCTGCAAACAATGTATTTTCCAGGTGACAATTTCTTTAAAATTGCCATTCTGGACAAAGAGCAGAAATGTATGTTGCACAGCCTGTTAGCTGTGAATTGTCTGAAGGTATTCAAAAACAGTATGGAGTAGTGGGTGGGGAGATAGCCATAGAGAGGAAACCCTGGGCTCAAGTGGAGACCTTAATATAGAATGCCTATATGAGGATTCTGGACAAGTTACTTTATCTTTCTATGCTCAAGGAACTCTCTAAGACAATAAATTTCAGATTTCAGAGGAAGTTTTCTCACCAATTACAAAGACAAATTCAGAGTTCTAATATTAAAAAAAGCCCGAACAACAATGGGTCTCTGTGTGAAACTTAAGAAATCCATTTTTACTTTAATCTAATAGAAAGCAAAGTGTTATATAATTTGCTTTTGAATGCTTTCTAGACTGAGAAAGGAGTTTACAATCCATCAAATCTAATTCTATCATTTTATGGATGAGAAAATTGACACTTAAAGAGATTCAATGACTTGCCCAAAGTCACAATGTAAGTAGTACCATAACAATTACAATTTAGGTCATGGAAGGTTACTTTCAGTGTGCATTCCATTGCACTGGTCTTTGTGACAGGAACCTCCCATGTTCAACTCTGTCCCAATTTTACCACAGCTACAACTGCAGAGGTTTAATTGAGATGTTACTTCTATATGAGATAGACTTCTGGCCACAGAATCCTGGATTTGCAAACTGAACTATTGGCAAAATTAGAGCCCCCATCTTGATTCCTAATTCCTCTGTGTCCTAATTTCTTAGCTTTACTTTCTTTATTCTATGGATTCTCTTATTATAGGACTCTTGAACACAATCTTTGATTTAGATTCCTTGTCTTATCTTCCTATTGTTAATCTCAGAATCTCCCTTATTGGGTATCATTAATTGGTAACCCTATTGTGTTTTAGATATATTTCTATTATGACTTGGACTCCTATAGTGATGTGTTCACAGTTCTGTTCACTTTGATCTGCAACAGAATAATACAAATTTGAGCCAACTTTTTTTTTTTTTTGAGGGAATTGGGGTTAAGTGATTAAGTGACTTTCCCAGGGTCACAGCTAGTAAGTGTCTGAAATCAGATTTGAATTCAGGCCCTCTTGACTTTAGGGTCAATGTTCTATCTACTACACACCATCTAGCTGCCCTATCAATTATTGATTAATTAAAGATTATTTGTTGCATTTTAAAATTATTTAGAGTTTTCCCTTGAATTGTTATTCCTTTCTACTGTTCATTTTTTTCAAAGTTATTTTTCATTAGAACCTTTATAGGGATGAGAAAAATTTTGTAGTAACTGAGAGAAGAATATAGTGAGGAGGAAAACATAAAATTCAAATTAACTGATTTTCTATTAGGGGTTCTATGAAAAACATTTTTGCATGTCACAGATCTCTTTGACAGTCTAGTGAAGTCATAAGGCTATCTTATACAAATATTAAAATGAAATCAATTTTATTAAAAGTTATCAAATTATTAGAAAATTAAGTTAACACTACCCTGAAATCTATCCATGGAAACCTTTGTAATTTAATAGATGCTTGATTAAGAACCTGTATTTTAAAAGATATGTTTGAAGACCATTGTTGTTCATGATGAAAAGGAAGTTGGAGGCAGTTATCAATAATTTCAATTATCCTTTTATTTATCAGTTCCCAGTTATTATGAATCACCAAGAATTGACTATAACATTTTGCTTTCTATTTGTGAAACCATAACCACAGATTTATAATCAAATTATGAATTAGGGAAAACATTTATTAAAGACATACTATGTGCAAAACATTGTGTTGAGTGCTGGGAATACAAATAGAAAAGCAAGATAGTCCTTGCTCTCCAAAAACTTACCTTCTAATGGGTGAGAGGAGGAAAGGCAAGATATATAGAAAAGTTTCAGCTGCAAAGTAAATAGAAGAGCCTACAGTGACCCTTAATGGCATATCATGATAATTCATTTTTTTTATCTTTTTTATTTTTTTATCTTTCCCTATTTTTATTTGTTATTTTTTATTTTCAAAACAAATGCATGGGTAATTTCTAAACATTGACCCTTACAAAATCTTGTGTTCCAAAATTTCCTCTCCTTCCCTCAACCCTCTCACCTAGATGGCAAATAATCCAATATATGTTAAACATGTTAAATATATATGTTAAATCTAATATACAAATATACATATTTATACAACAATCTTGCTTTACAAGAAAAATCAATCAGAAAGGGAAAAAATGAGGAAGAAAACAAAATGCAAGCAAACAATAACAAAAAGAGTGAAAATGCTATGTTGTGATCCACACTTGGTTCCCACAGTCCTCTCTCTGTGTATAGTTGACTCTCTTCATCACAAGATCAGTGGAATTGGCCTCAATCATCTCATTGTTGGAAAGTGTCATGTCCATCAGAATCGATGATCATATAATCTTCTTGTTGCCGTATATATAGCATCAATTCATGTAAGTCTCCCCAGGTTTCTCTAAAACCCTCCTACTTATCATTTCTTATAGAACAATAATATTACATAATATTCATAAACCATAAATTATTCAGCAATTCTCCAACAGATGGGCATCCATTCAGTTTCTAGTTTCTTGCCACTACAAAAAGGGCTGCCACAAACATTTTTGCACATGTGGGTCCCTTTCTCTCCTTTAAGATCTCTTTGGGATACAAGCCCAGTAGAAACACTGATGGATTGAAAGGTATGGGCAAATTGATCACTTTTTGAACATAGTTTCAAATTGCTCTCCAGAATGGCTGGATCCATCCATACTTCCACTAGCAATGTATTAGTGTCAGTTTTTTCATATCCCCTCTACCATTCTTCATTATCTTTTCCTGTCATCTTAGTCAATCTGAGAGGTTTTTAGTGGTATCCCAGAGTTGTCTTAATTTGCATTTCTCTGATCAATAGTGATTTAGAGCACCTAAAATGGTGCTCTAATATGAATAGAAATGGTTTTGATTTCTTCATCTGAAATTTGTCTGTTCATATCATTTAGCCATTTATCAGCTGGAGAATGACTTGAATTCTTAAAAATTTGAACCAATTCTCTATATATTTCAGAAATGAGACCTTTATCAGAACTCTTGAATATGAAAATGTTTTCCCAATTTATTGCTTCCCTTCTAATCTTGTTTGCATTAGTTTTGTTTGTACAAAAACTTTTTAATTTAATATAATCAAAATTTTCTATTTTGTGTTCAATAATGAATTCCAGTTCTTCTTTGGTCACAAATTCTTTCCTTCTCCGCAAATCTGAGAGATAAACTATCCTGTGTTCTTCTGATTTGCCTATAATACCACTCTATGTCTAAATCATGAACCCATTTCAACCTTACATTGGTATATGGTGTTAGATATGGGTCAATGCCTAGTTTTTGCCATACTGGTTTCCAATTTTCCCAGCAGTTTTTCTCAAATAGTGAGTTCTTATCCCCAAAACTGGGGTCTTTGGCTTGGTCAAAACCACTAGATTGAAATAGTCATTGACTATTTTGTCCTGTGAACCTAAACTATTCCAATGATAGACTATTCTATTTCTTAGCCATTGCCAAAAGGTTTTGATGACCACTGCTTTAAAAGGTAGTTTTAGGTCTGACAAAACTAGATCACCTTCACTGCCAATTTTTTCATTGATTGCCTTGAAATTCTTGACTTTTGGTTCTTCCAGATGAACTTTATTATTATCTTTTCTAGATCTGTGAAAGAATTTTTGGGGGGTTTGACTGGCACGACACTAAATAAGTAGATTAATTTAGGTAGTATTGTCATTTTTATTATATTCGCTAGGCCTACCAATGAGCACTCAATATTTTTCCAATTGATTAGATCTGACTTTATTTGTGTGGAAAGTGTTTTGTAATTGTGTTCATATGGTTCCTAACTTTCCCTTGGCCAATAGATTCCCAAATATTTTATACTATCAAAAGTAAATTTGAATGGAATTTATTTTTGTATCTCTTGCTGTGGGACTTTGTTGGTAATATTTTAAAATGCTGATGATTTATGTGGATTTATTTTGTACCCTGCAACTTTTCTAAGTTGTGAATTGTTTCTCATAGTTTTTCAGTTGGTTCTCTAGAGTTCTCTAAGAAAACTACCATATCATCTGCAAAGAGTGATAATTTGGTTTCCTCATGACCTACTCTAATTCCTTCAATCTCTTTTTCTTCTCTTATTGCTAAAGCTAATATTTCTAATACAATATTGTATTATATTTGGGGCAACCTTGTTTTGTCCTTGATTTTATTGGGAATGGTTCTAGTTTGTCCCCACTTCATAATGCTTGCTGATGGTTTTAAATAGATGCTACTGACTATTTTAAGGAAAACTCCATTTATTCCTATACTCTCTAGTGTTTTTAATAGGAATGGATGTTGAATTTTATCAAATGCTTTTTCTGCATCTATTGAGATAACCATATGATTTTTGTTAGTTTGGTTTTTGATATAGTCAATTATGCTAATAGTTTTGCTAATATTGAACCAACCCCGTATTCCTGGTATAAATCCTACTTGGTCATGTTGCATTATTCTGGGGATGACTTTCTGCAAATTCTTTGCTAATACTTTATTTAAGATTTTTACATCAATATTCATTAGAGAAATTGGTCTATAATGTTCTTTCTCTTTTTTCACCCTACCTGGTTTAGGTATCAGTACCATTTCTGTGTCTTAAAAGGAATTTGGTAGGAATCCTTCTTTCCCTATTTTTTCAAATAGTTTATATAGTATTAGAATTAATTATTCTTTAAATGTTTGGTAGAATTCACATGTAAATCCATCTGGTCCTGGGAATTTTCTTCATTTAGTTTATTTATTGAATTACTTACTGTCTAGAGGAGGGGAAAGTGGGAGTGAGCGAGAAAAATTTGGAACACAAGGTATCATTAGGGTGAATTTTGAAAAACATCTTTGCATATATATTGAAAAATAAAAAAGATATTATAAACTATGTTTATTTTAATAATAGAATTATAGAATGTTGGAGTTGGAAAAAACATTAAAGGTCATCCAATCCCCTTGTCTTATGTTGAAGTATCTAAGAACCAGAGAGTTGAGAATGACTCATTCAAGGATTAATGTAAAAGGAAACCAAAGCTCAGGCTCCTTGTCTCACAGTATGGTTATAAGCTTTTAAAGAGGGCAGATCATGTGAATCTAGCTGTATTCAGATGCTATGGGAAAGCATTACCATTAGTCTTTCCCTTTCTCCTCAAATATTTTGCACTAAAGAGAACTTTGATAAGGTAACACGTGTTCTAAGCATTAATATGAACATGAAGTTGTAGTGCTATATTATTACACTTTTCTTTCACATGCATATTAGATGTCTTTTTCATAACAACTGAAGCCACTCTGGAAGCAGACACACCATTGAAGTATATGATTTTTCATGATTGTTGTATAAATATGTATACGTATATTGGACTTAATATATATTTTAACATGTTTAACATGTATTGAATTACTTGCCATCTAGTGGAGGAGGTAGGAGGAAGGAGGGGAAAATTTGAGCTTTCCTATGGGTCAATGTTGAAAAAAATTATCCATGCATATGTTTTGAAAACAGGATATACCTTGAAAGTAGTTCATGTGAAGAATACATGGGGTTTTTGAAGTGGAAGCTCAACGTGAGTTCAAAAAAAGGTGAGAAACTTAAATTCCTGAGAATCAATTTAAAGAGTAGAGGATATTTAATCTATAGAAGAAGACTTGGGGAGAAATGGAAGCAGTTTTAGAGCAACTGAAAGATAGTCAATAAAGAATCAAAAGGTAGATGAGACCAAGATATGGGTTAGACCATACAATGCTCTGAATTTTCATCCAACTTTGAAATTTTTTGATTGTATGAATAGCATCATGGCAACCAAAATAATTGATGCCATATAGCTTTCATGAATGAAAAGATAGAATCCAAAACTCAAAGGAAACAATAGTTTCCAGGCATTGTGTGCTTTGCCTCAAGTGATGATTTATAGATATAACAATTAGCACTTATATGATGCCTATTATGTGCCAAGTACTGTGCGAAGTCCTTTACAAATATTATTTCACTTGATACTCATAATAACCCTAAAAAGTATATGTTATTATTGTCTCCATTTTATAGCTGAAGAAATTGAAGCAATTAGAGACTGATTGATTTGTTGAGTATCATACTGCCAGTAGGAGAGCACAAGGATATAAATATGGTGGTTTCCAGTTGTATAATCCCTTTCAAATGTTACTGCTTGACATCTCAGTCACACTGATGCTTTAATTTACAATTACTATTCACAATCCCCTCCTCAATCTGCTAACCTTCTCTCCAAACATAACCAAATGCAAATGATCAGCATCTCCAGTCACTGCCAAGCTTCAGTTGATGAATGGATGATTGAAATGTCATGCTGACAGTGAAGAAACATGAAAGCAAGGTAGGAAACTAGGACTAGAAGAGGCAAGACAAAGTTCACAAAGTAAATATTAGATGTTAAATGATCATCCAAAATACCAGAGATTAGGGAAAACAATTTCAGGTGTAGTGATCAATCCTGATTCAATTGTCAGGTTAGATACAGACTCTTTCATCCTATGGGGTATGGATATGTAGAAATACAACCATTAGACCTATAATAATTGATGAATATCTATGATTATAGATAATGCCTCCAATGGCATTTTTCTAACTTACATATTTAGCTTTTTTTTGTTTATCCTAAGATTATTGAATTTGTAAGAGACCCCAACTCTCTTTGTCTGGGGAAGGGGAGAGGAGAAAAGTATTATAAATGTCAGAGAGTTAGGAAAGATCCCAAGTAGAAGATAGTGCTTGAACTAAGCTTTAAAGGATTTCTAAGAAATTCTAAGAAGTAGTGGTGAGGATGGAATTCATTCTGAGTATGGTATTCATCCAGTTCAAAAGAATAGAAATAGGAATTTGGATGTCCAGCCTGGTTGGACTATCAAGTGTATAAAGATGAGTAATATGTAATGATATATATGTAAAATGAAAGCTCCAAAGAAGCAGATTTCAGGTGAATGTTAGAAACATGTTCTTAATAATCAGGAATATTCACAAGTGGGATGGATTGATTTGGGAAGTATGGAATCAGTAGATGTGTTCATTGAGATCTCTGTGACCATCTATCAGTAATATGATAGACAGCTTCAGGGTTCTTTTCAGGACTTGTTTTCTATGATTCCTTTGATTGTTTCTTTTATCTTATAAGACTTTACCTGCTTCTTTTCCTCCTGAAAAATGTACCCAAAGAAAAGTGTATAATATGGACTATCAATGAATTTATGAAATTTATGAATTTATGAAAGACAAGTAGAAAACCTAAAAACACAGGAGGTGAAGACTATAACCCCAAAAAGCTAGCGTCTCTTGGGATCTGGCCACACCTACCCACAGTATCTCAGCATGCTCTCAGAATCTCAGAGCATAGGCACAGCACAGCTATTGCTGTCCTTCTAGTGTCTTGCTACTGTCCCCTGCAGTCTGAAGAGGAAGCTTGGCTCCCCGCCCCCCCCTCCCCCCCACCCTCAAAAAAGCAGACCATTTGTTTTTCTTGTTTGTTTTCTTTAACTCTTCTTGGACAAAATGAGCAAAAAATTTTAATGGACCCTAACCATTGATAGCTTCTATTTGGATAGAGAGCAGATTTTAAACCTTGAGGAGACTAAAAACAAACTGTCTCCAGATGACTCCCCAAAGAGGGATATGATCTGTTCCTTAATACAGATGACTCTCACAGAAGAAATTAAAAAGTCTCTCACAAGAGAACTAGAGGAAAAGTGGGAAAAGGAAAGGGAGGTTTGGCAAGAGAGTCTGGACAAGTTACCTCACTCATTTAAAGACAGAGTGGATAAAGAAATCAATTCCTTGAAAAACAGAATAAGTGAACTGGAAAAAGAAAATAGCTCTCTAAAAAATAAAATTGGCGAAATGGAAAAAATTCCATAGAACAAAACAACTCACTTAAAAACTCAATTGGACAATTAGAAAAAGATATAAAAAAGTGAGTGAAGAAACTACTTCATTGAAAATCAGAATCGAACAAATGGAATTTAATGACTCAAGGAGACACCAAGAATCAGTCAAGCAAAACCAAAAAAATAAAACAATCAAAAAAATGTCAAATACTTTTTTGGGAAAACAATAGACCTGGAAAATATATCTAGGAGAGACAATCTGAAAATTATTGGACTCCCTGAAAAATATGATGAAAAAAAGAGCCTGGACACTATTTTCCAGGAAATTATCAAAGAGAACTGCCCAGAAGTCATAGAAATGGAGGATAAAATAGACATTGAAAGAATTCATAGATCACCTATTGAAAGGGACCCTAAAATCAAAACACCAATAAATATAGTGGCCAAAGTCCAGATCTATCAGACAAAGGAAAAAATACTGCAAGCTGCTAGAAAAAATCAATTCAGATCTAGAGGAGCCACAATGAGGATTATTCAAGAACTAGCAGCATCCACATTAAAGGATTGAAGGGCCTGGAATATGATATTCCAAAAGGCTAAGGAACTCGGTATGCAACCAAAAATAACTTACCCAGCCAGAATGAGCATCTTTTTCCAGGGAAGAAGATGGTCATTCAATGAAATAAGTGAATTTCACCTATTTTTGATGAAAAAACCAGAACTTAACAAGAAGTTTGATGTTCCTTCTCCTATACCTAACTTTCTATATGTAAACAAGTTAGCTCTGTGCCTTCTTTTTTTTTCAAGCCCTATAAATTCAGTCCCATTTGAATCCTTATTGGGCTTCATCCACTATTCTGCCTGAGATAAGATTTTCCCAATCAAGTTTGAAGGCTGCAACCGGGCCCCCCAGCCACTTTCCAGTAGATCAGTGATGTATTCTGCATCTCTCTTCTATTTTAATTGTAGTTTTCCTTATTCTTTGTCTTTTATGTATTATTTACTGTATTGATTGTTATTTTAGGCAATCTATTCTGTGTATTGTATAATTAAATTTTACTTTCACTTTAATTGAGTTAAAAAGTGTCATTTATAAGAGCGAATTCCAACCTATCCTTAATTAACAGAACCCAAAGAAAAGTCAGGAATTATATGAGCTAAATTACAAAGCACTTTCCACACAAATAAAGTCAGATTGGAAACATATTAAGTGCTCTTGGATAGGCTGAGTGAATATAATAAAGATGACAATACTCCCTAAATGAATCTATTTATTTAGTGCTATACCAATCAGACTCCCAAGAAACTATTTTAATGACCTAGAAAAAATAACAACAAAATTCATATGGAAGAACAAAAGGTCAAGAATCTCAAGGGAATTAATGGAAAAAAAATCAAATGAAGGTGGCCTAGCTGTACCTTATCTAAAACTATATTATAAAGCAGTAATCACCAAAATCATTTGGTATTGGCTAAGAAATAGATTAGTTGATCAGTGGAATAGGTTAGGTTCACAAGACAAAATAGACAATAACTATAGCAATCTAGTGTTTGACATACCCAAAGATCCCAACTCTTGGCATAAGAATTCATTATTTGACAAAAACTGCTGGGAAAACTGGAAATTAGTATGGCAGAAATTAGGCATGGACCCACACTTAACGCCATTAATGAATATAAGATTAAAATGGATCCATGATTTAAGCATAAAGAATGAGATTATAAATAAATTAGAGGAACATAGGATAGTTTATCTCTCAGACTTGTGGAGGAGGATGGAATTTGTGATCAAACTGAACTAGAGATCATTATTGAGCACAAAATAGAAAATTTTTATTTTATCAAATTAAAAAGCCTTTGTACAAACAAAAGTAATGCAAAGAAGATTAGAAGGGAAGCAACAAACTGGGAAAACATTTTCACAATTAAAGGTTCTGATAAAGGCCTCATTTCCAAAATATGTAGAGAATTGACTCTAATTTATAAGAAATCAAGCCATTCTCCAATTGATAAATGGTCAAAGGATATGAACAGACAATTTTCAGATGATGAAATTGAAACTATTTCCCCTCATATGAAAGAGTGTTCCAAATCACTATTGATAAAAGAAATGCAAATTAAGACAGCTCTGAAATACCACTACTTTTCTGATTGACTAAAATGACAGGAAAAAATAATGATGAATATTGGAGGGGATGTGGGAAAACTGGGACACTGATGAATTGTTTGTAGAGTTGTGAATGAAAATCTAACCATTCTGGAGAGCAATCTGCAATTATGGCCCAAAAGTTATCAAACTCTGCATACCCTTTGATCCAGTAGTGCTACTATTAGGCTTATACTCCAAAGAGATACTAAAGAAGGGAAAGGTACCTGTATGTGCCAAAATGTTTGTGGCAGCCCTGTTTGTAGTGGCCAGAAACTGGAAAATGAATGGATACCCATTAATTGGAGAATGGTTGGGTAAATTGTGGTATATAAATGTTATGGAATATTATTGTTCTGTAAGAAATGACCAGCAGGATGAATACAGAGAGGCTTGGAGAGACTTACATGAACTGATGCTAAGTGAAATGAGCAGAACCAGGACATCATTATATACTTCAACTACGATACTGTATGAGGATGTATTCTGACGGAAGTGGATTTCTTCGACAAAGAGAAGATCTAACTCAATTTCAATTGATCAGTCATGGACAGAAGCAGCTACACCCAAAGAAAGAACACTGGGAAATGAATGTAAACTTTTTGCATTTTTGTTTTTCTTCCAGGGTTATTTTTACCTTCTGAATATAACTCTTCTTGTACAACAAGAGAACTGTTCGGTTCTGCACACAAATATTGTATCTAGGAAATACTGTGACATATTTAACATGTATAGGACTGCTTGCCATCTGGGAAAGGAGGTGGAGGGAAGGAGGGGAAAAGTTGGAACAGAAGTGAGTGCAAGGGATAATGTTGTAAAAAATTACCCAGGCATGGGTTTTGTCAATAAAAAGTTATAAGAAAAATTAAAAATTAAAAAAAAATAAAAAATCAGCTCTGAAAGTTTCTAACTTTCAGAGTGACATACATTGTGACTTGAAACAAGCAAACCATAACATAATAAATATAATTAAGTGAAATAAAATATGAGGGCTGCAAAAATTGCCTTTAAGAAATTCAGTGGTCCCTTTTAATTCTGTATCAGTTTAAATTCTATTGAAAAGCAACGAACAAGTTATTAATTTTAGTTATTGAATGTTCAGTGTCTGATTCAAAGTCCTAAGTGAAGCTGACAACCTATGTTTTAAGCAGAGTAAAAGTTAAGACAAGGCACCATCTTTGTCACATGAGCTTAGCACTCTTTTGTACAGCAGCACACTGTTGCAAAAAAAAAAAAAAAAACCAGAGCAAAGTATGATTATTTTGTTTAATGTGGACATTCCCCCAATTGTAAGGGTATTAATTCCCCAGGAAGCCTGTTAAGGGAGGTAAGGGTCAATGAGATCCCAGGAACAACTTTTTTATCTTTTAGGAAAGCTAAACCCTGTTATTCATGTAGGGTAGCTTGATGAATATTGAATTTATCACACCTGTTTAAGAAGCCCTGTCCTATATTCTATCTCTTCGGCATTTAAAAAAAAAAGTATATCAGCTCATTATATGATATTAATAATATCATTGTAAAATGATATTGTCAGGACATACATGTGGAGGGAGATATAATAGCAAATGTAAAATAGGAATAATCAATGTTTCAGACCAGAAAAATGAAGTTGATTAGTAGCTAAAGCCATAAATATTAGTAACAAAAAAAGGAAGTTTCATTGCAAATATTAATGGGACCAATTTCCCATGATTAATGTGGAAAAATATTTCAAAATAGAATCTTAACTAACACTATAACCACCAAATAAATATAGAGTTAATTTGGAGGGAGGGAAGATATGGGAAGAAAATAACATGTGAATTGGGAAATATTTTCTCATTTAGTAAGATAATAGAATTTACAGAAACCTAATGTCTTCCATGGTCTTTGCAGAAGTCTCTTTTCTAAAAGTCTTTAAAAATGATGTAGTTTAGATACAGTTCATTTGGGATGAATTCTGGGTGAATGGGTTAGTTGATATTGTAGGACTTTTCCTAGATATAAGATTTTATGAAAATTAAGTCTAGTTCAAACTTATTAGCTTGTTAAAAAAACAAAAAGAAAGAAAGAAAGAAAGAAAAGAAAGAAAAAAAAACACTCAACATGTTTCATCTCAAATTCTAGCAGTCACATTGCCACATTTGGAAACTTCCACACAATTAAGTGATGCACCATTGACTATCTGTTTAAAAAAATAAAAGCCTCTTAATAGCAGGTCCTCTGATCTCAGGGATTGAACCAAGTCAATCATCCAACAGACATAAATTAAGGAGTAATTGGCATAGTATCTTCAGTTTTGCTGGGGCTTTTTTCTCAGCTTTGCTATCCAACCTTCAGAAACTTTAGATTCTCTCAGCATTGCTAATGTTGTTCAGTCATTTTTTCACTCTGAATTTTCATGATCTCATTTGGCAAGCATAAGAGAATGGTTTGCCATGTCCTTCTCCAGTACATTTTATAGATGAGGAACCGAAGGCAAAGAGAGTTAAGGGACTTGTCCAGGGTCACATACCTAGTTAAAATTTGAGGTAAAATTTGAATTAAGGACCTCCTGATTCCAGAGTGGACGCTATACCCACTGTGCCACTTAGCTTTCCCTGCTCAGAATTAAAAGGCAAGTAAAGACTTGAATATAATCTGTGAGTTTAACTATTGACAAATATCATGTAGCATTTTGTCCCAGGATTGTGATAGATATTTCATTTGCTTGGGGGAAGTTGTCCTTAGTGGCTTTTCAAAATTGAAGATAACTCAAATAGGCCTAAAACAGCAGATTTTTTCCCTTAAAATTCAAAGTACAAAGTGACAAATCTCTCATCAACCTGTTGCCAAGAACATTTGTGGCCCTGAGTGACAACAAAGTGGCACACATTTAATTTACAAAATCTTGCCAATTACAAACTGTGCATTTAAAGTTAATATAGTAAATCCCTACTGTTGCTCAGACAATGAGCAACAATGAGACAATGCTGTATCATTACAATATGCTTTCAATATCAACTTTTACACTGCAAAACAGGATTGCCAGAAAATTGGAGGTCTGAGCTGAGAGCTGCCTCCCTTTCTTTGTTTGCCCACCTTTGCTGGCATTCTGCATTCTAGGATAAAAGAATTATATGAACTTCTATGGATCTGAAGTAAGAAAATTATTTCCTAAGTACTATAATTTATCAGTGTCCAACAAGAAATTAATAGCCTATCTTTTCATAGCAACGATGGATTATCATGTGTAAGAGAAACTCAAAAGCAAAACTAACCACTGAATTCTTTATTATATATGTAGTGTCAAAAAATGAATTATATTGCATTAGTTTACCTTCTGAAAAGGGTAATATGGAAAGAACACTGTACTTCAGAAGATCTAGGTATGAATTCTGCTTCCTATACTTATTAGTCATATAACCCTGGGTGTATTATTTAAGTAAGTTTCTAAACCTGTTACATCATCTGCTAAATAAGATTAGTGTTCTTGTATAATTTGTCACAAAAGGTCTTTGTGAAGAAAACACTAGGTAAACTGAAAAATTCTATATGTGAGGCATGAAAATTTTCATAAAGCATTTTTATAGGTGGTAACTAAATCTAAATGGAGATGTACTTGGTATAGTGGGAATAGAACTAACCTTGCAACTGGGAAAACATGGTTTCAAATAAAGTTAATTTTTTCTAAAATCTCAGCATTAAAAATGATAATAAATGAAAACAAGTACATAGTTGTTGTGTGTCTTTGGGGAAAAAAGAGGAGAAAGAAATATACATAGGGAAACAAAAAAGAAAAAGAGAACAAAAGAGAAAGAGAGGGGTGATGTTATATTGACGGAATTTTAGGTACTTCATAGCAAAATTCTATTTTTTGTTTTCATCAGAGAAACTTGCTTGGTTAAATAATTGGAAACAATGTTAATTGTATTGCTTTCACAAAAGACACAATTTAAAGCAAACCATATATAAATATTACACAGAATCTCAGAGTTAGAAAGAATTTCAGGAAGCATCTAGTTAACTAATTTGATAGTTGAATAATGATAATAATATTTATTATAGGTAGCTTTTTAAATTTTCAAAGTACTCTACATAGTTTTTTTTTTAATTTTAGTCTCATAATAACCCCAAGAATGAGGTTTTACAGGTATTACTGTTCACATTTTTCTTCAATTTCCTCATCTACAAAATGAGAGGCTATGTTTAAATAATTCCTAAGGGTCCTTTTTCCTTGAAAATTCAATGATTCTATGAACTTGATATTTTTTTCAAATATTGCAAATGTTTTAGTTCATAGATTTCTCAGTTTTGCAAATATACATTTCATTGAAAATATTTTGTTTCTTAAAAAAAACAATTAACTCACATTGCCTTTCTTATTCTTTTATGGGCAAGTATGAGTGCATCTTTTGATTTGGGACACATTTAGAGATACTCAGCCTCAAAACATGATTAGACATATTTTTGCTCATTATGTATTTTGTTTAGAATTATTAGGTGAATTTTCAGTTAATGGCATTTGAAGAAATGAATATATAAATTAAGCTTTCTACAGAAAAATAAAGAAGGAATATCAATGAGAAAGAATGATTTATGTGTTATTTTGGAAATAAGAGATGGAAAAACATGGATTATCTCAACTAATTTTGCCCGACCATAAGGCAGGAGAAGATAAATACTTTTGGAGCAGTGGTGGTAGGAACTTTTACACTGTGCAGATTAAAAAAAAAAAGATGAGCAATGGGAAATTTTGAGTAAGTGACAGAATAAAAATCAGTTAGGTAATGAAACATTAGTTGTCAGTTAACTCTGCCAAATAAGTCATTTTTAGGCAAAGAACTCTGGCTTCTAGGAGAAGTTGTCTAATAGGGGATTGGTGCTAGCTTGGATCATATTTTAAAAGTTGTAGTGATTAAAAAGGGTTGAGAGACATAGTTTTAGATGGTCATTTGGAAGTTTCTTTAAGACCAATGACAATCATGGTAGTGGGCTTACAGTTTATATATCCTTTGAAGAGTAGATGTATCCCAGGATGAGAATCGATTCTGATTGGTCAACAATTAATAATAGAATGAATATTACAAATAAGAACTGATTAAGATATCATGTCAACTTTAAACAAAAAGATTATCTCTATACCCAGACCACCCAGGCCTTGGACTATTTAGATAAAAGGGTCTATCTCCACCAAAGCTTGATTGAAGGAATCTTTGACAGCAGATTCCTTTTAAGATTGGGTGGGATCTGATAGAGGAGACAATTAATTCAGAGACTAAGTCTTGGAAATAGAAAAGTGGGCATTCTGAATCTTCCTAAATAATTACTTATTCATAATCATTTCTAGCAATTGGAAGGCATTTTTCAAATATTGGATGAGATATTCATGTGATTTTTGCTACATTTGGGTCTGAGGGTACTGAGAGCTGATGAGAACATGATTAATGGAGAGGGTACCAGGATCTCTCTCTTTTATTAATAACACAATTGATTCCTTCTTACTACTTCAAATAGTTGATCTTTGAGTCAATATTTGTAGTCTCTACAACCTAATTTAAAGATCTCAAAGTTTCCAGATAAAATATCCCCATTATAGATATGTAAACACAAAAGCTCTGCCTAAGGTGCCTTTTGTCACTATTTTAAGTTATGCAGCCCCAAGAAAAGAGCTTGGGTTTTTGACTCTTTTATTGTATTATTTTCCATCCTTGGTACAGGGAATGAAGTCATCTATCTCTCCTAGAAGAATCAAACACATGGCCATTCGAGAGTTCAAAAATCTTGACTAGATATTTCAGGCAATCCAGCATCAACTCTGAGAGAATTCAAGCCCATCAGAAGCTGGTAGCGGGAGTTTTAAGTAGAAAATTTTAAATAGAAAATGCTATGTAGAAAATCAGGTAAATTTTTAGTCTAATTTCCCCCTGCTTCATAGACTGAGATGACATTAGGGAAAATTGTACATCTAACAATGTGGGGAATTTGGTTGCTATCATATAAAATCTATTTTGCATTTTGAAAAACCCTTATGTAGTGAAAGTTCATGATTTTTGGATACCTTTCCTTTAAAGTGTGCTTTAAAAAATGTAACACAAGTTGATTATTTCATATACAATAATTTTTCTTTACATATTAAATTCTTCATGTTTTTAATTTTTAAAATAACAGACCCATGCTCTAGAACTTGTTACCTGAATTTGAAGTTATGAAATCACCAGTAGGACAGGAAGAAGAAATTCTTGAAGGATATTTTAATATGCGTCAGTAAATTTTACTACAGATCTGAGGACACCTAGGAAACAGCCTAGTCTACCCATAAAAAGTATGGGGTGATTCCCTCCGATGAAAGTCTGGGACTGGGATTTTTAACCATAGACATAATGCAATAAATGATTGTTGTCTGCAACTATAAAAAATAAAAAAAATAAAAAAATAACTTTATGCTTGTAGATTCAAAGACTTTTGATCTTACTAGGAGTTTTGAGCATACTGAGAAATTGCCATCTGTATTATCATTGTTGAATATAAAGAAATATGATATTTGATTTAGATGTATGCAACTAAGAGACACTGTGAGAAAAAAGCCATTTTCTGGTTTTTAGTCATAGAAATATGTAAGATCTATGTCTACCTTCCTCATGATTGTCAGCTTTTTATGCAAATTGTATGATGCTGTCTCTTGAACACAATTTCTTACTGCCCACAAGATTTGGAAGACTGAATAAAAGCTGCTCTGAATTATTCCTCCAATCTGGCCTCTGTGGAGCTCATGAGCACAAAATGAAATAGCTGAAAGGAGTTTTCAATCTAAGAAACAAGCCTCCTGCTGCTGCAGCAGAAGGAAATTATGTAAGAGAAAGGAAATGCTAGAAATGAATATTTTCTGTATTTGTATGCAGGATGTATCAAGTAACAAAAAAATGACATCACTGAATCTACTTGTTATTTTAGGTAGCAAAAACAAGGATGATTATTTCCTTTAACATTTAATTTTTTTCATTAAAAAAGTTATAGATATATTTTATTTATTATTTTTATTGACTAATATGCTGTCCTTCTTCCCTTAACCAGCAAGTTAACCTTTTTAATAAAGAATAAAAAAGAGAGGAGGGAAAGGTAGTTCAACAAAAGTAACCATATACCCAACATGTGTGATAGTATGTGCAGTTTCCCATTCATAATCGCCATTTCTGTGAAGAAAGAAAAGCATACTCTTGTCTTATTTTCTAGTAAGCTTGATTATACAATATTCATTTTCTTTGTTGTTCTTTTTATTTACTTGATCAAACAACAGTTGTTTATTATTTCCTTTGTATCATCTGCCTTGCTAGGCACTAGGGACATTAAGGAAAAGTGAAAAAAAAAAAACTCGAGTTTAAGAGTTTAATAGCAGAGACATAGACATATACAAATATTTTCAAGAAATGTATGAAGTAGATACAGGGTAACCTGAGAGGGTAAAGGTCAGTTAGGTGGTATGGTAGAAAGAGTGTCAACCCTAGAATCAGGAAGACTCATCTTCCTGTGTTCAAATCTGGCCTCAGACATTTACTGTGTAACCTTAGGCAAGTCATTCAACCCCTTTTCTCTCAGCTTCTTCATCCAGATAAAGAAATGCAAATTACTCCAAGATTTTTGCCAAGAAAACCCCAAGTGGGGTCAAGAAAAATTGGAATGACTGGACAACAACAACAACAATAACCTTACAAGGGAAGGTATTAGTAGCTAGGAGATTGGGAAAGTTCTGTTATTGAGGGTGGTACTTAAAATAAATTTTGGAGGAAACCAGTGATTATATGAGGAAAGGTGGAAAGGAAAGCATTGCAGTCAGGGGTAACAATTAGTGTAAAGGCACAGAGACAGTTGGTGTACTATTGTAAAAAGCAGTGATGGTAGAATGTATAAAATGGAATAATATATAAAAGCCTAGAAATATAGACAGAAAAAGGTCAGATGTTAACATCTTTAAATTTTAAACAAAGGAGTTTATATATATTTTTAGAACTAATAAAAAACCACAGGGTTTAAAATTGGGTAAGGATGGGAAAGGAAATGACATGATCAAGCTTGTGCTTTAGGGAAATCATCTTGTCACCTTCATGGAGGATGGATTGGAATAAGAAATGGTTGAGGCAAGTAGATAAATGAGCTATTTATTATAATAGCCCAGGTAAGAGGTAATGAAGACATGTACTAAATTGTTGATTTTATGAATGAAGAGAAAGAAACAACAAACAAAAGAAATGATAAACAGAGAGAACCATTAAGATTTGCTCCTGATTGGTAGATATATGATGGAAATGAGAAATAATATTTAAGAATTACTATACATATTGTCAATGAAATCCTTCATGAATGGAAGGATGCTACCTTTTATTAGAATAGAGAAATTTAGAGGAGGAGTGGAATTGGGGTTAAGTATAATGAATTCTGTTTTTGATGTGCTGAATTTGAGATACCTATGGATTATCCAGTCCAAAATTTCCAGGAGATAGCTCATGATGTAGAACTTGAACTTAAGAAAAACTCTAGATTCAGATCAAGTACTCACCTCTACAAAGATAATGATCACACTTAGGAGATAATAAGATCAGGAAGTAAGATGAGAAAACATGAGGAAAAAAAAGACATAGGCAAATTCTTGGAATGTATCTACAATTAGTGAGTATGATACAGATGAAGATTCAGCAAAAAAAAAAAAGTATGAATAAGTTCATTTAGACAGGTAGGAAAGCATAAGAGCAGTTGCAAAAATCCATAAAGAAAGGAGTAATCAAGAGAAATAGTGAATCATATAAAATACTGCATGAAAATAGATGCAAATAGATGAAAAATCTATTTTTCAAATAGATGAAAAGATAAAAATAGAAAGCTCTGGAGGTGGAGTCAAGACAGCAGAATGAAGTCAGGAAACTGCTCAAGCTCTCCTAGTTTCAAAGAAACCCACATGAAACCAAACCTCTAAACAGAAGCTGATGGAATGAAACTACTCTCTAGCTCAAGACAGATTAGAAGGAATCAAAAAAGATCAGTCTCATTGGGGTAAAAGGGGTGTTCAACCCAGCTCAGACAGTGTCTAGGTAAGCCAGTGAGAAGATCTTAATCACAGCAGATCAATAACTAAGACCCTCTGTCCTGGTTCAGTAGTGGAGCAAGCCCATGGGGCAGCCTCCAGTCCCAGTTCAGAAGGCAAATTGCCTGCTAGAAAAACTGTGCTGTTTCCTGTAGAGATAAGATAGGCAATCCACTTTTAGGAGCAAGACACCAAACCCGAGGGGCCCCTGTGCTCAAAGCCAAGGCTCACAGTTGCGTGGGAATTGCAACTTTACCCCAGGAGTAAAGGTCAACCATAAAAAGCACAAAAGAGGGAAAAAAGAGAAGGAAAGAAAAAGAGCAAGAAATAGTAAAGAACATTAACCATAGAAAGCAACTATGGTGACAGGGAAGACCAAAACGCCCACTCAAATAGGGACAAAATGTCCACAAGGGAATATCAAAAAGTGATATGAGTTGGTATCAAATCTAAAGAGACTTCTTGGAAGTGTTAATAAAATAGTTTAAAAGCCAAATAAGAGAAATAGAAGGAAAAAAAATCAGAAAAGAAAGAGAGGTGTGCAAGTCAACACTGAAGAAAATAATTCCTTAAAAAGTGCATTTGGTCACATAAAAAAAAAATCCACTGATGACATCAATTCAATAAAAAAACACAATAGGTATAATGAAAAAAAAAATCACTGAAGAAAACAACACTTTGAAAAGTAGAATTAATCAAATGGAAAAAGAGATATGAAAAGTAATTGAAAATAATCAGACATTAAAAACTAGAACCAAGCAAATGGAAGCTAATGACTCAATGAGACACAAAGAGTCAGTCAAGCAAACAAAAAAGAATGAAAAATGGGAGAAAACATAAAATATGTCTTTGGAAAATAGCTAACCTGGAAAATAGATTCAGGAGAGACAGTTTTAAATTTATTGGTCTACTTGAAGTCTGTGACCGAAAAAAGATTGTGGATAGTATTGTTCAAAAGATCATCAAGGAAAACGTCTCTGATATATTAGAACCAGAGTGGAGAAATGCCATTGAAAGAATCTATCATCTCCAGAAAGAGATAGCACTAGGAACATTGTTGTAACATTCCAGAATCATAATCTCAAGGAAAAAAATATTGTAAACTGCTAGACAAAAACAACTCAAGTATCAAGGAGAAACAGTAAGGATTATGCAAGACCTAGCAGATTCTAAAATAAAAGATCAAAGGGAATGGAATATTATATTCCAGAAAGGAAAGGACCTGGAATTATAACCCAATGAGACTGAGCATCATCTTTCAGGGGAGGAGATGGATCTTTAATGAAATAAGAGACTTTCAATCCTTTCTATTGAAAAAAACCCCCAAAACTAAAGAAAAAAAATTGCTCTTCAAACACAGAACTCAAGAATAGCAAAGAAAGGGAAATGCACACACACACACACGTATATGTGTGTGTGTGTATGTGTATATATATTTATATATATATAATTGGAAGGTTAAACTGTTTACATCCCTAAGTGGGAAAATGATAGCTATAATTTCTGAGAGCTGTATTTGTTATTGAGGCAGTTAAAGGGAGCATATATGGATGGAGATTGTGGATATGAATGGACTCTGATATGATGATATGAAAGAAAAAGCTATTTAGGGGTAGAAAAATTGCACTGGGAGAAGAGAAGGTAAGATGGGACAAATTAGATCACATGAAGAGGCACAAAAGACATTATAATAAAGGGAAAGAAGAGAAGGGGATGAACACTGTCTGAAGCTTAATGTCATCAGTTTTGGCTCAAGGAGGAAATAACATAATCACTTAATTTGGCATAGAAATTTATCTTACCCTATAAGAAAGTAAGACAAGAAAGGGGAAAGAAAATGGAAGGACCAAATAGAAGGGAGGGCACAAAGACTAGGAGAAAAAAAAATATTGCCAAATATAATTAATTTGGAAATTAACAAATCATTGGTCACTTTGGAAGAGCAGTTTTAGCTGAATGATTTGATGACAGAAGATAGATTGCATAGAGTTGACAAAAATGAGAGAAGTATAGTAAATGAGTAAATGATTTTTTCATGGACTTTGCTGAGAAGAATGAAAGATCTATAGGATGATAACTAACAGAGATGGCAAAGATGGCAGGAACTTATCAAGCTTTTTTTTTTTTAATGGAGCAAATTCAGGTGTGTTTAGACATCAGAGAAGGCATCAGTATGAGGTTGAGATTAAATTTAGATATAGAGATGGGATAGATAAATGGTCTGATTATGAATATGAAAGTAGATAGGACCAAGGGAACATTTGAAAAGACTGACTTAGGCAAGGAGAAGGGTCAATTTTCTTCTTTAAGGGTTGGAGTAAAGGGAGAAATAGTAAAGGATTGTTTATTGTCTTTAGTTCTCAAAGAGGTCATTGCATGCAATGACATGCAAGTGAATTGGATTTAAGTGAAGTATGGCTGTGCAAGGTCACCTGACTCACTCCCCTCCAGAGCCATCTGGATCTATTGGTCAGATACAGATCGGGATGACTGGAGATACAATGACCTGGATACAATGGGAGACCTTGCTACTATAAAGGGAATGTGAAAGAGGAGAAGGTAACAAGGAGGAGCTCAAGGTAAATGGTTTCAAATATTTCAAATGGCGTCTGAGAGAAAGTTTGGGAAAGTTTGGGAATAGTAGATTCTGTAAAAAGCTTGAGTTGTAAAGTGAAAAAAAAAGTTTAGAAGAGTCATTATGGTAAGTAAGATAGAGAAACAGTTTATGAGAAGTATTGCTTTGCTGCACTGAGAGCCCAGTTAAGATTATATAATAAAAATTTGAAGAACTTCTAGTCAGATGTTTTCTGACTTTGTTTAACTTCACTAAGTAACATCTACACAAGCATAAGAAGAAGGATGGTAATAAGCTAGAATTGGGGCTTAGCATAATGATAGAAGTGATAGGAGAGAGAACAAAGGATTAAAGCATAGAGGATAATAGTTTGGGGTCAATAAAGAGAAGGAGTGAATCTGAGAAACTATAGGGACTGAAGGTCATGATGAAAATAAAGATTGATTTTAGACATAGGCATGGAGAGGGAGGAAATGAGTTATCATATATATGTTTCTATTTTCTTCTATTTGATTATTACCTTTAATTTTCCATGCTTCTTTGTTATTCATATTGATATTTTTAATGGTACAGTAACACTGGACTATATTCAAATACTGTGTTTAGACATTACTAAGTTGATATGTATCTACTTTGTTTTCATGTTTTTAATATTTAAAGGGGGTGAAGGAGGTAGATATTACAAATATTTTGGTGTATATATGAGACTTTCCCCCTTTCTTCTTTTAGACCTCTTTGAGATATATGCTTACACACAGGATATTTGGTTCAAAAGGTATGGACATTTTAGTCACCATCTTAGCATAATTCAAATTGCTTTCTAAAATGCCTAGATTAGTTCATAACTACATCAACACTGAATTAACATGACTGTTTTTCTGCAGCTCCTCCAATGTTAACTATTGCCATCTTTTTGCCAAGCCTATTAAAACTTAGTAACGATATACAACTACAATTCCTAAAGAAAATGTATTTGATTATTATTTTTGTTTAAAATAAATAGTGTAGGTAGGTGAGGCAGTACATTTTAGTCATACAAATGATTACCTCTTTTTTATGAAAAGGGAAAGAAAAAGAACATTTCTACAAAGGAAATGGTGAAAATTGACTTGTAAAGAAATACTCTTTCAGATAAAATGTTGAGGAAAGAGAAAGACTGTGGATCATATAGAAAACTCTTAGATGAATGGGTGCTTTTTGAAGTTAAAGAAATAATGGAGGTAACAAAGACTCCATGATCCATCAATTCATGTGCCTATTTTTTACAATTTTAGAGGTGAATTTCTTGAGTTTTTATTAATAAGATGAATTTTTGATCACTAGGAGGTTCTGATTTAAAGCACTGAATAATATATCAGAGACAAAACTTTGAGAAGAAGCTAAAAGAGGATATAAATAGAAGACGCAGAAGAATAAAAAGGAGCTATGAGAAACTGAGGACAGAAGACAGAAGGTTTTTAGTTAAGGCTGCTTACATACATTGTATTTGATAAGGAGACAGAAAACTTGAATTCTAGTCCTATCTCTTGGACTTACCATTTATGCGATTTTGGGCAAAACATTCTTTTTTTACTCAATAGTATTTTTCCCAATTATATGTAAATATAGTATTCAACATTCATTTTTGTAAGGTTTTGAGTTCCAATGTTTTTAGGTTATATATGTACAAAAAAATTCCAAATTAGTTATGTTGTGAAAGAAAAATCAGAACAAAAGGGAAAAAACACAAGAAAGAAAAAAAAAAACAAAAAAAGTGAAAATAGTATGTTTAGATCTTCATTCAATTTCCATAGTTCTTTCTCTGGATGTGGAGGACAATTTCCATAATGTCTTTAATTAACTTGAATAATTACATTGCTTAGAAGAGCTAAGTCTATCATCACACAATTTTGTTCTTGTTATGTACAATGTTTTACTAGTTTTGCTAAGGAAAATGTTTAAGTTCTCCGAGTCTCTGTTTTCTCGAAGGTAAAGTGCTGATAATAAATTTATGTTTATTTTGCAAGGTTATTGTGAGGATCAGAAAATGTAGTATATGTAGAAATCCTTTTAAAACTCTAAATTTCTATGCAAAGTTATTATATATGGCATATCTTTTTGCTAATGGACATATACTCCATAAATATAAATATCTGTAGTTGGAACATTTTGATCTTTGCTTCCTTTTTTGAAATATAGACTTCTGAATTAGTATAATATATTTTCTTTTAGTAACGGTAATACATAGTGATAATATCACAAGTAACTTAATGATGATAATACTAGTTTTCAATACATAGAGGTTTGCACTTCACAAAGCACTTCACATGCATTACTGAATTTAATGCTGACAAGTTTGTGAGGCAGGTAATATAACTGTTACTACCTGCATTTTGCAGGCCAAAAAAAATCCAAAGGATCAGAAAGAGAAAGTAATTCACTGAATGTCACAAAGCTAATTCACTGAATGTCACAAAGCAGCAGTGTTGTAGCTCAAATCCAGGTCTTCCAAATCTAACTTCATGATCTCCCTACTACATTATTTTGCTACTATTATAATCTGTAACTTATTCAATTATAGAAAAGTTTGTTTTTGTTTTTAATAGTCTTCTGATGACTTTTATTTTTATTTTACAGTCAATTCAAGAAATAAACTCTCTCCTCTTCCCTTCCATTTTCACACTTCTTATTAACAAAGAAAAACAATTAATCAAAACCACTCAATACAGTGACTACATATGACAATGCTTACAGTATTCTCATCTAGCATACTTTGAAAGAATACGTACAGTAGTGATAACTTCACATGACTTCTGAGTTGGGCAAAACTATAAACTTCTTAAATGATGCTATGAAATTATTTGCCTTTGAAATCCACAAGGTATTAGATGAGGAGGAATATATCAAAGATAGAGAAAATAAAAAAGTATCAGATTTTTTTAAAATGGAGGATAATATATTTACATTTATAAAATATAAACTACTAACTAAATGCTTACTTTTCCTATTTAAAATGTGTATGAAAATAATCTACAAATATATTGAGGACTTTCTTGATGAGGGTATTTTGAGATAGCAGGTATTCTTTTAAAAATTATATTATTAATCACAGATTAGACAATATGCAATTTACTAAAAGATCCAAAGAATGCAAAATACTACTATACATAGATTGTTAATTAAAATAAGTATAAATGTAATTCAGTAGATCAAAATGCTGCTTAAAATGCTTTTTTCCAACAAGGTATTTCCAATGCACATAACAAAATCAAAAAGGATTCCCTGAAAGATATGATAGTAGAGAAACCTTATTCAGAGATGCTTTAATTATCAACCTAAATCATAAAACAGTGATATTTATGGTCACCAAAGGTATTCACACCTTTTACAGAAAAAGTTTAGTATAGAATCCAACTTAAAAAATTTCTTATAACTATGATAAAGTTACCTATATTGTTATCTAAGTATGATTCAGTTTCATCGAGCTCCAGAATATTTAAGAGCTTCCTGAAATATATTTATAATTATTTAAGATTTTGGTCTAAGAGGAGAAAAATATATTAGATGAAGAATATGGCTTGTCTAGAGTATAACATGCCATTAATTGGAAACATATAGAGTTCATCCATTAGTGTTAGTATCTATTTCTTAAACTTTCATGATATTGGGAGTGGACCTAATGCTGGCACCCTGTTAGTTCAGGTTCAAGGAAGAAAATGATGCATTCATAGATCATCAAACATTCAACAGAAGAAAATTTAATCATCTATGACATAGGAAGTATATAAGGTGGAATTTTTTTTCTATAGCTCGTGCCTTCTCATCTCTATGTGGAAATTTGTCTTGTCAGAAGGGAAAGGTATGATGATTTCCATTATTTCAAACATCTACCAAGACTCAAGGGCAATACCCATTGGCCTGTATGGAACTATTTATGCTCTTAGGTGACCAGGAAGCCAAATCAACACAGACAGAGGCCACAAGGTATTTGCACTAAAGGAGGTTTTCCTGCATTTATAAGCCAATCAAGTATAGGATTTTTCATCTTTTTGGGAAAATCTGCCTTAACTCATGGTCTGGGGGATAGGGAATGGTGGTGAAAAGGGGAAGAATATTGGTAAATTTTGCTTCTTTCACAAATGACAAATAAAATGAACAGTGACTCAGGCTAAAAATTAAACAAGAGGGCACAAACAGATCAAATTACTTTGTGAATGGTAAAGTTTGATTAATGATTTCAAACTTCTCCCAGACATAGAGACCTGCTTTATTAATACCAATTTTTACTTTTGTTGTGAATGTGTGAGTCATGGAATATCCTTTTCTGAGGAAGTAAAAATGAATATCATTTAGAGAGCAATGGAGAGGCATATTGAAGACAGACATACACACATATCTATACACACATATGTATATACGCATATAAAATATGTGGTATAATGAATAAGAACCAGGGTCAGACGAGAAATCAGGTAATTAAGTAGATGGAAAAAGCACTGACTCTGATGCCCTAGATTCAAAGTCTGGTTGTTGTTTTTTTTTTATGTTTATAGCCTGTTTTTATATTTATAGGTTGTGTGGCTTTAAAAAAGTCAATTATTCTCCTAAGGTTTCAGTTTTCTCATCTATAAAATGAGGGTGTTGAACCAGATGATTTCTGAATCTCCTTCTCATTGTAGATCTGTTATCTGGTTATCAAAAAAATCTGTGATTGAAAAAGAATTTGAGCTGATCACATTATTTGGTCAGCAAGTATTTTTCAGTGCTTACTTAGTACCACGGTAGGCACTACACTAAAGTTGTGGATACTAAAATGAAATATGCCCTAACCACAAGGAATTTATAATTTAATGGCATATGATAAGAGTAGGGGTAGAAAATGGACAGCTTGTACACCCATTGACACTGTAAGGATATCAGGTTAAAAAGAGAAAAGTTAACAGCTTGTTGGATGGACCTTCTTTCACACATTTATGGAAGGACTTGCATAAGAGTTGCACAGAAAGCCCAGGGAATGAATGAGTTGTGAACTGCACTGCTAGAGGGAATACCCACTTCAGTGAATTCCATTGGAGTATTTGTGTATTTGTTTTACTTTGAAAAATATTGGAACTGTCTCCAGAGCAGAAATTTGTTTTTGTCAGAGTGAAGATCCCAGGAATTTAAAAAACAAACAAACAAACTATTAGGGAGCTAGGTAGTAGAGGGTTAGGCCTGGAGTCGGGAAGACATGATAAATCCAATCTCAGAAATTCACTATGTAATCATGGGAAAGGCATTTAATCTTTTGGGTGTCAATTTTCTGACTTAAAAGGAGGATAATAATAGCATCTGTCTCCCAGACTTATTGTGAGAATTAAATTAAACAGTAATTGTAAAACATTTAGCACAGTGCCTGTCACTTAAGGGCTTGGCACATGATTATTCTTTTCTCTTTCCTTCCCAGTTCTAGTACTATCTATCATTAATATGTAGAATTATAAGGAAAGCTTGCAAAATAGGAAATAGGATATCAATGTGAAGTTGTTCAGTAATTTTTTAGTCATGTCTAATTTTTCATGACTCCATTTGATGTTTTCCTGGCAAAAACTCTGGAGTGGTTTGCTGTAGTAGCCAAACTCTGAAAAAGTTGTACTTGATTCTAAGACAGCAGGGTCCTTGTAGTTAAGTATATACTGGGTGGAAGATGGTGGTTCTCTAAGTACATATTTGATATAATGTTATGATATGGTCAATCTAGTTGGTGTATACTTAGGGTAGGTAATGTGGTGATGTGATGTTCTACAGGTGCGCATGCCCAGTGTGGTGTCATAATGTAGTCGTGCTGGTCCTCAGAGGAGGACCTGAGGCAAACTTGTCCAGTATCACACAGCTAGTGAGTATTTTGAGGCCGGATTTGAACTCAGGAAAATCAATCTCCCTGATCTCAAGCCTAGTGTTCTATTCATCATGTCATTTAGCTGTCCCTTAACATAAGAAATTATTATTATCAACTTAATCACTGTTAGTATTGAAAGAATCCTGGATTTGAAACCTGTCACTGGTAATCATGGTGTTATTGTGCAAAGTCACCAAACTTCTCTGTGCCTGTTTTTTAAAATATATATGAAACGCTATTGTTTGCCCTTCATTCTCAAAGAGGACCGTGGCATCAGGTAAGTGATGCCATGACATGCAAATGGATTGGATTTACTTAAGGGTAGACTGGGCAAGATTGTCAGTCTCACTTTCTCTTCTGGATCCAATAGAGATCAGAATGATTTGAGATGACCTTGGATGCAGTGAGAGTTCTATGAAATGAGGCTAATGATAAATGTAAAATTTGTTTTAAAGGCTTGCTTTGATATTATCTATGGAAGGTGTTATACTGATGTCTGCTCTAAATATTATCCAAACTTCAAACTTAGACATTCAAATTGAAATTAGTTAAGTAGTAATTTATGTTCTGCTTGGCACAGAGTATTTGTTTAGTAAATAGTAGATGGCTGATTGACATTGTTATACTTTTGTCTAAATAAAAAAAATAATGCAAAACTTTTCTGGATAGAGGGGAAAACTTTTTTAATTTTTAAAACTTTTTATTTTCAAAACATAGGCACAAATAATTTTTCAACATTGACTCTTGCATAGCCTTGTGTTTGTGTTTCAGATTATCCCTTTCTTTCTCTCACTCTCTCCCCTTAATGGCAAACAATCCAGTATATGCTATATATATTAAGATAACATATGTTAAATCCAATATGTAAAAACATATTTATATAATTCTCTTTCTGACAAGAAAAATCATATCAAAAAGGAAAGAAAATGAGTAAGAAAACAAAACACAAGTGAACAACAACAAAAAGAGTGAGAATATTATGTTGTGATCCACATCAGTTCCCACAGTCCTCTCTCTGGATGTAGATGATTCTGTCCATCAGAAGATCATTGGAACTGGCATCAATTATCTCATTGTTGGCAAGAGTCACATTCATCAGAATTGATCGTCCTATAATATTGATGTTGCCATTTACAACGATCTCCTGGTTCTGCTCTCACTAAGCATCAGTCCATGTAAGTCTCTCCATGCCTCTCTAAAATCATCCTCTTGATCATTTCTTATAGAACAATAATATTTCATAATATTCATATACCATAACTTACTCAGCCATTCTCCAACTGATGGGCATCCATTGTGGTTCCAGTTTTTTGCCACTAACAACAGGGCTGCCACAAACATTTTTGCACATGTGGGTTCAAGAAAAGGGAATCCTAATGGCACATAACTCCTTTCTTGGATCTGTTCAAAACTCCCATTCCCACGCTGAACATTATTATCAATGGGAAGAGGTGTCTTTTTTTTTTTTTTTTAACTTTCTACAAGTGATTTTATTGTTGAATTTCATGATTGTGAGCAATTAATCATCATTTATTAAGAATTTACTATTTGTTAGAGATTGTGCTAGGTATTGGATATACAAAGACAAAAATGAAACAAATTCTATTCTCAAAGAACTGACTTTTACACTTATGTTACAGGAAACATTGAAACAATATTCTCAGAAACATATTTCAATGTTACATTGTAATGTATTTTGGAAGTAATCTCAGATGCCTTAATATTTCTTTTATAGAAAACCTTGAAACTTTTCTGAGGACTACTTCGTTTTTTATTTCATCTTTTCTACTACATTGTAAACTCCCATATCTTATCTACTTTACATAAAGCAAGCAGACTTGCAATACATTTATTAATTTAAAAATTAATATAGGAGTGGTTTTTAATAAGAGAAGAAAGAAGAGGATGGGATGAGTTGCTCAGCAAGATAAATAACACTTGAAGCACACATATCTTGAGAAAGAACTAAAAATAGCAAACAATGGATACATTGACATTAGGTTTTATATATGTATAAAAATTGTATGTGTTGCATATGTGCTTGGAAAATTCATGGAACCATACACTGAATACTTTCATAATTTCAATCTGAAATTTCAGACATTAATCTTAAAGATCAATTATAAAATGGTCCAAATGATTAACATTATTTCCAAACTAGTATTTTCAAGAAGGAGTATTTTTATTTAATTGTAAGGGAGAAGTAGAAGAAGAAAAGAAAAGGAAACAAGGCAGATTATTTCTTTGACTTTGGTGGCCCATCCTTAAAAATTCTGAAAACATGATAAATATTTCCTTACTTTTAATACTTTACTCATAATGATTCATAATCTATGTTGAACATTGGTCCTGTCAAGATATTTGGAAATACAAGAGCTAAGGCAAGAAAGCTCTGTCCTGAGCTTGACATAACAACAATCCTTTGCACTCTGGATGATTTTTCCCTCTGGATAACCTCAGTCATAGAAACATCCCAGAACTGTTTTCCATCACCATCAGGTGGGCTCTCAATTTGGACAAGCATACTATGAATCAAATTAGTCACATTATTACCGTTATTCCTCAAAGTCAGAGCTATAGCTCACTGCACAGATACATAGATTGTTTAATCTCCTCACACTGTTTTGAAATCCCTCTCACATAGGGATTATTACAGATGGGGCTCTGGCATGTGTCTTTGCTTGCAAAGGATTTCCTTCACTTTGAAATTAAACATTTGATCCTTGACTCTCCTGTCTCTAGCCTGCTCTGTTCAGCTCCAGTCCCCCACAAGTTACAGACCATTTCTGGTCTGGTTGAGACTCCCTAGAATGCATAGTCTTGGTGACTAGTTTTCCCATGTAGAATTTCAGTATGAGAAATAACAATTGCATGTTAAATATTAAAATGTCAGCATTTTTCACTGTAACAAGATTTCATTTTTATCTTCTTCAATCATTTAATTTTATAACCTTGGAACTACATATACATATAGTCTCATATATATGTATATACACATACATATATATACATATACTTCTATATACATTTTGCTCCTATGTCCTAATCAATTGCCAACTCTAATTGCGTATCCATCATATGCTGTTATTGACAAACCTCAGCAAAGCAGCAAAGAAGTCAGCTTTAGAGGACCACTCTTGAAGACCTGGACTTTAACTTAGTTTCATACACACACTCACACTTTATGGTCGATGACTTAGTTTTACCTGCAAAATAGTGATAATTATCCAGACTTTCTCAAATAAGCTAGGCAGTCTGTTGGCTTAATAGACCTGTACTTTCTACTTGGTAGGACTTGCCTGATGTTATTATGCTGATTTGGCCTTAAAAAAACTAAGGTTCACCTTTTTTTAGCAGGATGAAACTTCAGTATAAGGCTTTAATGTAGACCTCAATTTCAACTAAGGGGAAAAACAAACAAACAATCAAACAAACTACTTATGAAAAAAAAAAGTTTCTACTTATGAAAACACAGAATAAATGATTTTGATTGTTATTCAAAGGTTCTATTCCCTGAAAACTAAAATCAACATGATTTCAATGTCTTATAGGAATAGTTTAAGAAAATGAAATAAATTTTTCATGTTTTTTATTCTAGTAACAGAACAAATTATGCATAAGAAAGTGCTCTGACGTCCTAGATATTCATTAGTCACACTTACTTAAAGGTTATTAGTTCTGTTCTGAATTGAAAATCTAAATTCCAGACCATCTCTTAAAATTTTAAGTACTGATGATAAATCTCTTAAATTGAAATATTCAGGCCTAAGAAAATATTTGTTCTTTCCCTTCATTTATGTACATTAACATTAAACAAAAATCTTAATATGCTCAATTCCTAGTGTTGCATTTTGTGCAAAGAAGATGCTTCATAATTATTTTTTTTGGAGAATATTTTGCGTGTTTTGTTGAAGACTGGATGATAGGTTGAGACAGATTAAAGGCCCATGTCATTCTTGATATGCTTAAGTGCTTCTATCCTTGGATTGAAACCAGTATTATGAGGTGGAACATGAGAGGGTTCCAATTTGAATTCCCTATTAATATTAGTGATTTTTGGACAAATCATTTGTCTACTTTAAACAAAGTGCTTTGTAACCCTAAAGCACTATGTAAATCATTTAAAACATATTTTTGCCAACAATCTATAATCTCTTGGAATTTAATTAGAATGTATTACTATAAATGCATTTCAAATTTTTCTTTAAACCCTTATACCATTAGTCTCACAAAAAGATCTAAGCAAATATTAGTATTAAAAATTTTAAACTAAATCTTTCTGCCTGCAAGGTAAATGATTACCAGAAATTTTAGGGATATGTGTGCATTTTTTTGGTGACAATAATATGACAGTTCAGGTCACTGAACTGGAAATCAGGAAGCATAGAGATTCTAGATTTGGCTATGCTATTCACTAGCTGTAACACATGGAGTCAAATCAACTGGTATAGGTCCCCCTTTCCTTATTTGTAAAATAAGTCCTTAACCTAGAACAATCTCCAAAATTCCTTTTGAGAGCAAATATTTTACAATTCTCTAAATGGGTCTAAGGTCTATGTTCATGGGGAAAAAACCCTCATGTTTTCTTTTTAGTATATTAGATAGAAATAACTTTTTTCAACAGTAGGTCTAAATAATTTGATAAATATGCCAGATAAAAGGGTTGTCTTTGTTAAAACACAAGTTAGAGTTCAGAAAGCATTATATATGCTTATTTTAAAATTGAAAACAGTAATCAACAGAATTCTATTTGATTATTGTCCTTCTTCCTTGAAAAGGACCAAAGCAATATCAGAGTTAAAAGTCATTACTGTGTGTGCGACTGTAGCTGATCAGACCAATATAAACTTGGAATGCTCCACCACGTATTGGGGACAAATAATTTATGTGAACATTTGGGGTAGATTCTCTAAATTTGTGCATCTTGAATTTGTTTTGAGGTACATCACAAGAATTCTACTTAAAAACATTCAAAATCACATCTTATTAATGAGGACAAATGTAAATGTGTTTAATAAAAAAAAAAACAAACAAGTTTTGATGTAATTTTCCTTTAATGAGAATTTAATACACAAATATTAACAAATTAAAACATAATAACGTAAATTATTTCATTGCACCATTTTCTTTTTTCTGCAGCACATAAATGCAAGCATACTTTGACTTATAAAACAATATTAAAATATAGCCTTGATTAACTGGAATGCTTATGGGTCTGCATAACTAATGGCTAATGTTTTATTCTTCCAGGTAAAAATCTTTAAAAAATATAATAGTTCACTTTTATTGTCTTAATTTTTCTGCCTTTACCAAACTAGCTGCATTTTGATGGCTAACAATCTTCCTATGCCTTAAGTTATAATTAAAATCAATCAAATCTTGCTTTCTAATGTCATTTATAACTGTATAATACCAAGAACATCCTTCAGAAAATACACACAGATAATTCAGTTTCATTTTTTAGTAAGACTCTTTTGCCTTTTCAATGACTTTTAGGTCAGAAACAGGAATGCCATAGATGATATCATTGAAAACAAATGATAGAAAACTTGGTTTGGAGGTGCCATTTTTCAAACACTGCTGTATATACCACTTGTGTTTTATTACAAAGTAACAGAGAACTTAAGCTACATTTTTTTTTCTGAGCCTTGATTTCATACAATGTACAGAAGTCAGCATACTAAGTATTATACCTGTGCATTAACACTTTCCAACTATAATTATTCATTTCCTTTCTGTAAGGTCTATCTCTTCTTTTTCGTGTAAGAAAGGAGAAAATAATTTTTGGAAAGGCAAAGATGTTTTATCCTTTACAGTTTTATCCTTTATAGTTAAGAGTATATACTTGGCTCTCTTCTGTTGCTTATTTAGACAATCTAATTATTTGTATTTTTCTTCTTTAGTCTGTTGCTTATGTGACTTGACCAATTCTTTCCTACCCCTTTAGTTAAACCTAGTTAGTTTAACTGACTTTTCTCTTTTTAGTGATCATGGTACTTAAATTGTCTTCTTCTGCCCTGCCAGGCCTCTTGAAATTTGGGTTCAGCACACATCAAAAAGTAGATTATGGCACTTTCTTGAGCTTTGCATTTCAGATCTTCTCAATGGTATTCATTCCCTTTCAGATTTCAAGGCAGAATTATCCACATGAGATCAAGATTATATGAGAGCTCTTAGAATATATACATGAAGGTATGTAATTTAGCAACAGTTATGTTAAATTTACTTTAAAATTCCCACTACTAACTACATTCAATTCTGCAGGAATATAGGTAGACTAGTTGGTGTAAGATGTCATTTTCCATAATTAAAATAAGTTCATATTGTTCAGTTGAGAATACTTCTGAGTTAACTGGAAATCCAAATGAAAAACAGGAATCAACTGAGACCTAGAAAACCCAAATGATAATAAACACGAATATTTATGTGTTAATCAATTTATTAGTTATTTTTATCTTAAATTGTATGTAAAATATACATATTTATTCACTCTTTCTATGTTCTCTGGCAATTCTTATTTGTAAATCAAACAAATAGTTTCATCTATGATTAACACACGGATTGAAATTCAAGAAATTTTAATTTTCTTATTTTACTGGGAAAGAATTAGTTCTCAGTAATATCATCTTTCTATTTTAAAAGTAAAATGAAACTCCTTTCATAAATGTAGTGAGGTAGCAGTAGAGAGGTTGGCTTCTTTCTTAAGGCAGCTCTTTTATTCATGGGATGTATTCTTTCTTTAACATAAAGGATCAGTGTCCTTAGAGGAATAGGTACATAAAATTGTAGATAGTTCAAATGCAACGTTACAAAATAAATACCGATGTTTATTTGGAAAGATAATGGCAGATTTTCATTCAGCAGAAATTAACAGTTCCCAACACGATCTCTAGGAATTATTCGTAGTTCTGAGCCATGCTTTAGGAAAACATTCCCTAAATAAAAGGAAAAACAAAATTAGTTATGTATGTAAGGTAAAGTTTTATGTACCATGTTGGATAAGAGCTCAAGACAAGTTAAAATAAAAATTAAGGATTTCATAATCATTAATGAAGCAGTACATTGTAAGTCAAAATAATTATACAAAACAAACACCTTGTTATTATTTTAAGACATTAAAAATCTGATCTTACCCAGAGATTTTTTTCAGTTCTTTCCATACTCTCATAGTCTACAAATATTTAGCAATTTAAAGCAGAAATATCACAAGTGAGAAAATTATAGAATAAACTAAAAATATTAAAGATGTGAATTAAATCATGAATCTTTTATGCATGACAACAAAAACCAAAGTGAAGAGTAACAAAACAAACCTAAACTCTAATTGTTTAGAAATGTTTAGAATCTTCCTCAATTATGAAAAGATTATATATGGAAATATCTGTTATGCATCTATCTCATGTTTATGCATCCTTGAATTTTTAAATATTATGTTAGGCAGCATACAATATAGCGGCTATAACATTAATAAGTAAACTTTTTAATTTTAAATTTTGAATTGATTTCTACCAACAACTTAGAAAATAAAATAAATTAGGTTTTAGATTTTCAATTTTATAAAAATGATCCATTTTAATGTTATCATTTACTTAAAATTGGAAACAATGGCTAAAGGAACAATAATTTAAAATTTTGAATTTGAAAATTTAAAAATTGAATTTAAAACTTAAAATGAAAATTTAAAATTTGAATTGTTCTGCTTGAATAATAAGGCTTTCTTTTATTTACATAAGTAGTGAGTCATTAAAATTCAGGAGTAAAAAACTTAACTCACTTAAACATTTCATCATGTAATGTTAATTATTGTATTGTTAAATCATCTTATAAAATATCAGGCATGCTAAATTTAAACAAACACAATAGCTACATTTTTAAAAGTGCATAACTAACAAAGTTACTTATTAAATTTGTTAGACTCGTTAGGTGATAAACAATATGACACTAACTTTGTTTAGTTTAGAATCTCCTGCTTTACGTATGCTTCCTTTGTATCTTTTAAAATATATAGGGGAATTTGATAAAAAGGCTAAAAAATATCTGTATATGTGTAATATGTGGTCATATGTGTATGTGTAATATATGTGTAATATGGTCATAATGAAATATGTTAATATGGAAAAAGAATAAAACTTCTATAAAAAGAATTAATGGTTACAAAATAGTTGTCAAAAAGCATATCTGACATCAATAAAAAGTAAACTTATTAAATATTTTCAAGTAGAATTTTCACACTTACCAGCAGTCTGTGCAGGATTTATTCCTATTCCATCTGTAAAAGTTTTTAAAATCAGATGAAACATCTAGTTAGACCAAATTTTCAAGTAATTATAATAGATTTACTGCTAAATCTTCCCTGGGTATATAAACAAAGGTGAAAAAATTAAATACAGAAACATAAATGTATATATTTCAAAGAATCATCTGTTAAAATTAATTAAAATAAAATTAATATTATATATTTATAGCTGTTGCTGGTTGGGTCTTCCTCATAGGGGCATAAAGTATAAAGTGGCAGAAGAAAAGCAATTTTCTAATATGTCATAATACAATTTCTTTCTTTTTTTAATGTTGAATTTTTTATTAAATTATACATATGCAGGGATAATTCTCAATATTCTCCCTTGCAAAACTTGGTGTACAAAATTTTTTCCCTCCCTTCTCCCCACCGACTCCCCTAGATGGCAAGTAATCCAATATGTTGAGCATGTGCGATTCTTCTATACATATTTCCACAATTATCGTGTTACACAAGAAAAGTCAGATCAAAAAGGAAAAAAAATGAGAAAGAAAACAAAATTCAAGCAAACAACAACAAAAAAAGAGTGAAAATGCTATGTCACAACATGGTCCTCTCTCTGGGTGAAGATGTCTCTCTTCATCACAAGACCACTGGAACTGGCCTGAATCATCTCATTTTTGAGAAGTGACACATCCATCACAACTGATCAACATATAATCTTGCTTTTGCAAAGTACAATGCTCTCCTAGTTCTGCTCACTTCACTTAGTATCAGTTCATGTAAGTGCCTCTCTGAAATCATCCTGCTGATCATTTCATATAGAACAATAATATTCTATAGCATTTATATACCATAACTTATTCAGCCATTCTCCAACTGATGGGTATCCACTCAGTTTCCAGTTTCTTGCCACTATAAAAAGGGCTGCCACAAACATTTTTGCACATGTAGGTCTCTTTATCTCCTTTAAGATTTCTTTGGGGTATAAGCCCAGTAGAAACACTGCTGGATCAAAGGATATGCACAGTTTGATAGCCCTTTGGGCATAGTCCAAATTGCTCTCTAGAATGGGTGTCCACTGACAATATATTAGGGTGCCAGTTTTCCCACATCCCCTCCTCCAACATTTATCATTTATAATACAGTTTCAATTATGAAAGAAACATGCTAAATGAAAAAATAAATCACCCCAAATTAGGTTTTCCACAGCAATCTATTATTTTCAAATGGGATCACAAAACATTTAAAAATTAAATGGATGGTGCCAAAACCAACAAAAGATTGAGAACTGATTAAATATTTTTCTAAACTTCTGTGATTTGTGTACTTATCCTTTAGGAATCTGTACGTTTTAAGTCAATTTAAATAAATTTTTTCTCTTTCTACTCATTCACTGAAGCTATTATAATATGCAATTTTAAAAAGAGCTCTTACCATTTGTAATTATAGCACTTGTTGCTGCAGGAACTTTAAACTAAAGGAGAGAAATGGCAAAAGTTTTTTTTTTTAATAACTTTAAATCATCTTACAATCTGTAATAATAATAACTGTTGCATACAAATAAAAATCCTGATGACAAACTAGAATTACAAAACTTAAGAGAGAAAATATTTTAATTTGTATAAACAAGAGCTTTTCACATTCTCCAAATGTTAATCTTATTGGATAGCTGACATTTGAAAGTATTAGTTTTAATTATCTGCTTACTTGTAAGAGTAACTAGTGTATACACATGTAAAAACAACTACAATGTAGACTGCTTTGGAAGTTATGTACTGCTTTGGAAATAAAAGTTTTATATAAAAGCAAATTTTGTTTATTATTTATTTGTCAGAGAATAATATAGTCTATAAATTATTTTCTATTATTGGATATTTTTCTTAATTACAACATAATTTATCTTAAAGTCTCAAATTTCAAACAATAAAAACTACATAAAAGGAAAAGTCAAAATACTTCTAGATCCAGTATATAATTAAAGTATTTTTAATTTTTTTTGCAAAACACCTTTTCAAAGTTTTAAGTGAAGTCACACTGAAATTTACTCAGATGAATTTTAGTAACCACTTCAGGTTTACAAAATTAGGATTATAAAAGAAACTCAGTAACCTTACTGAGTCTCATTTTTTAAAATCATATACATTTTAAGCAATGCCCATACAATTTTCTAAGTCAAACCTCTGTAGGAAGTTGATACTAATTTTTGGAAATATGTTCCATGATTATTAACAGAAAAGAATAATCTTCCTTCTAGATGAGGTGGTAACAGTCAAATTAAAAATAAGAAAAACACGATAAATACTTTTGAAGTTATAACTTTATCCCAAAAAACGGACATTTTTATGATATCTTCTCCTAATTCCTCTCCTCTACTTCCCAGAATTTAATTTTCCTTTCTCCTTCAAGTTTGACTTAATGATACTATAAACTCTTCTCTGGCTCCCCAAAGAAAACTTCTCTGAATTTCAGTACTTACAAAAATTTAAATTGCATAAGACTGGACATACTAGCCACAACATATATGTGGATGAAATTTCATATCACAAGGACCTTAAAATGATCAGCTACCTGTCTCACTGTCCCAGTTCTTGTCATAGCCCAAAGACACACTTTCTACAATAAATGAAATCAGTAGAAGCACACATGAGGATGAAACTCTCCAAATGACTCTGAAAGAACTTTCACAATTATGTTCCACCTATAGAACATGTAGGAGCAATCTGCCTTTTGTGTCAATTCCCATTGATAATAGTCTCTATAATACTAGGTGTCTATGGTATCTCCGAACTACTTCTTCCTGAATTATCACCTCTATTTTAATGAGCCCTACTCCCTCCGAGGTCCATTCCTATATAATTTGCCTATGTTGTAGCCCACCCCACGGACCCATTTGTTCAAAAAACCATTTATTATGCTAAAGATGCTGCATTCCTTACAATTTGCTCCACTGGAAACCAATTATCCCAAAATCTCCGACTTACACCTACAAGAGGAAAGGCTGTGCATGTGCTTTGCTCTCCACAGCTACTATGACATCATTTCTCTAACTACATTTTCTAGTGACCTTCATCCTTTCAAGTCATGCAATCTGTGTTTGCCTCCATTTTTTCAACTTTGTTGGTGTCACTTATTCAGGTCACTAATTGAAAACATTTCTTCCATTCCACTGAAGCCAGACATACTGACACTATTATACATACGATTTCACTATTTCATGGAATTAAGTGCATTCCCTCCAACATCTGGAAACTTGAAGTTCCAGCTGGACTACAAACTTCTATCCTCACAGCTCCCCCCCTCTCTCTCGCCCACCAATAATCTCACTCTCATTATATCTATTTTGGCACATATCATAAGCTCCAGTCATGATACATTCCATTCTCCAAAGACTTCTCTTTCATTCTAATGCCATTTACCTTCATGAGAAATCTTCAGTATTTGGTTCGATATGTTACAGTGTTTTGAATTTTCCAATGTTTAACACAGCTCTATTGTTTAATTTGCTGAGGAAATTAGTTTTATTGGCCTTTACTGGTATTGTTTTTCAATTAGTGAAAGAATTACACTTATATAATAATATCTTCTATCAGAGGTAGATGAGCTAGCTATAAGTCAATACTTATAAGCACTTTAAGGATTATACTTTTACAGCACTTTAAGAGTTTCAAAATATTATATCTATAATCTTTACAGCATCTTGGTGAGGAAGGTGCTATTATTATTCCTCTTTAACAGATGAGGAAACTGAGGCTGAGTTTAAGTGACTGTTCTAGGATTATATATTCATTGTTTCTGAAGTAGGATAAAATTCCAATCTTCTTGACTCTAAATCCATTAATCTATCTCCTATGCCACCTAGTTGTGATATCTTTAGGTCAAAAGACCTGATATGCTCAAAATGTAAATATTTAAAACATGGTAGTATTACATAATTACCTCAAAACTAAAGAAAATGCAAAGTCACATTAATAATGCAATTTAACTCAATAGGCATTTATTAAGCACCAAAAATATACAAGGAACTATAGTAGGTGCTGAAGATATAAACAGAAACTTAAAAGGTCTCCCTCTTCAAGGAATTAAATGGCAGTATAATTTATTCAAAAGAGAATTTGTCATTATGCAAATGTTTACTATATGGAAACATGTTAGCATTAGCTATTATCTTAAATAAACATTTAATAATTTAAAATAAATTATAGTTCTTAGGATTCTATTGTCAAAAAACACAGTAAGACTTTATTCTTTCATCAGGTAAGAAAACAAACTAATGGTTGAATCATATTTTAAAGTCGAAAAACATATTTAATAAATAAATAATTGAGCCAGACCACCTTACTAAAAGTAATTCATGAATATATTACCCGTACTTCTCTGTTTTTATACTAACAAGTTTTAATTCTTTGATTAGAATAATGGAATGTCACATTTGATTAGAATAATGGAATGTCCAAACACATGCATGAATTTTTAAAAAATAAAGTATTTAAATGACCTCTTTTCCAATTTCAAGGTAATTTTTCACTAATAATCACATTCTTTATTACAGAATTTTGGAGCTGAAAGGAATCTTAAATATGATATCTCACAAATGAGGAAACAGAGTTAAATAAGGTTAAATTAACTGTCCATAGATAAACTATTGGTTAAGGAAAGCAGGGGCCAGAATGGAGAGGTCCTAATTTCTAATCTAGCAGGTTACTATTTTATTACCTAATTTCTAAGAAGAAAGCAATAACCTGGACTTACTAATAATGTTATTTACTTACTTCTTCTGCAGCAAATTTTAAAACTGCCGTGAAAGGAGTATTTTCGGGAACACTGAGTCTGTAGAAAAAAAATGGCAACAGATCAGGAAAAAAAAAATGTAGAATTTATTTCAGCTGTTAATAGTGTATTCAAATGGAATTGTCAAGGAGTTCTGCTGAATGATGTCCACCAATACTCCAACCTGACCCCAACATTCATTCACTTTAAATAACTCAAAATCAACCTGCCTTATGAAAAAGTAAGTTAGGACAATGATCCTTGGCCACTAATGATTCTTACTTCTCTCTTGTTGCTACAAATAAGTCTACTCCAAAAACAGTATGGGGAAGATTTATCAATGATTGAGCTTACAGATATGCTCAATAAACCCCAAATGTTGGCAATTGAAGCCCATTCCCATAGCTATGCTGATGCATGTGGTGGGTCCTGGTGTTGGGATTTACCTGCTCTACCACACTAGAACTCAGGATCTCCCACTTATTTGCTGAGATGAAGCTTGCTGCTGACATTACCTGGATATTTTCTGTCCTTAACTCCATTTTGCTCTTGCCTGATATAGATTCTTCTTGGCAATCTTCCAAGTTTCTTGTGCTAAAAAATTGTTCACTCCATCTTTTTGCTGGTTCTGCTGTTCAAGATTTGTTCTGTGGCACTATTTTATGGTTGCTTGGAGCTGACTCTGAGTTACAGAAATTTATTGTTTACTCTCCCATTCTGACTTCCAGAAGTCTCCCGTTACCTATTTCAGTTTCTTATCTTAAGTAGGGTACTATGCATATAGAATACTGACAGGAAACCTTCCCTTTGTTCTTTTTCTCTCCTTACTTTTTTAAGGGCAGAGATAATTTTTTTCTTTTTTTACTGCATCCATAGCATCTAGCCCCTGCATATCTGAGGTGGTTAATAAGTATTTGATAACTACATACTTTTTTAAGAATTCTTTAAGTAGTTGGGAACTACTTAGGAAAAAATATCTACAGCAGGATGATTTAAGAAAGCCCTGGAGAGACTTACATGAACAGATGTTGAGTGAAATGAGCAGGACCAGGAGATCATTTTATACTTCAACAATACTATATGATGATCAATTCTGATGGACATGACCCTCTTCAACAATAAGATGAACCAAATCAGTTCCAATAGAGCAGTAATGAACTGAACCAGCTACACCCAGTGAAAGAACTCTGGGAGATGACTAAGAACCATTACATAGAATTCCCAATCCCTCTATTTTTGTTCGCCTGCATTTTTTATTTCCTTCACAGGCTAATTGTACACTATTTCAAAGTCCGATTCTTTTTGTATAGCAAAATAACTGTTTGAACATGTATACATATACTGTATTCAACTTATAATTTAACATATTTAACATGTATTGGTCAACCTGTCATGTAGGGGAAGGGGTGGGAGGAAGGAGGGGAAAAATTGGAACAAGAGGTTTTGCAAATGTCAATGCTGAAAAATTACCTATGCATATATTTTGTAAATAAAAAGCTATATTAAAAAAAGTAAAATAAAATAAGAAAAATATCTATATCTACAAATAGCTTTACTTACTGAATTAAGCATCAAGTATCTTTTAACTAGGATTCTATATGAATTAGATTAATATTACTGTTAAAAAGAGAGATTATGGGGCAGCTAGATAGTATAGTGGAGAGCGTTAACCCTGAAATCAGGAAGACTTGAGTTCAAATCTGATTTCAGGCACTTAACACTTCCTGGCTCTGATCCTGGGCAAGTCACTTAACCCCAACTGCATCAGGAAAAAAAAAAAAAAAAAAAAAAAGAGCAAGAAAGAGAGAGAGAGCAAAGCTATCTCTAGATTCTCTTCTGCAAAGCAACATGGAACTCAGGTGCCAGAAATTTTCTTCAAAAGAATAATTGAGAGATAGACTCCTACATTCTAAGCTATGGCCAGAATGCTAAAATACATGATTGCTTGATTAGTTCAATGCCTTCCCTCTCCCCACCCCCCCACCCCCGGGGGAAGGGGGAGGGAAGGGCATTCAACAATTTGAAAATTAATACCAGTGTCAGGAACATCTCATCCCATCCCATCCCTTTGGCACAACACTGGACATGAGGCCCTATGGACCTCAAGATAATATCAAGGACACATAAGATAAATAGTTTGAGAGAGTGCTCCTTCCAGCCCAGGAGCAGAGCACAAATTTAATAGAAAAGAAAAAAGGTAAAAAAGAATGAGTAAAAACATCCCCCAAAAGGAACCTGACCACAGAAAGTTATTAGAGTGACAGAGAAGATCAAGACACAGATTCAAAAGGCGACAACAATGTCAAAACACCTACAGGGAAAATCCTAAAGTAAAAAAGGAATTGGTCTTAAGATTTTATTTTTTTATGGAGATTTTATGGAAGAAATTTTATGGGGAAAGAAATGAGAATGATGCATGAGAATAATGAAAAATAAATCAACAGCCTGAAAAAGAAAACAGCTGCTGAAAAAATATAACTGGACAAATGGAAAAGGAGATGCAAAAATCCACTGAAGAAAATAACTCCTTAAAAAATGCAACTAGGCAAATGGAAAAGGAGTACAAAAGCTAAACTGTGGAGTGCTAGCAACAAGCAGATTTTCTAAAAGGCTATGCGGGGGTTAATATACTCTCTGTGCAGCTGTGGATTGTTTGCAGCAGGCTCACCACTCTTCCATACCCAAGGCTGAGGATAGGACATGTTGAACTATTAGATCAAAGAAATGCTGCTAGCACAAAGATGTAGTAAATCTGGAAGTCACCTGTGTGAACATATAGGTATCAGGAAAAAGTTTGATATAAATTTAAGATAAACTTGGTGATAAATGCATGTTTAACAAGAGGAAGGCATCACAAACTAATAATTTATGACTGTTGCGCTAAACAGATTGTTATTGCTAGTTACTGTTTAATGATAATGTCTAGCTAGAATGTAACAATGGAAAGGGCACTAAGTAAATTAAAAATATCTGGTGTTATGGCCTAAAGAGCATATAAACCTTGGTCTCAGATCAATAAATGAACTTCATTGCCAAAGTATCTGCTTGTCCCGAGTCATACTTTATCCTCGGTGAGGCTCTTGAGCTAGTCTCAGCTAACTGAAAAACAGCTCCTTAAAAGTTAGAATCCAGTAAATGGAAGCTAATGATTATGTGATACAACAAGAATCAATCAAGTAAATTAAAAAAGAATGAAAAAAAAAATAGAAGAAAATACAAACTATCTCACTGGAAGAACAACTGACTTAGAAAATTGTTCCAGGAGAGACTATATCAAGAATTGCTGAAGTACCCGAAAACCATGATAATCTTTCAAAAAATTATCAAGGAAAACTCATCCAATATCCTAGAATCAGGGGGCAAAATAAGCAATGAGAGAACCCACTGATCACCTCAGGAAAGAGATCCCAAATAAAAACTCCAAGGAACATTATATCCAAATTACAGAGTTATGAGATCAAGGAAAAAAATACTTCAGGTGAACAGAAAGAAACAATTCAAAAGTTGGGAAGCCACAATCAGGATTACACAGGACTTAGCAGCTGTAACATTAAAGGCCTGGAGGTCAAGGAACATGATATTTTGGAAAGAAAAGGAGCTGGAACTATAATAAGGAGTCAACTAGCTAATAAAATTAAGCAAAATAAAAAAAAAAAAAGAAAAAGGTCATTCAGTGAAAACAGGAGGATTTCAGGGTTTCATAAAGAGAAAGCTAGAATTAACAAAAGAACAACAATAAAAAAAAATAATCTTAATATCAACATCCAAGAAAAATCTAAGAAAAGGGTAAAAGGGTAAAGAAAACATAGATTTAATGGAGATGAACTATTTATATCCTTACATGGGAAGATGATCTTATAATTTTTTAAAACTGTAGCACTAATAATTCAGCCAGAAGAAATATACATAGAAGGTATGGATATTAAGTGAATTTGAGGGAATAACATAAAAAACCAACTAACCAACTAACCAATCAACCAACTAACAAAAAAAAATTAAGGGAAAAGAAAGAGGAGTAAACTAGGTACAAAAGGAATGTAGGATGGGTAAATTAAGTCACATGAAGAGGTGCAAAACATCTGTTACAATAGAGGGGAAGATGGGAAGGTGGGCAAAGAGGGAATAACATACATAATCAGTTGAATATAGAAATCTATCTTACCCAATAGGGAAGTAGGAGGGGAAGACATTAAGGAGCAGGGAGGCTGACAGAAGGAAGAGCAGAAGGTGCTACACAGAAGCAAAGCACTTGTAAAGGTCAAGCAGTGTCTTTCTAAAACTATCAGCAAACATCATATGTAATAGGGAAAAGCTTAAAACCTTCCCAATAAGATCAGGGGCGAAATAAGGATGCCACTTATTATCACTATTATTCAATATAGTACTAGAAAAGTTAGCTTTAACAATAAAATAAGAAAAAGAAATATAAAGAATTAGAATAGGCAATAAAAAAATAAAACTATCACTTTGCAGATGATATAATGGTATACTTAAAGAATTAACTAAAAAAATACTTGAAATAATTAACAATTTGAGGAAAGTTGCAAGATATAAAATAAACCTACATAAATCACCAGCATATTTATATGCTACTAACAAAACCCAGCATCAAGAGATAGAAAGATAAATTCCATTTAAATTAACTCTAGACAATATAAAATATTTGGGAGTCTACCTGCCAAGAAAATAATTCCAAAACACTCTTCACACAAATAAAGTGAAATCTAAATAATTGGGAAAATATCAATTGCTCATGGGTAGGCTGAGCTTATTTTAGTATATTTTATTAGTAGTATTTATTATTAGTATTTTATTATATTATAAAAACGACAATTCTACTTAAATTAATTTACTTATTCAGTACCATACAAATCAAATTGCCAAAAAAAAAATTATTTTATAAAGCTAGGAAAAATAATAACAAAATTCACCTGAAAGACAAAGATCAAGAATATTAAGAGGAGTAATGAAAAAAAAAGTGCAAAAGAATGTAGGCTTAGCTGTACCAGATCTAATCATCAAAACTAATTAGTACTGCCTAAAGAATAGAGTAGTGAATCATTGAAATAAGTTAGATACACCAGACAATAGCATTACTTTAGTAATCTAGTGTTTGGTAAACCCAAACACTCCAGTTGGGATAAGAATTCACTGTTTGCCAAAAAATGCTGGGAAAACTGGAAAGTGGTATGGCAACAATTGGGCATTGACTAACATTTTCCACTGTATACTAAGATAAGGTCAAAGTGGGTATATGTTTTAGATATAAATTGTTAAGTGATCAAAGGATATAAACAGACAGTTGTCAAATAAAAGAATTAATGCCATCTATAATCACATGAAAAAATGTTCTAAATAATTTTTTGATTAGAGAAATACAAATTAAGACTTTGGCTTCAAAAAACAAAAATAATGGAAGTTGGAGAGGATATGGAGAAACTGGGACACATGCACTATTGGTGAAGTTGTGAACCGATCCAACCAATCTAGAGAACATTTTGGAATAATGCCCAAAGGGAAACGGAACTGTGCATACCCTTTGATCTAGCAATGCTACTACTGTGTCTATATGCTAAGAAATAATAAAAAAGGGAAAAAGACCTATATGTGCAAAAATTATTTATAACAACCCTTTTCTTGGTGGCAAACTATTGGAAAACAAAGGGATGCTCATCAGTTAGGGAATGCTTAAAAAGCTGTGGAATACTACTGTGCGATTTAAAAATGATGAACTGGCAGATTTCAGAAAAACCTAGAAAAACTTGCATTGATGCAAATTGAAATGAGCCAAACAAAAATACATTGTAGAAAGTATTAGAAACCTTGTGAGATGATCAATTATAATCTCAGCAACACAATGATCCAAGTCAAGTACAATGGCTTCATGAATAAAAATGCTATGCATATCCAAATAAAGAAATGTAGATAGAAGCATACTTTTTTCACTTACTTCATATTCTGTTTCATGTTTTTTTTTTTCCCCTTTGATCTGTTTCTGCTTTCAGAACTGTGACTAATATGCAAATATGTCCTATGACAGCACATGTATAGCATATCTAATTGCATACCATTTTAGGAAGAAAGGAGGGAAGGAAAATTGGGAGAAAAATTTGGAACTCAATCATGTAAAAATGAATGTTAAAAACGGTCTATTAGAAAAAGATTGGAATGTTTTCTCATATTGATAATGATCAGACTTGGACATTATAGCTTTATTGTATTCATTTTCAGCCTTGTTTTTATTCTTTCCATTTACAATATTGCAGTCACTGAATACAGAGTTTTCCTGGTTCTGCTTACTTCACCTTAGCATATGCCTTACCATGCTTCTTTGTATTCAGAGAATTTCTTATACCATGCACTATTCCATTCCATTCATATACCACAACATATTTAACCATGTCCTAGTGAATATACATCTATCTATTTTTTCTCTAGTTTTGCAAAAAGTAAAGTGGTAAATATGTTGGTGAAAATGAACATTTTTCTCTGTCACTGAGTTTCTTAGTGTATATGACTATCTATGGAGTCTCTGGGTGGAGAAATATTTTAGTCACATTTTTAGCATATTCCAAAAGTAATCTCCAAAATAGTCTCTAGAATGATAGGACCAGTTCACAGTTCTACCAACAGTCACTGATGGTTTTTAATCTATGTCACATGTCCAATTCCTATTGGAATTGGAAGACCTGTGTCTTAGGAAGATTATTTTGACAGCTAGGTGAAGAAGAGAATAGATAGGGCAGACTATTCAACAAGGAAATCAATTAGGAAGTTTACAAAATATGCAATATATTATACAATATATTATTATCATACAATAATCCAGGTCAAGGGTCAGCAGACTTTTTTGCAAAAGGCCAGATAGTAAATATTTTTGGTATTATAAACCAAGGGGCAAAATCAAGGATATGTTCATACTTAACCAGAGAGAAAACAAATTCCCACAATCTTTTCTTGATAAACAACAAAACCAACAACATTTGTAATTAAGTATAACTGGATGCAGAGCCAAGATGGTGGAGTAAAGACAGGAACTAGTCCAACCTCTCCTCCAAATTCCTTTAAATACTGACTCTAACCCAATTTCAGAGTGTCACAACACCCAAGTAGACGGAGTGGAAAATTTTCCAACTGACAACAATTTGGAGGGTCAGCAAAAAAGCTCTGTGACAACAGGTTGGGAGTCCAGCAGTCCTGGGGCAGGCCAGGGCATACCAGCACAGCCCCTGCCCCAGTCCTGACCTCCAAACCATCAGCAATATTGGTGGCTTCCAGATCTATCATCCCAGAGACACAAAGGAAGCCTTGGAAGGTCAGCAGAAAAGATCTGTAGAATCTGGGGGGTAGCCCAACAGACAATCCCAGAGTAGGCTGTGATAGCACAGTCCTGGCTCCATTCCTGCCAGGCCCCAGTGTCAATGAAGCTGACCTGGAATGAAGCAGTCCTGGAGGCTTCTGGACCCCTCCACCTGGGGTCAGGAGGGAAGATTTGGAAGATTAGTGGAGAAAGCCTGTGGCTACAGGGTGGGAGTTGAGAGTGCAGGCAGTGCAGCTCTAGCCACAGTCAGCAAAGCAGGATTCTATTGCTTTAGTATACTAGATCTTACAACTAGAGTAGAGCAGGGACACTTCTAACAGTGCTGGGGCAGAAAAGATGGCTTGTAGTCAGGTCCCTAGAAGGAGCTCTGAAAACAGTTGCAGAAAACCCCTGAAACTTGGGACACTGCACTCTCCACCTTGGAAATAAAACCCTACTTTAAGAAAGAGTTAAAAGCTAAGTAATAGGATAAGAAAATGAGTAGAAAAACAAAAAAAAAAATTGTTTGTGACCATAGAAAGTTATAACGGTGACAAGGAGGATCAAATGGTTGAGCATATTCAGAAGATGATAACAAAGTCAAAGATCCTACATTCAAAGCTTCTAAGAAAAAATAAGAATTGGGCTCAGGTCATGGAAGAGCTCAAAAGAGATTTTGAAAAACAAATAGAGGCAAAATTAGGGAAAGAACTGAGGTTGGAGCAAAAGGAAATATAAAGCTAGGGAGGAGAATACCTTAAAAACCAAAACTGGACAAATGAGAAAGAAGGAACAAAAGCTCACTGAAGAAAATAATTCCTTAAAAGTTAGAAATGACAGTAGCATCTATTTAAAACCATCAGTAAGCATCATATGTAATGGGGATAAACTGCAACCATCCCAATAAGATCAGGAATGAAACAAGGTTGTCCTCTATTACCATTACCATTCAATATTGTATTAGAAATGCTAGCTTAACAATAATTGATGAAAAAGAGATTAAAGGAATCAGAATTAGCACTCTTTGCAGATGATATGATGGTATACTTAGAGAACCCCAGAGATTCTAATAAAAAGCTATCAGAAATAATCCACACTTTTAACAAAGTTGCAGGATAAAAAATAAATCCACATAAATCCATCAGCATTTTTATACATCACTAACAAAATCCAATAGCAAGAGATACAAAAAGAAATTCCATTTAAAATAACTACCAATACTATAAAATATTTGAGAATCTATCTGTCAAAGGAAAATCAGGAACTACAGGAGCAAAACTACAAAACACTTTTCACACAAATAAAGTCAGATCTAAACAATTGGAAAAATATTACGTGCTCCTGGATAGGTTGAGCTAATATAATACAGATGACAATACTACCTAAACTAATCTATTTATTTAGTGCTATACCAATCAAACTGCCAAAAAACTACTTTAATGACCTAGAAAAAATAACAATAAAATGCATCTGGAAGAACAAAAGGTCAAGACTTTCAAGGGAACTAATGCCAAAAAAAAAAAAAAAATCAAATGAAGGTAGCCTAGCTGTACCAGATCTAAAACTATATTATTACGCAGCAGTCACCAAAACCATTTGTTACTGGCTAAGAAATAGATCAGTTGATCAATGGAATAGGTTAGATTCACAGGACAGAATACTGAATAACTATAACAAGCTAGTATTTGACAAACCCAAAGACCCCAGCTTTTGGGGTAAGAATTCACTGTTTGACAAAAACTGCTGAGAAAATTGGAAATTAGTATGGCAGAAACTAGGCATTGACTCACACTTAACACTGTACACCAATATAAGGTCAAAATGGTTTCATGATGTAGGCATAAAAAATGAGATTATAAATAAATTAAAAGAACACAGGATAGTTTACCTCTCAAACCCATGGAGGAGGAAAAAATTTGTGACCAAATTTGTTACTAGAGATCATTACTGATTACAAAATAAAAAATTTTGATTATAAATCAAGTTAAAAAGCTTTTGTACAAACAAAACTAATGCAGACAAGATTATTAGGGAAATAATAAAATGGGAAAACATTTTAGAAAGGTTCCGATAAAGGGCTCTTTTCCAAAATATATAGAGAATTGACTCAAATTTATAAGAAATCAAACTATTCTCCAATTGATAAATGGTCAAAGGATATGAACAGTTAAGTTTCAGATGAAGAAAATGAAACTATTTCTAGTCACATGAAAAGGTACTCCAAATCATTATTGATCAGAAAAAATGCAAACTAAGACAACTCTGAGATACTACTACACACCACACCTCTCAGAGTGACTAGGATGACAGGAAAAGATAATGCTAAATGCTGGAGAGGATGTGGGAAAACTGGGACATTGATACATTGTTGGTGAAATTGTGAATGCATCCAACCATTCTGGAGAGCAATTTGGAACTATTCTCAAAAACTTATCAAATTGTGCATACCCTTTTATCTAGTACTGTTACTACTGGGCTTATATCCCAAAGAGATCTTAAAGAAGGGAAAGGGACTCATATGTGCAGAAATGTTTGTGGCAGCCCTTTTTGTAGTGGCTAGAAACTGGATATTTAATGGATCCCCATCAATTGGAAAATGGGTGAAAAAATTTTGGTATATGAATATTATGGAATATTATTGTTCTGTAAGCATGACCAGCAGGATGATTTCAGAGAGGCTTGGAGAGACTTATATGAACTGATGATAAGCGAAATGAGCAGAAACAGGAGATCATTGTACACTCAACAACAATACTATGAGATGATCAATCCTGATGGACGTGGCTCTCTTCAAGAATGAGATGATCCAAATCAGTTCCAGTTGTTCAGTAATGAAGAGAACCAGCTACACTCAATTTAAGAACTATGGGAAATAAGTGTGACCCACAACACAGCATTTCCACTCCTTCTTTCTAAATCCAATTTTTCTTGTGCAGTAAGATAACTGCATAAATATGTATGTGTATATATATATATATATACACATACATATTTATGCATATATATGCATATATATGTATGCAATATGCAATATGCATACATATGCAGTATGCAATATATATATATATATATATATTGTAATTTAACATATACTTTAACATATTTAACATGTATTGGACTACCTGCCATCTAGGGAAGGGGCTGGGGGAAAGAGGGGGAAAAGCTGGAACAGAAGGTTTTGCAAGGGTCAATACTGAAAAATTACCCACACATATGTCCTGTAAATAAAAAGTTGTACTTGAATTGGTTTTTTTTTTCTGGATACTTGGAAGAATTCAAGTATGGTGCAGGCAAAATCAGAATAACACAAGATTCAGTAGCTTCTATGTTACAGAACTGGAGGGCTTGCATTCTCCATTGATAAATGATCAAAGGATATGAACAGACAATTCTCAGATGAAGAAATTGAAACTATTTCTAGCCATATGAAAAGATGATCCAAGTCATTATTAATCAGAGAAATGCAAATTAAGACAATTCTGAGATACTACTACACACCTGTCAGATTGGCTAGAATGACAGGGAAAGATAATGCGGAATGTTGGAGGGGATGTGGGAAAACAGGGACACTAATACATTGCTGGTGGAATTGTGAATACATCCAACCATTCTGGAGAGCAATTTGGAACTATGCTCAAAAAGTTATCAAACTGTGCATACCCTTTGATCCAGCAGTGTTTCTACTATGCTTATACCCCAAAGAGATCGTAAAGAAGGGAAAGGGACCTGTATGTGTACAAATGTTTGTGGCAGCCCTGTTTGTAGTGGCTAGAAGCTGGAAAATGAATGGATGCATCTAGCCATTCTGGAGAGCAATTTGGAACTATGCTCAAAAAGTTATCAAACTGTGTATACGCTTTGATCCAGCAGTGTCTCTACTGGGCTTACATCTCAAAGAGAGCTTAAAGAAGGGAAAGGGGCCTGTATGTGCAAGAATGTTTGGGGCAGCCCTCTTCGTAGTGGCCAGAAACTGGAAATTGAGTAGATACCCATCAATTGGAGAATGGCTGAATAAATTGTGGTATATGAATATTATGTAATATTATTGTTCAGTAAGAAATGACCAACAGGATGATTTCAGAAAGGCTGGAGAGACTTATACAAACTGATGCTGAATGAAACAAGCAGGACCAGGAGATCATTATATATACTTCAACAACAATACTATATGATGATCAATTCTGATGGACCTGGCCATCTTCAGCAATGAGATGAACCAAATCAGTTCCAATGGAACAGTAATGAAGTGAACCAACCACACCAGCGAAAGAACTCTGGGGGATGATTAAGAACCATTACATTGAATTCCCAATACCTATATTTTTGCCTGCCAGCATTTTGGATTTCCTACACAGAGTCTGATTCTTTTTGTACAGCAAAATAACAGTTTGGTCATGTATACTTATTTTGCATTTAATTTATACTTTAATATATTTAACAGGGTGTGGGGGGAAGGAGGGGAAAAATTGGAACAAAAGGTTTGGCAATTGTCAATGCTATCAAATTACCCATGCATATAACTTGTAAATAAAAAGCTATTAAAAAAAAAAAAAAACTGGAGGGCTTGAAATGTTATATTTTAGAGAGCCATAGAGCTAGGATTACAACCAAGAATTACTTATCCAATAAAACTGAGTATAATCCTTCAGAGGAAAAGGTGAATATTCAATGAAATAGAGGATTTTCAAACATTAGTGATAAAGACCAGAGTTGAATGGAAAATATGATTTTCAAATACAGGACTCGGGGGAAAAACATAAAGAGGTAGCAGTCCCCAAGCAATAGTGACAGTTGAGAAACCCACATCTAGGCTCTGTTGCAATTGCTATGATAATTATGGAGTTACTACAGTGACTCAATCTTGTGACTCCATTTTTTGTTGTTGTTTCTGTCTTTTTTTTTTTTTTTAAACAATTATAACTTTTTATTGACAGAACCCATGCCAGGGTAATTTTTTACAACATTATCCCTTGCACTCAATTCTGTTCCGATTTTTCCCTTCCCTCCCTCCACCCCCTCCCCCAGATGGCAAGAGATCCTATATATGTTAAATATGTCACAGTATACCCTAGATACAATATATGTGTGCAGAACCGAACAGTTCTCTTGTTGCACAGGAAGAATTGGATTTAGAAGGTAAAAATAACCTGGGAAGAAAAACAAAAATGCAAGCAGTTTACATTCATTTCTTAGTGTTCTTTCTTTGGGTGTAGCTGCTTCCATCCTTGATCAGTTGAAACTGAGTTAGATCTTCTCTTTGTCAAAGAAATCTACTTCCATCAGAATACATCCTCATACAGTATAGTTGTTGAGGTATATAATGATCTCCTGGTTCTGCTCATTTCACTTAGCATCAGTTCATGTAAGTCTCTCCAAGCCTCTTTGTATTCATCCTACTGGTTATTTCTTACAGAACAATAATATTCCATAACATTCATATACCACAATTTATTCAGCCATTTTCCAATTTACGGGCATCCATTCATTTTCCAATATCTAGCTACTACAAACAGGGCTGCCATAAACATTTTGGCACATACAGGTCCCTTTCCCTTCTTTAGTATCTCTTTGGGGTATAAGCCTAGTAGAAACACTGCTGGATCAAAGGGTATGCACAGTTTAATAACTTTTTGGGCATAATTCCAGACTGCTCTCCAGAATGGTTGGATTCGTTCACAACTCCACCTCAATTCTAGAGCTAGTTCAGTTCCCTTTCTGTTCAATTAAGGGTCTAATCCAATTTCTGTCTTGTGCAAAAACTTTGTTCAGTTATGGAAATAATGAGAAAACTTTATCTCATTGTTGAACCTAGTCCTGCATGGCTAGGAAACTCTATCACCTGTATCTATTGCTTGGTGACCCTTAACTAAAAATCTAGGTTATACTGAGCAGTAGTCTAGGTAGATCCACAAAGATTGATACAAGTAGTTTTCTAATAAATTTACAAGTCTTATTTTAAAACTGGTCCTTACTAATTAATCCGTTATTATTTCTTTATTCCTCTGATTGTTTATAGACATTTGGGGGAATAAAAAGATGTTTTTATCAGTTATTACCAATTATATACCAAGCTATTCAACTCTGTCTTTTTAGCATGAAAATAGCCATAGAAAATATGTAAGAGAATGAACACAGCTGCATTCCAATAAAACTGTATTAAAAAAAAAATCTTCACTTGCAAAGTCATACATAAGCAAGCAACAAGTCAAATTTGACCTTTAAGCAATAGTTTACCAATCTCTGAACTATCTGTATCATGGAAATCAAAGTATGAGAGAGTATTTGGGACACTGATAGTAACAAAAGGTATAAACAAATTTAAAATGAATTAATACTTATTATAATGATATTTTCTAAAAATGATATGTTTTATTATAAAATGCCACCGATTTCAGATGAAATATTCATCTCTGAAGTAAGTAGATAGAGGAAAATATGAAGTATAAAAAGACTGGGAAAATAGAAAGTAGTTAAATTATTATGAAGGGCTTTGAATATCAAGCAGAACAATTTGTATTTGATCCTAGAAGCAAAATAGAATCAAAGGAGCTTAGAGTGGGAAGTTACCAGATTATAACTGTACTTTAGCAAAATCACTGTAGTGGCTGAATGGAATATTCACTAGAATGGGAAAGAGATTTGAGGCAGATAAGCCAACCAGCAGGTTATTGCAGTAGTATATGAAAGAAGTGATGAGAGCCTATCCCAAACTAATGACTATCAAAAGAGGAAAGGTGATTTATTTGAGAGATACTGAGGCAAAATTGATAGTACAGGTAAGAGATAGAAAGGAATTAATGACTTTCAAATCTGAATTACTGGGAGCAAGATGCTGCCCACTAGAGTAATAAAAAAGTAGGATGAGTAGAAAGGACTTAGGAGAAAGATAATGAGTTTGTTTGAACTTATTTAATATATCTACTGGATATTGAGTTTAAAATGTCTTAAAGATGGTTAGAGATGTAAAATTGGACATCAGCAGGGATTGGAGCTTGATGGACAGATTCGAGACTCATCAGAATAGAGATAGAAATTAAGTTTATAGAAGGTCTCCAAGTGAAGTAGTACAGAAGAAAAGAGAACATAGGACAGAACCCTGAGGTTCTGTTAGTGAGTGCGATCTGGGGAAGGATCCAACAAAGGAAATTGAGAAAGAATGGTCAGATAGGTCAAAGAAGAATCGGACAGTGGTGTCCTGAAAAGCTACAGAGAAAAGAGTATCAAGGAAGAGAGGGTGATCAACAGTGTCAATGGCTGCAGAGTTCAAGGACAATAAAGATAAAGAAAAAGACTATTAGATTTGGCAATTAAGAGATCTGTGGTAATTTGTAGGAAAGCAGTTTTAGTACAAATACAAGTTACAATATGTTTATAACTTTAGTATATAAGTTTAGTATAAGTAGTTTCAGTAAAAGTAAATAAGATTGGAAGTCACACTGTAAATGGTTAAGAAGGAGATAAGAAAAAGTGGAGGCACCTATTGTAGATGGCCTTTTCAAGAAGTTTTGCCACAACAGGCAGAAGAGACACAGGATAACTATTACCAGAGATGGAAGGATCAAATAAGGGTTTTTCCATGATGGGAAAGAAATGGGCATATTTGTAGGAAGTAAAGAATAAGCCAGTAAATGAGGAGAAAGTAAAAATAAACTAGCTAGAAAAACAATAAAAATCATGCATTATTATATTAAGAGATGCAGAAAAAGCTTTTGACAATTTTTTGAATTTTTTTTTGCATTTTTCTCTTCTAAAGATCTTATTTCTCAATTACATAGGAAACTAAGCCAAAATCTATTCCTACTTAAAATACCAGAAAGCATGGGAATAAATGGAGCTTTTCTTAAATTGATAAGTAGTATCTATCAAAACCCAACAGCTAACTTCATCTGTTAATGGAGATAAAGTAGAAGTCTTCCCAATAAGGTCAAGGGTGAAGCAAGGATGTCCATTATCATCATTCAATACTATACTAAAAATGCTAGTTGTACCATTAAGAAAAAAAAAAAAGATATTGATGGTGTAGAGAATCCTAGAGAATACACTGAAAACTCAATGAAACAATTAACTTTAGCAAAGTTTTAGGGTATGAAATAAACTTACATAAATCATCAGCATTTTATTATCAACATATTATCAACAAAACGTAGTAGAAAGACAAAGAAATCACATTTTAAATAACTGTAGACAATATAAAATAGTTTTCAGTCTATCTGCAAAAATAGACTACATGAATTGCATAAACATAAAAACATAACACTTTTTGCATGGACAGATCTAAGCAATTAGAGAAATATTAATTGCTCACGGATAAATAGAAATGACAATTCTACTCAAATTAATTTGCAATACCAATCAAACTGCCAAAGAATTATTTTATAAAGCTAGGGGAAAAAAATCATCTGAAATGAAAAAAAATTCAAAAATATCAAAAGAATCAATGGGGAAAAAAAGTGAAGAAAGCCAGTCTAGCAGTATTAGACTTCAAACTATATTACAAAGCAGTAATTATCAAAACAATGTGATTGATTAATAGAATAGGCACATAATATACAAAACTAAATTACTAAAGTAATGTAGTTTTTGATAAACCTGAAAGTCCAAACTTTTGGGTCAAGAATTCACAATTCAGTAAAAACTACTAGAAAACTGGAGAGCACAGTAGCAGAAATAAGGCACAGACCAACATCTCACAATGTTTACCAAGATAAGGTAACAATGAGTACATGATTTAAATGCAAGGAGGGTTATCATAGGCAAATTAGAAGAGTAGACATAATTTTATCTGCAGATCTATGGATAAGAGTTTATGATCAAAGAAATCAGGGAAATCATGGGTGCTAAAATAGATAATTTTGATTACAAAAAATTAAAAATTATTGCACAAACAAAATCAATGTTGTCAAGTGGATGGAAAGTAGGAAACTAGGGAAAATACATTTTATAACGGTATTTCTCTGATCAATGTCTCATTCTTCAAATAGTTAGGGATCTTATTCAAATTTATAAAAATGAGACCCATTCCCCAAATGACTTTATGGTCAAAGGATGTTTTCAGAAGAAGAAATCAAAATTCTCAAGTCTTTTGAAAAAATGCTCTAAATCACTAATAATTAGAGAAATTCAAATTGAAAAACTCTTAAGGTACCACCTCATACCAATCAGATGGGCTAACATGAAAGGGGAAAAAAAATGACAAATGTTATGTGAGATTTGGAAAAACAAGGACTGATATATGATTAATGGACTGTTTTCACTATGGTTGTTGAAATGTTTGTACCACCATGGAGAAAAATTTGGAATCATGTCCAAAGGACTATGACACTGCATATCTATTGACTCAGCAATATCACTATTAGGTCTATACCGGAGAGATCAAAGAAAAAGGAAAAGGACTTAGATGTAGAAAACATTACTGTAGCTATTTTTTGTTATGGCAAAGAACTGGAAATTGAGAGAATGCCCATTAATTGGACAATGGCTGAACAAGTTATAGTATATGATTATGATGGAATACTACTATGCAGTAAGAAATGAAGAGGGGTATGATTTGAAAAACATGGTAAATATTATATAAATTGATGCAGAGTGAAGTGAGCAGAAGTAGGAAATCTTTGTACACAGTAACAGCAGTAAGATAATGACAATCAACTGAGAAAGATTTAGATACTCTGATTAATAAAATGATCCAAGACAATTATGGATTCATGAAGGAAAATAGTATCCACCTCCAATGAGAGAGAACTAATAAACTATAAATGCAGACAGAAGCATATTTTTTCACTATTTTAATTTTTCTTGCTTTTTTCCCCCTCCAACATTGATAATATGGAAATGTTTTATGATACGTGTTTAAAAAAAAATTTTAAATGATATCAAGTAGAAACAAAAGGAGCAATTGGAGGAGACAGGGAGAAATAGAATCACATAAACAAATAAAGGGATTAATCTTAGCAAGGAATAAAGTTATCTTAATATTTGAGATAGTGAAGAAGGAGGTAATGGCAGAAAGCATATGAGTGATAGGAGAGATAAGAGCGAGCCAATAATAACAGATAAAAATAATTTTACAGTCTAATATAGTTTACAGTCTAAATCAATATTACCTTTGGTCTTAAATTAAGGCATCTCATTGTGAAAAATCTGAAGTTATGCTTCCTATTTGTATACAAACATATACAAAGTATATACAAGGTATACAAAGTTTCAACTTAATTTATATAGAAAGCATAGTACTCAAACATCATACAAAAGCATTGAAGCTCCTCAACTTATTGAAAGTAGAACAAATAATATACTAAAAACAATTTCTTTGTTTTGTTTGATAATGAAAAACTTCTGCCAGGCAGCTCAAAAATTCAAGTGGACCAGATGAGAATATACAGATAGACTGACAGGATTCCTTCTTCTTTTTTTGCTGAGGCAAATGGGGTTAAGTGACTTGTCCAGGATTACACAGCTAGGAAGTGTTAAGTGTCTGAGAGCAGATTTGAACTCAGGCCCTCCTGAATTCAGGGTTGGTGCTCTATCCACTGTGCCATATGGCTGCCCTAGAATTTCTTCTTTATTGATGGTTGACAGCATTATTTCCAAATCTGACATGTAGCATATGTTTTATGCAATCAATAATAAAGTATTCTAAATAAAATACAATATAAAAAATGGTTGATTTCAGAAACTCACATTTTAGAACCCTACAATATACTGTTCAACCTGACATTTGTTAAATATCTATCTTGGTTTCAATGAAATATATATAATTAGAAAACAAAAGCTTGTGATTTGTTCAAGGTTTCAGAACTAGTCAATGTCCACACAAACTGGATTTTTTGATTAAAAACTAAGTGGTGTTTTCCCCCCATGAAACCATACTAAGTGGCCCAACAAAACAAAATATTTTAGGTGAACATAACATTGCTTAAAATGTTATCCTTTGGTTCCATTTAAGGAGGAGGACCTTTAAATTCAACAAATATTTATTAAGTATTTTCTATATTGTAGGAATCATACCAGGTGATGGGAATGCAAAGATGAAAAAGAGCACAATCCCTCATTTCAAAGAGGCTGCAGTCAAATGGAGGTAAATATTCTAAGCAGTACAAATTATGTATAAAGAAAAGAAGAATTTGATAGGAACAAAAGAGAGCGTGGTATAGTGCCATAAGAAACTTAAAGAGGAAAAGATTTCTTTCATTTGCAGCCTCAGAAAATGTTACATGGAGAATATAATTTTGGCCTTGGAGAAACTTCAATATATGAAGACTGGCAAAGATGGGATATAGGATAACATAGGTCAAGAAAAATAGGTGGCTTAATTTGTCTCCAAAGCGGATTAAATAAAAGGCGGAAGCATAAAATAGACTAGAAATGAATTAGATTTAGACTACATAGGTCAAGAAAAATAGGTGGCTTAATTTGTCTGCAGGGTGGATTAAATGAAAGGCAGAAGCATAAAATAGCCTAGAAACGAATTAGATTTAGACTACATAGGTCAAGAAAAATAGTTGGTTTAATTTGTCTGCAGTGTGGATTAAATGAAAGGCAGAAGCATAAAATAGACTAGAAACGAATTAGACTATGGTGGCACCTGAAAGCTTTGATTGAGGGTAAAAGGAGTTGCTTTATTTCATTAGGCAAATGGGAACTAGAATGACAAGACCATAGTTCATCATGAAGATTACTCGGGAAGATGAAACCAAATCAATTCAAAAAGCATTATTAAGTACTTTACTATGTGCAAGGCACAGTGATAGATGCTTAGGATATATTTAAAAAAAATAAAAAGTAGTCCAAAATCTGATATTAACATTTGCAACTCTCCAGACAAGAAATGAGGTACTACCCTAGGACAGAGAGGAGTATCATGATTTGATCTATATTCCTGAGATAGATGAAACAGAGCTTGACACCAGATTAGCTTTATGAGGTAAAGGACAAAAAAAGCTAAGGCTAAAGATTAGTCCCCAAGTGACAGGGATGGTGTGATACGGGGAAAATGTAAACACCTTAAGGACAAACAATGGTTTTTAATTCTTTTGTCTTTGTATCTCCAGGGCCAGCCACTGAAAGTTTAGTCACTGGACAGGGGCACTGGAATGACTGGAGGAGAGAGTAAGAAAACCCTGCCTAATTCACTTGCAAGTCCGGACATCACTCTCGTGGTCCTTTTCAAGAAAGAAGGTCAAACAACAACCTTTGTATACCCAGAGCCTAGCACATGGCTTAGAGCTGGGGTCTCCTTGGGGTTAGGCATCCTAAGTGGAAAGTTTCTTTCTATCAATGCAAAGAAACAATCCATCAGCCGTGGCAAAAACCACGCTTTAAAGCTCAGTCTGAAACCTTTGAGGAAGTTACTTGGAGGTGCTGAGGAGATTTCTTGGCATCAATGGAAACGGTGCCGGCTCATGAAATACTCCCCTTCGGGTTGTCAATGCACTCCCAGTGTCTGGAACACAGTAGGTGCTTCATAAATGCTTGTTGGTAAACCAGACTTAACCTCCCTAGGGCTTAATTTTCTTTCCGTTATAATGAGGAGAGCTGGACTATTTACATACTGACCCTTCCTCTCTGGGAGCTAAGATCCCCGTCGGCATCAGGATATACTTTGAGGGAGGAAGAGGGTCACACAGCTTGTCCCACCCCTACTCTGCCCCACCATAAACTGCAGGGGAGAGGGGGATGGGTATATAAAGAGAAGGGTCGCCCCGCCCCCAACTCAGCGGCTACGTCACTCACACTTTGTACGGCAGCCTCGGGTCCGAGGTCAGCGTGATCTTAAAGGAAACTTTGGACCTGCAGAGCAAAGAGATCAGACAGCTAGTTAGAGGAGAGCGGTGGGGGAGGGGAGTTCGGAAGGGGGGGTACCGCGAAGGTTCCAGGGCTCTTAGAGGGGGGCGGGGCAGGTTATCTCCTCACGTTACTCACATAGTGAGGCCGTGGTTGGACTCGGGGAAGCTCACGGCGATGCTCGGATCACTCCTCCCGCTTAGATTGTTCAGTTTTCCACAGCCCCCGCACCCAAAGCCGGCGCTCTTTTGCTCACTACTACAGGGTACACGTCTCCCTCCGCTGTCACCTGAAGACCCGGGGCTTTCCTCTTGGAAGCTGACTTCAAAGCTGCCTGATAAGCGAATCCAAAATATCCAGCTGCTTTGTCTCCCCGAGCCAGACACCAGTCGGGAAATATCAGCCCTCTTCCTTGTGGGCCCTGGTTTGTGTCTGCACCGGTCGAAATAAGCCGAAAGTCAAATACGCTGCGGCTGTTTTAGGTTAGGCATTTCGCTTGCGGGCTGCGGGAATCCTCTGGGCCCGAATTTGGCTCCTCCCAGGAAGGAAGAACCATGTGCTGGAAGGGAAGGTTCGCTAGGAGGAGCAGGAAGTCGCGCGCTTCTTGGAGTCATCGGACTTGAAAGCTTAGGCAGAGTTATAGGCTTGTGGAGAATCTGCCGAATCTTTTCATCAACCCCAAACTAATTGTGTCACCTCCAGGCTGACCTGGTTGTTTTCCTGTCCCGGGACTTTGCCAGGGCCCCCTGATCGCTGCCGCGGCTGTCACCGACCCTTGTACAGTGTGTTCTGGTCGTTTCTTCTTCAGCCCCCAAACTTGGGATAAAAAGAAGAGCAAAGACCTTTTCGGTTGTTTCCACCGTGGAGATATCCACCACCAAGAAATGGACTGAGTTTAGAGAAGATCATATAGAACTAGACAGCACTTTAGGAGTCAGACCCCCTCTCTCATAACTTCACATTTTCTTTTTTTTTTTTAATTAATTTTTTATTATAATAACTTTTTATTGACAGAATTTTTTTTACAACATTATCCCTTGCACTCACTTCTGTTCCGACTTTTCCCTCCACCCCTCCCCTAGATGGCAAGCAGTCCTATATATGTTAAATATGTCACAGTATACCCTAGATACAATGTATGTGTGCATAACCAAACAGTTTTCTTGTTGCACAGAGAAAATTGGATTCAGAAGGTAAAAATAACCTGGGAAGAAAAACAAAAATGCAAACAGTTTACATTCATTTCCCAGTGTTTTTTCTTTGGGTGTAGCTGCTTCTGTCCATCCTTCATCAATTGAAACTGAGTTAGATCTTCTCTTTGTTCAAAATATCCACTTCCATCAGAATACATCCTCATACAGTATCGTTGTTGAGGTATATAATGGTCTCCTGGTTCTGCTCATTTCGCTAAACATCAGTTCATGTAAGTGTCTCCAAGCCTCTCTGTATTCATCCTGCTGGTCATTTCTTACAGAACAATAATATTCCATAACATTCATACAATTTACCCAACCATTCTCTAATTGATGGGCATATAACTTCACATTTTCAAATACATCAGAGTAGATAGATTTCGTACTCAAGTTCTCTGACTAACTTCAAGCGTTATCTTCACTGCTGCACAGTGTAATGTCAAAAGAAACTGAGCAAGACAGAGATTAGAGACCAATTCAATAATTTATTAAATGGAGAGAAATACTGGGACCAATGGATCCCAGGGCTAGACTAGAGTATCATCTCAAAGAGTCTAGCCCCAAGTATTGGGACAGCAAGCCTTTTATGGTATAGCAAGAACAATGACATAATGCAGAGACCTAAGTGGGGATAGCCTCATAGATGGAGGTTACTGATATTCTAATGACATTAAAGAATGTCTATAACACCTTTATCTCAACCATTAAGAGGGGACGGTCATAACCTTAAGGCAGAATACGAAATAGGACAAATGGAGGAACTGGTCACCCCATTAAAAGTGACCTTTGTCATTACATTCCCTCCTTTTTCTCTTGGAACTATTCAAATCTTTGAATTACCTTCCTCTAGAAGGCCTTAGCACTATAATTTGAGCAACCCTATGTGAAGTAAATCAAAATAAAGCTAGACCAATGCAAGGGCAAATCTCTCCCTGACAACCCCAGAATTAATCAGCTATACACAAAGTTCCTTATTTCAAGTATTTCTGACAATCAATTGTCAGATCCTCTGCAGTTGGGGAGCATATGGACAGCTGTGGTCATTTGTGCATGACTCGGCCTCTGCTTACAGAGAGCTGCAGGCTCAAGGCAGTTGTGTTGCCCATTCAGAGGGGCAGCTGGCTCCAGGAGAGAAGGGTGAGGCTTGGAGTAGCCCCACCTGTCCCACCCAGAGGAATAAACTGGGCTGCTACTAGAATACAGATTTCTGAGCAGATTATGCAGTTAGACCAAGACAGGCAACCCCAAACTTTTAGAGGCGTCGGTATCAACAAGGTCCTTTTAAGTACGCTGAACTACTAATTAAGGATCTGGGGTAACAGGAGTGGGGAAACAGCTCAGAGAGACTGCCAGTTCCAAGACAGGTATCCAATTTCTGGTTGTTTCTAAAAAATAATCCCAAAAACTGAGTCTGCCAGGGCAATTTCAACAGAATAAGGGATTTCCAAGTTAAAGCACAACCAGCAAATCGTAGTCTAGTAAATTTAAGCAAGGAGTAAAGGACTTCCAATTAAATCGGAATTAGCAAGATACCAGTTTTCCCAACTTCCAATTAAATCTGAACTAGAAAGGTACCAGTTTTCCCAAGTTCCTATTTCTTCTCCTCCCTTTTTTTTTTTTTTTTTTTGGAAAGGAATTATCAAATGACCATCCCACATACAAATCATACACATATGCATATACATAACAGACTAAAAGTCCCTCAAACATAATAGCAATAGTTACACAAGTTTAACAATTTCCATTCCAAATCTTAAACACACAGTAATACAGTGAAAATTCTAACAAGTCAATCACTTTCCCACTTCCCCCCATCAGTCCAAATTACATCAGGAAAAGTGGGCGCAGGCAATGGCTGTCATTTGCTTCTTCAAGCTGAACAGGGATGATGCTCAGTCCACAAGGGGATGGGTCTGTAGTGTGGGAGCTGACAAACAAAGGTTTGATCTAGGTCCCAGAAGCAAGTCAATATATCTGCAATTTGACCAAATCTAGAAATAAAAACAAATCTAACAAAGAAAAGTTAGAACAGTCTGAGATAGAAAGACTGGCCCACAAGTACTGCTACAAGATGTGGCCTCTCATTAGTTAAAAACCTTAAAAAAACAAACTTGAATGTCCAGACACAATATCTGGTAACCAATAGATGGCCAGACTAAATACTTATTTGTTCAAGTATTTAGGATATAGTGATTGTACATAACCAGATTGGAAACAGCAAGGTATGACATAATTGAATTAACAATTTCTTATTGACCATTATAGAAATCAGTTACAGGAGGGAAAAAATTCAGTGCATATTGACTACAAACTCAAGATATTTTACCTTTAGTAACAGATATTTACCATAACCTTATCAGTTTGCTGCTTTTAAAATGTCTGGAAGAGTTTAGAGGAAGGGGGGAGAATAGAATTCCATGTGACTACCCTTCCCCCAATTCCACAAGGGTGGGGAGGGAAATCACTCCAGGCTAACTAAATGGCTCCTATAGCTGAAGTAGTAGCAGTGGGAGGGGAGTTTAAATCTTTACAAAAGATCCCTACCCCACCCAACATTTAAAGTAGCAGAAATCAGTGGATGGGTGGGGGAATCCCGTAAAACCTACATGTCCAGCAGAGCTGGATTTAAAGCATATAATCCATTTCTATCTCATTTCAAATAATAAAACAACATAGTTTCTTTCTCTCCTTCTGGCCCCATGTGGCCATTATTCCCAATGGACTTCTAAACCCAGCTTGGCCAGGGATGAGGCTTTCAGAAAAGTCCTTGTTACATACTTTAGGTAAAATTAGAGGCACATGACCTCTTTCAGGCAAGTTAACAGAACTTCTTTAACAAGCTATTGTTCCTTTAAGATCCTATACTTAAGGATAACCAATTCATTTCCCAAATTTAGAATCACCTTTAAATTCCTAATTAAATGTTTTCACCAGCTGGAGTTTAGTATTGAAATAACCAATTCCCAAATTTGATCATTGTTCTTAAATTTAACAGAGCTCTTAAGTTACCAAAACAAAATTACAAACAATTTCACAAAAAAATCCCATAGAACACAGAGCACAACTAGACTGTCTAATAACATACAAGACATACAGAACGCTGATCACACTTAGACTGCACAATTATAACATTCAGTAGGACACTAACATTAAAACCAAACCAAATGGCGCTTTTAAAACCCCCAGTCTTTGTAGATAGCCCCCTGAGCATGCAAAAGCCGGAGGGGCCGGCATTACTCTAACTAACACAGGATGACCCAAACAGGGAAGCTGAGTCCCATTTTCAAAAGTATATACTTCCCACTCGATGAAAGAAGTGGGAGGACCTCTCTTAGAAATGCGAAGGATGGGCCTTTGTCTCTGGAAAAGAGTTGGACAGAAAGAGTTTCCTCAAGCAAAGCATCTGCTCCAGGAAAAGAGTTTTGAGGCAGTGGAGTGTCTAGATTGCAGACAAGTAAAAACTTAGTTTTTCCAACCTTTGCAGCCTCCCTGGTATCTCTTTTTAGAGATAGAGCCGCAGCAATTCCTAAAGAATTGTGCCAGAGCTCCCAAGAGCTCCAAACAACGACTGCAGTCTTGATGACTGCAGTGTCCACTACAAGATAAGGAAAGAAAAAGTCTTTTACCTTGTCCAAAATTCCATCACACTTCAGTAGCGACCTCCTGTGTCCAGTAGGCCACTCATCAACCAAGCAAATGGCACCCCCAAAAAGGGCACCCCAAGTGACACCCACGTCCAGTAATTCACTAATCAACCAAACCAACCGGTACCCCAAGAAAAGGGCACCCCAAAAGTGACAACCTTACAACCGTGCAACCCGGTGAATCCGGTTATTCATCAACCAAACCAAACAAACAAAACTACATGGTACCCCAAAAGGTACCCAGACAAACTCTCCTGTGGCCGAAATGGGGTTGTCTACCATCAGGCTATTGTGGCTGGAAACTGCTCTCTTTCCCAGAGGCTCTGGAAAGAAATCCAGGAGGCCCAACCTCTCCAGGCCAAGAGTTCAGATTCATAGTCACCCCGGCCCAAGGCAGAGACCCCCAAAGTCTCATCTCTTATCCTGCTCATTTTCTAATTATCTCGCTGGGGAGCCTCCAAATGTAATGTCAAAAGAAACTGAGCAAGACAGAGATTAGAGACCAATTCAATAATTTATTAAATGGAGAGAAATACTGGGACCAATGGATCCCAGGGCTAGACTAGAGTATCATCTCAAAGAGTCTAGCCCCAAGTATTGGGACAGCAAGCCTTTTATGGTATAACAAGAACAATGACATAATGTAGAGACCTAGGTGGGGATAGCCTCATAGATGGAGGTTACTGGTATTCTAATGACATTAAAGAATGTCTATAACACTTTTATCTCAACCATTAAGAGGGGACGGTCATAACCTTAAGGCAGAATACGAAATAGGACAAATGGAGGAACTGGTCACCCCATTAAAAGTGACCTTTGTCATTACAACAGTAAATACTTGTAAATTGTTCAACTCTGTATTGTGCATCCTTATAACACTATCTCGAAGCTTTTGTCTCATTTATAATTATATTTTTTAATATTGTATATTGTGAAGGCAATCTGGGGTGGTAGAAGAAGCCTTCTTGTCAAGAAGGTCTGAGTTCAGGCCGCACTTATGTGATCCTAACCACTTAATGCTGAAGGGAGCTAAAAATTGCAAAGAAGGTTCATATATTGGTATATTGATATTAGATGATTCTTCATCTGGGTGTTTTTTAAACCAATATAATCCAGTAAACATGAACTAAGTAGTTACTGAAGTGTGCAAGAGTTATAATTCATAGTTCAAAAGAATTAAGAGAGATTCTTACATAGTTAAAAGATTATTAAAGCCTTAGATAACACACTAGTCTTTAAGAGAGTCTAGCAATTTGGGAGAGTTTTATATGTTTAAGAGAGTCTAGCAAGTTTGGGAGAGTTTTATATGCTGATATTTGGGGTTTCAGCTAGCAAATTAACAGCCTATAAGTTTGAAAAATGTAAAAGACTGATAATCAAAGAGCTAGGATGTCTTTTAGAAAGTATTGTTATTTAGGGAAAGAGAAAGGTAAGAAGTCCAGGTGTAGCTTTACACAAAGACAAATAAGTCAGGATGGAGTTTTTACAGGAGACAAGGAACAACAGATTTTATTGCTCCACATTACCTACCTAGATATGCAGGTTGAGTAGATGCTGGGCTCTGACCTATCATCTCCCTTTTTTTCTTGGGCAGGAAATACTGGGGACCCATCACTAGTACATGCCAGTTACAATGCTAAGTCCTGGGGATAAAATTATAAAGATAGTACCTGCCCTTAAGGAACTAAAAGTCTAATTGGAGAAGAGAAGGAGGAGGAGACTATACACCAAAGTTGACAGGTAAAGAGTGGAGGGAGCAATTTGTTTCTGGAGTAATAAAGCCAGACAGAGAAGTGTGAACTGAGCGAAAATATATATTTCTACACTATACCTTTAAAGAGATATTAGGTGATGTTTGGTACTTCACCCTTCTACTCCGGTTCTGGAATCAGAGGGCACAAGAGTCCTTAGACTCTTGACAATAAAGACTTAAATTAGCAACATTGAATTGATATTAGAAGTGATGAATTTATCTTGGGAGTGACATCTTGTTTTGCAAAGTTGAACCCAAAAAGAGGAAATGGGGGAGTGGATAGAGTGCAGGCCTAGAAAACACATTTTTTGTGAATTTAAATCTGGCCATAAATATTAATTGAATGTTTCTGGACAAGTCACTTAATCCCTTTTGTCTCAATTTCCTCATCTGTAAAATGAGGTGGAGAAGAAAATGTCAAACTATTCCCATATTTTTACCAAGAAAATGCCAAATGGGATTATGAAGAGTGAGACATAACAACAATAAAAACAGAGCAGCAGATGCAACCTAGAGAAACCAGTGAATCCTTTATTCCTATTGTCTGAGAGGTAATGTTGCTTAATAGATAAAAAACTGGGCTTTTATTTAAGAAATCCTGCGTTAAAATTCTAATTATAAACTGTGATTCTGTAATCTCTATATACCCCAAGCTGTTCCTTAAAAATGATCTGGCAAATTCTTTCACTATTTGCATGTATAATGTTAAATCATTGAGAAAATAGTCCTTTTCTAATATTTGCCTATAGAAAATATCATAGAACTAGAAGAGAACCTAGAGATCTAGTTGACTACTACATATCTAGTCTACCACTTATATGGAAAAAAAGACAAATTAACAACTTAAATTAACAACTTAAATTACTTCCTAAGGGTCACATAGCTATACCCAGATTTAGAAATTAGATAATAGGAATTAGATTTAGAAATAGAATCTTCTGAGGGCTGCCTCAAACATTCGTGCACATACAGGTCCCTTTCCTTTCTTTATGATCTCTTTGGGATATAAGCCCAGTAATAACACTGCTGGATCAAAGGGTATGCACAGTTTGATAACTTTTTGAGCATAGTTCAAAATTGCTCTTCAGAATGGCTGGATGTATTTACAGTTCCACCAACAATGTATTAGTGTCCCTGTTTTCCCACACCCCCTCCAACATTCCGCATTATATTTCCCTGTCATTCTAGCCAGTCTGAACCAAATATATTTAATATTTTCTCTTTGAGCCAATTCTGATGAGAGTAAGATTCACACTATGATCACCCCCCTCCCTTCTTTCCCTCAGATATAATGTTTCCTTTGCCTCTTCGTGAGATGTAGTTTCCCTCTTTTTACCTCCGCTTTTCCCTTTTACTTGTCTAATTTCCTTTCTACTTCTAGATCCTCTTTTTTATATTATAACAGCAAATCAAATTATATATGTACTCTTTATGTATACCCATAACAGAAATAAAGTTCTCAAGAGTTTTTTTATCTTTGTATGCTTCTCTTGAGTCCTATATTTGGAGATCATACTTTTTGTTTAGCTCTATTTTTTTTTTTTTTTGTTTTGTTTTTTGGGGTTTTTTTTGTCAGAAATATAGGGCATTTACCTATTTTATTGAATGTCCATCTTTTTCCCTGGAAGAAAATGCAGGGTAGTTTTTTCTTGGCTGCTTATAAGTTACTTTGCCTTTTGGAATATCAGATTCCAGGCCCTTCAATCCTTTAATATCGAAGTTACTAGATCCTCAGTAATCCTTATTGTGATTCTTCTGTATTTGAATTTTTTTTCCCTAGCTGCTTGTAGTATTTTTTCCTTAGTGTGATAGTTCTGGAATTTAGTCACAATATTTCTTTGAGTTTTGAGTTTTTGGGATCTCTTTCAGTAAGTGATCAATTAATTCTTTCAATTTCTATTTTACCCTCTGTTTCTATAACATCTGGGCAGTTCTCTTTGATAATTTCCTGAAAAATAGTGTCTAGGCTCTTTTTTCTTTTCATCATGTATTTCAGGGAGTCCAATAATCCTTAGATTGTCTCTCCTGTATCTATTTTCTAGGTAGGTTGTTTTCCGCATTAAGTATTTTACATTTTTTCCTATTTTTTCATTGTTTTGCTTGACTGATTCTTGTTGCCTTATAGAGTCATTCATTTACATTGATTCAATTCTGAATTTTAGTGTGTTTTCTTCATTTACTTTTTTATTTTACTTCTTTTTGTATTTGTCCAATTGAATTTTTGAATGAGTTGTTTTGTTCTATGAATTTTTTTTTCCATTTCACAAATTCTGTTTTTTAAAGAATTATTTTTCTTTTTTCATTTCACAAATTCTGTTTTTCTTGGAGTTGTTTTCTTTTCCCAGTACAAATCTATCTTTTAATGAGTTATATGCTTTTTCCATGTCACCATGTCTATTTTGTGTTGCCTTTTCCAGACTCTCTTACAAGGCTTCCATTTCCTTTCCCCATTTTTCCTCTAGCTCTCTTTTAAGATTCTTTATAAATTCTTCTAGGAGAGCCTTGTGTGATGGGGACCAATTTATTTTGCCCCTTGGAGCTTCATCTGGAGACAATCTATCTTTAGTCTTCTCAGGGTTTGAAATCTGTTCTTCACTTTTGCCATAAAAGCTGTCAATTGTTAGAGCCCTCTTTATTTTTTTACTCATTTTTTTAAAAAGTTAAGTTAAGATCTGCCTTTAAGGTGGGAGAGTTTTTCCAAGCAAACACAGCTGTGCTGAGTCAGCGCCAATTCACTCCTGTTGCTGACTCTGCCATATGGACATTAGCAATGCCCCAGGGCTTTCTACTTGCCCTGGTGTTTGTTGCCAGAGTCTGCTCAAGCACCCTTAGGCTGCACAGCTCTTAGACTCTGAGCTGTCTGAGCTGTCATTTGTGAGCAGCTTCCCCAGGCCTCACTATCTCTCTGCTGTATCCTACTGAAGCAGACCTTCCCTAGTCTGCTTTCTCTGGCAAACTCTCTGCACTGGCCACACTGAGACTGTTCTGCCCTGGGGCCCTGTTCTGTCTGCACTGGCATTTGTGGCCAGCTGTTTGTGCTTGCTTCCTGCCTCTCTCCCATTTCTGATTGAAAGAAATCTTTTCTGGGCTGTTTCCTCCAACAAATTCTATGCCCCCAGACACTGAGTTATCTGCACTGGCATTTGTACTGGTTGTCCTGGCTGCCTCCCTCCCATTTCCAATTGAAACAGACCTTTTTTGGTGATCTTTGAAATTATCTTCTGCTGATAATTTGTTGTACTCCTGATATTTGTGGGTTCTGGCCATCCAGAACTAATTCAGAGGCTGGATTTCATAATTATTGTGAGGGTTGTAAAGAAGGTTAGAGAAAAATGTGTTTTGTCTCTGCCATCTTGGCTCCACCCCCAGAAGTCCCAGTTTACTAAATTTTAACAATCCATTGTTAATTTCCATTTGTTCCTTTGCCTGGGACAAGTCATGGCTTTTGGTGCTATAATTGCAAAAATGTTGATTTTAGAGCTATTATTTTCTGTAGTGCAATCTATGTTGCTTCAGGAAAGTATATTCTAGGAGGGAAAAAAAAAACATGCATTAGAAGTGCCACTCTTAAACTTCTCTCTGAAATTATTTTGTTGGATTACTGGAAGGACCAGGTAGCAAGGCCTTAGCTTTATTTATAGATATCCTGAATTTCCCCAACTTTCTAGGTTCAGCTACAAATTCTCAGCTTCTTTATAAACAAGGTCTTATTAATCATATGCTACAGTGATTTCTACCACCTCTGAACTAACGTCTTTTAAATATTCCAAGGTGCATTCTTTTTCTCAGTGTTTTTCTGTTGCTGGTTTTTTGTTATCATCAGGTAGCTTCACTTTATTCTTTGTAAAAAAAAAAAAAAAAAAGAGAGAGAGAGAGAGAGAGCGAGAGAGAGAGAGAGTAAAAACAGCTATCCACAAGTTTCTTGTGAGGACCTGGATGAAGTAATTATTAAAAACAAATTACAAATCTTAAAAGGCCATGCATGCAAATATGTTATTTTTATAAGAAGTTTTGGTTCATACTATTTAGTCAAAGTTAAATGTACATGGTGCTCATTGGTTTGGGCATCAGATAAGTCAACTGAATTGATCAAAAGATTGGTCCTCAAGTTGATGGTTGGGACCTTTTTATGGTGGCTGTCTCCCAGTAGGTCTCTGCTCCACTCTTAAGTGAACTTTCACATAATCAGATGTTGGAATCCTTACAAAGTGTTAACTCTTTAGAGTTGATGGAGACAATAATTATCTAATTTAGCATGGTTCAGTATGATTGATCTGATCTTACAAGGAAATGTTATGGGCCAGAACTTGAAACAAGGTACTAAGTGGAATTTATAGAAACAATGCTTGTGTTCACACCTTTAGAGAGCTCATATAAACAAGAAGCTCTTAGGGCCAAGGAGCACTCTGGGAGGAAGCCCACAAACCCACTCTTGGAGGTGAAGTCAGACTCATTCCATCTTCCACCTTTGTGCTGGCTGGAGGCTGAAGAAAGCAGAGGCAAAGGACAAGCTGCAAGAGCTCTTGGAGAAAATAAACGTTTGGATTTTATCAGCTGTCTGTATTTAAAGTGATTGTTACTCTGACCTGAAACTAAGGCTGCCTCCAGAAAATCTCCCCAAGAAACCTGCTCCCAGAGAACCATCATATTTTAAAGAAGAGAACACCACAATCAGATCATATCTGTTTCTAGACTGCTTCATTTTGAACATCAGTCTCATCTTTGTATAGAGGAATCTTTAAAAGTCAGTCTTGGAAGCACCCTGGTCTTTGATATATACACTTTCATATAGTTAGACCTCCAGAAAACTTCCTGGATAACTCTATACCATGCCATATTATTTTGGGAAATTGCTAGCTTGAGTTCCATGACAACCAAGGAAATATCATCCATCATGATGTCTTTAAGACTAGGAGTTAAAAATTAATGAGACAGAAAAAAAATTACCAGTGCACCAAGAGGAACACTCAGACTGGTAGCAGTTTCAGTTTCTTAGGGTGCAGATTGTGTGTTTTAGCTCTTTGGATTTGTGTAGAGTACAGAGATGATCAGTTATATTCTTTGGCAAAATGGAAGTGGATTATACATGCAAACCATGAAGTCTCAGGTGCTGCTACTTTGTTCCTCTGGTAAATATATTTTTCTCTGAGAAGTGTTATCAGAATTCTTGAATTGACAAGAACTCTGTAAGATATATTGTTGTTGCCCTTTACCTTTAGTCATTTCCTGCCTGACTGTGACCCCATTTGGACTTTTCCTGGCAGAGATACCAGAGTGGTTTCCCATTTTCTTGTCTCCAGTTCCTTTTATAGATAAAGAAATTGAGGAAAACAGGGTTAAATGATTTGTAGAGGATCATAAATCTAGTAAGTGTCTGAGATCAGATTTGAACTCAAGAAAATAAGTCTTCCTAACTCTAGGCTTGACAATCTACCTATAATGTCACCTAGTTGCCCCATAATGATAGAGGGTCCCTTAAACATAGAATCATTCTTATTCACCTTGTTGCCACTTAAGAGGGAAGTAAAGAACAATACTTAAAATTTCATTTTCTTAGTATTAGATGTTAGTTTATGGGGAGAACATATTTTCATAAGTTACATTACTTAAGGCCATTGACCACGTCCACAATACTTAGTTGCTTCCCATTTTTTGTGCTGTCTTTCCTCAATGAAAATGTAGGTTCTTATTTCAGGAGATGCTCCATCAATGATATACTCCAGTCCTCACTCCAAAGTGCAGACTTTTTCTCTTTTTTGCTTGCTGCCTTGTCTACTATGCACCAGTGAAAGTAGTTTTTTCTTTCTCTTAATTCACCTTTCCTCATCCCAACCTTCCTTTGTGTGTTGCCTTTTTTCCTCATTGGAATGAAAGCTCCTAGAGAGAAAGGGTCTCACTTGCTTCTTTGCATTTGGATTTCCAGCTCCTATAGCACTAGGCACAAAGTAAGGTCTTAATATATTCTGCATCTCTGAATATCTGTCTGTCATCTATTTATCTAATATCTATCATCTATCCATCTATTCATATACCTATCTTATTTTTTCTATCTTTCCATCATTCTTCTATCTATCTATCTGGCTATCTATTTATAGATATCTATCTACCTTTGTATCTATCCTATCTACCTATTTTATGTCTATCTTTGCATCATCTATCTATCTATCATTATAACCTCTGTAATCATCAAGTTATCATATTAAACTAAGCATAAATTTTATTTGAAATATACATTCTTTAGAGGGACAGGAGATGCTTAGCATGATTTCCTTGGAGAACCAGTGTGCAGAAAACTGTTTGTTAATGTTTTGAAGTTCAGTGATGAAGTCCCAAAAGCCCATGGCTTCTTGGTATTTATCTTTTAGTTGCAGTCCACTACTGCACAATTCAAAGTGCTCAAGCTCATACTAAGAGCAAAATTTGTGGGGTTAAGAGAGAAAAATTAAAACAACTCTCCTCTTCAGATAAACAATGAAAAACTTAGTGCTCCAAGTGAGAGAAAAGATATCTGTTTTGGAAAGGCAGAAAATGGTGATTTAAGACAAGAACTTCATTAAGGTAAGACTCACAGAAAACTTATTTTTAATTTTAAAGATGTTTCGAGAATTAGTTCTTTTTATAGTTACCTGGTATTTGCTAGAATTAGTAAATTTCTCTTAAATTTCTTAAATTCTCTACTTAAATTTCTCTTCAGCAATATTTTCTTTTATTCTACTTAGAAAAAGTGACATTCAAATTAGTAACATTTTAATGTACAATAGTCATTCAGTCAGTCAGTAAACATTTATCAAAAGCCTACTATGTTCCAGGCACTCTCTGAAAGTTGGGATATAATGAAAGTCAAAAGATAGTGGCTGATCTCCAAGAACTCACAATTTGATTGGGGGAACTCACATGCATGTAACTATGTATAAACAACACACAAGATAAATAGGAAATAATAATTTCATAAAAAGCAACAGAATTCAAGAAAATAGAAAACGCTTCTGGGGAAAAAAAAATGTGATTTTAGCTTGATCTACAGGGAAGCCAAGAAAGTCAGGATATGGATTTGAGGAGGGCGTACATTCTGGACCTGAGGGAAATGAGTAAAAATGTTCCGTCAGAAAATGGAATGTCTTGTGAGAGGAACAGTAAAAAAGCTACTGACACTGAATGGAGGAGTACACTCTAGGGGAAGAAACATAGTAAATAACAAGACTGGAAACCTGAGGGAAAAGGGGAGAGATTATGAAGGGCTTTCAATATCAAACAACATTTTATATTTGATATTTTATATTTGGGGTAATAGAGAGCCCCTGTGGTTTATTGGAGGTTGGAGGTAGGAATGAATGATAGGTATTTCATTTTAAGATTATCATTTTAACATCTGAGTGGAGCATGGATATGGGTGAAGAGAATTTTGTGTCAGGAAGACAAATGAGCAGGCTACTGTAATAATCCAGATATGGGTATATTTGAGCCTGTATCAGATGGTGGTAACAGTGTCAGAGTAGAAAAAGTGGTAAGGTAAATTTCATAAGCCTTAGTAACAAATTGGGTTTGGGTATAGAGTAGAAGATAAACCTAAGCTGGGAGCCTGATAGATGAGAAAGATAATAGTGCTTTCTATAATAATAGGGAAGTTTGAAAGGAGGAAGGATTCATTCATTAATCCAACAGTTTTTGAGGGTCCAGTATGTGCTAGATAGACTATGCTTGGTTCTAGTGTAGTAGATCTAAATCTGGAATCTATGAATTTCTAATTTTTTAAAAAATAATTTGACACTTGTACTTCAATATAATATTTAATTATTTCCTTTGTAATCCTTTTGATTTTAATCTATGCACTTAGAACTATGGGAAGGGTTATATAGACTTTTCCAGACTGTCAAAGGGATCTACAATACTCTCAAAAGTTAAAAATTATCCTAGATAGACAAACATCACTTCAAGTATTTCACTGGAATCTGACTGATTGGTAAAAAGCTACAGCTTAGGTCAAAGAAAATGGATTTAGAAAAAGGCAGGGCATGATAACAATATAGTCAGAGCATTAAAATTATTTCTCCCATTTAAACCTCACTCTTTTATATATCATCATTAGAGTGATCCTGGATTTTCTGGGACAATATGATTTTATGTGTTTCATTCTGTTTTCATTGTAAACCACCAAAATTACAGAGGTGCCAATATTTTGGCAAATAGTAACTGAATGAGATGTCAGTTGCTGTGAAAAACATTTTTTTAGCTCCAAATTACCAAGAAACACAAAAGGTAGAGAATCACAGTTTAGAGAAAATCTATCTGTATTATGCACATCTATATTTACATACCTAGAATAGACATAATAGATGAATTATGTATCACATTAGGACATAATGCTTCTAGTCATAAAGTCCAAGACTATATAATTTTCTTAGTTTGAGAGACACACTTTAAAAAGAAAAACACTTTAAGACCTTGCAACAACTTTTGAATTGAAAAATATAGCAATTATATTTATAACATACATTCACCACTATATCGGATTCTACTAGATTCTTAGAACATATGTGTAGCAGTGGGGTGGGTCAAGGAAGGGTTGTCTTCGTTGGGAATGTTAATAAAGCATAATATATCCTTTTCTTTCTTTTTTGTAAACTAGGTAACACATAGATTCTATCTCCTGAGCTTTTGAAATGCATCAAGCAATTGAACTCAAAATTTCATTCCAATAAAGTTTCACTGCTCTATATTCTTCATCCAAGGCTTGAACATGCTGTATGAACTAGGAGTACACTTGATATGAGATTCATGAGATCAATAGAGGATCAACTGGTGGCATTAGAAGCAAAGGCAACTTGTTGTTGGCCTTCCATCCCCCATTGTAAATTCACTAGTCATACTCTTATCATGTTATTTTCCTGCCTAACCATTCCATCGAGTTTTGGGGAGCTTCTTTTTGTTATACAGACATAGAAAGATCCAGATTTAAATAAAAAAAGCTGACTCTGAAAAATGGCCCTGCCACATGCTTCTTTTGTGATCTTAGACAAGTGACTTCATCTTTCTTTGTCTTATGTGGCTACTACCAGTTCCTGACTTCAGCTAAGGTTCAAAAATTCATGTGCTTTTTTATTCCCATGCCGAATGAGGAAAACTTGACTTCATCATAACTTTTTTTAAAGCACAGACTTTTATACTATAGAAAGTCAGGATCTTAACCTCCCATATATAAGAATATGGCTAATGAGAGAGCTTCTCAAGCATTTGCAGTTGGGGACATGATTTACTAAGCCTGTAACAGTCTTTAGTGTAGTTTAGGTTTTATGATAGCTAGGATACAGGTCCATAGAGAAAGCAATTCACATGAATGGTATCTCCTAGCACTCCCTTTTTATCCTTGGGAGAACTCTTTGCTCTTCAAATAGATTATGTTGTGTATAATAATCTTTTCCCATTTTTAAACTTTGCTTTGGACTTTCCAACTTTTATTTTTGTGGGGTGATAAAGTACCATCTCTTGCAACCATTCCCAAAATACTGGTTATGATTTTTGAAAGTTACAGTTGGTTTAAAGAATGAAAAAGAAAATAAAGGGAGGCTGAGGAAGCAAGATTCTCAGACTCCTTCTGTAGCTGAATTCCTAAGTTTATAATGCTCCATATAGAAATAGGAGTTTGGGCTGCAGTCTATGAGATCTACTTATGCTATTTGTACATTCTCACAATTTAAGTTCATATTACTTTACATAGATGGCCACTATATGTAGTTATATATAGAATATGGACCTCATGACTTGAAAATGCAAGAAAAAAGAATTCAACAAAATGAAACAATACCAATTTAAAAGCCCCCAAATGCTCCAAATGTGCCATTATCTGTTCACATCCTTTCCTCAACCTTCCAAAGTTTAATTTACAAATTTAAAAGAATGATATATTCAATAAATATACTAATAGTCACTTAGGCCTGTTATTCAATTCTTCATATATTGAGTTGTCATACATCTTTGAGATAGACATGCATGTATGTATAGGGAACTAAAATCATTTCCCATTGCATATGGGAAGTAGTGCCATCTTCATTAATCTAGATGCTATCATATCATTCTCTCATTTTTTGCTATTAGCATGCTTCTTCAGGAATTCCCATTACTCCTTATCTGATCTTTTTATGAAGTTAAAAATTGCCTTACTGATATTTTAGTTGATGTCAATCTAAAAATACTTTTATGTATCTAGGAGTATGTCAACTGGATTTGTTTTCCTTCTTTTTAGCATCGTGCTCTGTTTTGACTCGAATATTGTCAACATCTTTGCTCTCCCTAATGAGAAGCAAACATTATATAGTGACAGACATCAGATTTGGCAGATAATTTTTGTAACTATGAACTTTTAATTGCATATTAAATAAAAATATATGAAAACCATTGTACAAACATTCCAGTGTGTTGGATCACTAAAGACTCCTGTTGGAAAGTCTGGAGGTCAAGCTAATAGTGATGGGTGGCATTTTCATATTTTGATTACTCATTAGGCCAAATTCAATGATACTCATGATGGAAGTGCTCTTAATATCTTCCTGCTTTTCCTTCTCACCTTATCATGCATACTCTGGGAGGTTTACATAGTTCCTTCATATTGTACAGGGATGGCCATAAAGGAGTCAGTAATACTATGTAATGGCCCAAGTAAGAATTTTCCCAAGTGCCCTTTATCAGACCCTCTACTTTTTGACTGAGTGGAGAGACAATGGTAAAGTGCCTGACCATATTTTCAGAGTCTCAGAATACTCTTTTGAAATATCTTCAAAGGGACATCTTCTATGTCATATTCAGATGTTCCTGAGAAAAGTTATATCATGTTCAAAAAATTCTTTTTTTCACTTTAAAGTATTTCATTTTTTTTTGATTACATGTGAAGAGAGTTTTCAACTTTCATTTTTATTAGGTTTTGACTTTCAAATTTTTCTTTCTGTCTCTCTCAAGACAGCAAGCAACTGACATAGATTATACATGTGAAGTGTCAAACAAGTTTCCACATAAATCACATTGTGAAAAAAAAAGAATAAAAGCCTCGAGAAAAGAAAAAAAACAACAATAAAAAGTGAAAATAATATCATTTTATATTCATTGAGATGCTATAATTGTTTTTCTGGTTATTCCTTGAATGATAAATGGTCAAAAGATATGACAGGAAGTTTTCAGATGAAGAGACTAAAGCAATCTGAAAAATATTCTAAATCATTATTAATTAGAGAAATGGACATTAAAAGAATATAAAAATATACTACCTTATTACTATCAGATTAGTTAATATGACAAAAAAGAAAACTGATATGTGTGGGTTCATCTGCTATTTGCTGTCTTTGCTCTTTGTGGAACCAGCATCTGATGGGAAGGGAGTCAAGTCTTGCATAAATTTACCGTGGGTTACTACTTTCCTATTGAGGGGTAGTGATCAGGGGTAATGTTTGAATCTAAAAATTATTGTTCACAGACCAACAATATTTAAGGGAACAGATAGGCTTTTTGCCCAGTTCTTCCCTCTTTCTCAGGAAAACAGAAGGCCAACTTCTGGCCCAAAGCTCATATTACTCTTCCTGATAGAGATAAAAATAATATCCTTTGGAGAAGGCAGGGGGAAGAAATATTAGAGCTATGTATTCTTGCCTCCCTATGAGGTACATCTAGATAGACTTATACAGCTACACATAACATATATGGACAAAACAGTGCACTCATACACAACCAAGAAATATATGCATAATTAAATTATTGGATATAAGATTTTAATTATAAAATAGATTATGTATATATATAATATCACTTCTGCTTCTCTTTCAAATGAAACCATAAATATGCTGTAAATAATTTATTTTTAAGTATTCACCAAATTTAAGCTGCTAGTACTGACACTACACTTCTTGTTTGTATCTTATTTGACTCTCTTTTGTGCATAATTTAAAATATTTAATTAATTTTTATGTTCTGTTTTTTTATTTTTAGTGTTACTATCATTTTCCTTTCCTCTTTTTTTTTTTTTTTTAAGCAAGAGGTGGCTTTTATTTAAGTTTCTTTTTTTGACCTTTTTTCTGTTTCCAAGTACAGAAGTCTAACAGAAATCTCAGTCTGTTTTGAGCTCAGAAATTCCTTGTAACCTCTGCTTAAACTCTGAATGTTAAGTTGCTTCTAGGAAGCTAGGTTTGGTAGAATATGGAGTAACTAAGTAGACTTAGACTTGAGAGAGTTAGAGAGTTAATTTTTTGAATTTTGAAATTATTTTTCTTTTTTGAGTGCCTTTCTTCTATGTCTCTTTAAGAAGATTATTATTTTTTTCCAGTTTGGAGGCAGTCATGGAATAATTAATAGAGAAGTGATTTTATTTTAATTATTTCCAATCTTGCCTATAGCTGGTTTATGGGCAATTAGGTAGCACAATGGATAGAATGTCAAGTATGGAGTCAGGAAGATGCATCTAGCCTTAGGCACTTGAAAAGATTTGCGACTCTGGAAAAGTAATCTAATCCTGTTTGCTTCAGTTTCCCTATCTGTAAAATGAGCTGGAGAAAAAAATGTCTAACCTCCTTAGCATCTTTGCTAAAACAAAACAAAACAAAAAACCCAAATGGGTTCAGGAAGAGTTGGACACAACTAAAATGATTGAACAACAATATAGCTGATTTGTACATGATTCTTTGTATGTTGTCTTCCCTATGCATTATAAGCACCTTGAAAGTAGGGAATGATTTTTACTTTTTTTTTTTTTTTTCTTCCCAATGTAGCCTCCAAAGCAGAAATGTAACAAGGTATGGTTGGATGTTTTGCTGTTTGTGCTAATTTTGACCTAACAATTAACACCAAGAAAACACAGATCCTCCATCAGCCAGAACCCCACCACCCATCCATGTATGGAACTATCAGCTACAGTAATTGGTAAAGTTTTGAATACTGTGAATAAGATCACTTACCTTGAGGGTATACTTTCCAGACATGATCTCATTGATAGTGAGATTGACACACACATTGACAGAGCTCTAGCTCAGTGTTTGGAAGGCTCTGAAGGAAAGTGTAGGAGAGGAGAATTATTAGACTGACTACTATATTGAAAGTCTTCAGAACTGTTCTGCTGACCTCATTATTGCTTGCCTGTGAAATCTAGGCAATATCATGCCAGGAAACTGAATCTCTTACACTTGAATTTTCTTAGGAAGATTCTGAAGATCACCTGGCAGGATAAAATACCAGCCACTGAAGTCCTTTCTCAAACTAAAACGCCAAGAATTCCAACCCTACTGTGAAGGGCACAGTTTCATTGGATTGGCCACATTGTTTAGATGTCAAATGCATGCCTGCTAAAAATATGTTTTAGGAAGAACTCACACAGGGGAAGCACTCACAAGGTAGTCAGAAAAAGTAATACAACTCTTTCAAAGTATCTCTTAAGAACTTTAGAATCAATTGTTTGACATGGGAGACACTGACCTAGGACCGCTCACTATGGTGTACCCTCATCAGAGAAGCTGCTATGCTCTATGAACAAAGCAGAATTGAAGGAAATATGAGGTATGCTAAGTTAGAGAAGCTATCCCAATTGTTCATAGGGACTATTTATGTACAATCTGTGGCAGAGCATTCTGAGCTCATATTGGTCTGAGTAGCCACAGTTGGACTCATTGTAACTGGACTTTTAACATAGTGATGTCATTTTGGTCCCCTTTGAGAATGAAGGACAACAGCCAACCGGTCTTATGCACAGTGGGCACTTTTTCAGTATTTAGTATCTAAATGACTTTGAAGCCAAAATGAGTAGGTTTAACTTTAGCCTTTGAAGCTAAGCTATGGGACTCTACTGAGAGGGAGTACTAAGGCTACTTCCACCTTTGGTGCACAATAAATCACAATGATTTGGCTAAGATGACAGGAAAAGATCATGAGAAATGTTGGCGGTAATGTGGGGAAACTGAGACACTAAGACACTAATACATTGTTGGTGGAGTTGTGAACTGATTCAACCATTCTGGAGAACCATTTGGAAATATGCCCAAAGGATTATAAAAGTGCTCATACCCTTTGAAACAGCAGTGTCTCTCCTGGGCCTGTATCCCAAAGAGATCATAAAGGAGGGGAAAGGACTCACATATGCAAAAATGTTTGGGGAAGCTCTTTTTTAATTGGAAAGGACCTGGAAATTGAGTGGATGCCCATCAATTGAAGAATGGCTAAATAAGTTATGGTACATGAATGTTATGGAACATTACTGTTTTATAAAAAACTATCAGCAGGATGATTTCAGAAAGGCCTGGAAAAACTTACTGAAGTAAATGGCCAGACCCAGGAGATCATTGTACATGGCAACAGCAAGATTTTGCAATGATCAATTCTGATGGACATGGTCCTCTCAACAATGAGATTATTCAGGTCAGTTCCAAAGTTCTTGTGATGAAGAAAGTCATATGAACCCATATAGAGGGCTGTAGGGACTGAGTGTGGATCACAACATAATATTTTCATTCTTTTTTTGTTGTTGTTCTTTGCTTAAATTTTGTTTTCTTTCTCATTTTTTTTCCTTTTTGATCTGAATTTTCTTGTACAGTTTAATAATTGTAGAAGTATGTATAGAAAAATTGTACATGGATTACTAGGAGAGGGGGTGGGGGAAAGGGAGGGAAAATATTGGAACAAGGTTTTGCAAGGGTGAATGTTGAAAATTATCTATGCATATGTTTTGAAAATAAAAAGCTTTAATAAAAAACAAAGCAATTACATTATAATCAATTGGAGAATGATAGACCTTCCCACCCCACATCTAATATGTTTAAATTATATTGTCTGGGGTATTATGTAAATTATAGGAAGAGGTATAATGAACTATACTATAAGCTAATCTATTAACCATAAAAAGAAAAAGTTCAGGGTTAAAAGAGAGAAGGGCATAAGGAACCATGTGCCATCAGTAAACATAGCCACTGTACTAACAAAATCCATGTTCTTGCTAAAGCAAAGGGGTTAATTGTCAAATACACCCTTTCTAGACCAGGAGAATTAACCTCCAAACCTATACTTTTTTCGTTGAAATTATCACACTTTGGATTGAAGAAAAGTAAATTAGGTATCCTCTACTCTCGTTCTGGCAATGAGCAGAAAACATTATTTTTCATACACAGAAGGTACAGTTTTGGCTCCTTTTTCATATCTGTCATGCTAAAATTGGGAGAGAATTATGACAGACTTGGAGTATTAAAGGATTTCTTTTGTCAGAGGCATGCTTCTTGTGCAAAAACACCCCAGTCTGTTGAAGGAAAAAAAACAAAACAAAACAACTCCTGCTATACGTACAAGATGTAGTTAGATCCTTAGAAAGGGTAACAAAGGGTAACATCATGTGTATTTGTTCTGATTGCTCTATAGTTATCTCAGAAAATACATTACTCATATTTTTCCATTTCTTGTTTTTGAGGGTACTACTGTAACTCTGTATTCCTGGATTTCCCCAAATCACATCTCTTACTGATTCTCTTCTCACATGTGTACCATTTTGGTTTAGACCCTCACCAGCTTTTGTTTGAGTTGTGATAATAGCTTTCCAGGGTCAAAGTTAATTTTTCAATCTAAGAAAAACTATAATAAATATATGTCAAATTAGCTAGATCATGGTGATGTAGAAGTACAGAGATAGTACTCTATGGGTCAAGGAGACAGGAGTTTCAGAACAATAGTATCTCTAGGAAAGACCAATAAATATCATAAAAGTACTACTAGGAAAGTCACCCAATAAAAAACTCACCTGGTATGCAGGGAGGAGTGTGGAAATTTTATCATCTGGTAGTTTTCTATTTTTAACTAGTCATTTTTTCCTGGCTAGATTCTGGACTGTTAAAGAAGTAAAGAAATATCAAAATGGAAATGGAAATTTAGAAATTTCACAGTCTCTAAAAATTGCCATTCAAAATTTTTGTAGCCTTTAAAGTCCTTTGGTCAAGCTCCAATCACCCATTTCTAATTATGCCTTTGTAGAAAGAATATTATTGCATTGTTTGGACCTACTCCTGCATGGCTGAAAATCCAGGCCTGTTGTTTAAAACCAGGTTTGTTTAAAGCTAAATTCAGGACCTAGTTCATGCTGATTAGAAATCATCATATCTCAAGACTGATACAAGGGACATGTAGAATTTCTCTCATTATGCATCTTAAGCAACCTACTTGTCTTATCTGGAAATTACCTTTATGCTGGCCAGTCCACTTTTTTGTTATTCCTGTGTTTAAATCCTACATAATGTGCAATTTATATATACTTGGGAGGAGTAGAATGTCTTCTTTCTAAATTATTACAGCTAAGAATCCTTTTTTATCTCATATAGGTATTAATTTTTTTCAATAATTCTCTAACATTTCTATTGTAAAATATCAAATTCTTAAACTGACATTTAATATCTATGATAATCTAATTCTAGCATTATTTGCTATTCTTTTACAGATAAACTTATTAGCCATTTATCAAATTCTAGTTATTATTTCTCGTCTCCTTGATTTTATGGAACATCATTCATAGATGAAGTATACTGGCAGATGTCTCTGTCTTTCCTCCTTTAAAATTTAGTTTGGTTGAAATTTATTCCATGAAGTCAATTAGTCAATCAATTTATAAGTGCTTATTGAGTAGCTAATTAATTATTTTCTGATACCTTTAGCACTTTAAAAATTATTTTTAATTTATATAGTACAAGAAGAATTTCCATAACATGCTATAATAAAATATGATTACACATGCAATTGCAAATCTATTACTTAAACCCCAGAGATGGCTACCATTACACATATACACATGCATATGTGTTTTGTATATATATATATATATATATATATATGCAAAATAATTCCATACATATTTCTATTTATCAAGTCTTACTCTGGATGAAGGTAATGCCTTCTTATGTCCTCTATAGTTAATCTGGGTATTTGTAATAGTCAAAATGCTTTAGTTACTCAAAGTCATCCTTAAAACAATATTGCTATCATTATATACAATGTTGGTTTTGTTCATTTCACTCTTCATTATTTTGTGCAAGTATATCTATGGTTTTTTTTAAGATCACAGAGGTCATCATTTCTTATAGTGCAGTAGTATTCAACCAGAACCATATATCACAACTTATTTAGCTACTTTCCAGTTAACAGTAATCCCTGCAATTTCCAATTCTTTACCATCATAAAAAAGAGAGTTGTTATAAATATATCAGAACACATTGATACTTTTCTTTTCTCCCTAATCATTTAGAAATGCATCTTGCTGGTCTTTAGGCATAATTCTAGATTTGTCTCCAAAATGATTGGATCAGTTTACAATACTAACAACAATGAATTGGTGTCCTAAATTTCCCACATACTCTCCAACATTTCTCACTTTCCCCTTCAATCATTTTAACTAAATGTATAGCTCAAAGTGGTTTGAATTTGCTTTTCTCCAATCAATAATGTTAGAGCATTTTTATGATTATAAATTATTTTGATGTCTTCTTTGGAAAATTACCTTTTCATATTCTTTGACCACTTATCAATTAAGGAATGACTTGTATTCTTATAGATTTTGTATAGTTCATTGACACTTTTAACTTTTGCCTATCTCGTTCGATTTTATATAATTTATATAATTATTATTTGCAAACAGATAGTAGTCACCTATATCCTTCCCCCCATTCCATTCTAAATTATTTTCAGATAGGAACTGTTTAATTTCTGTCTTTCTATTCTTATTTAAATGGGTCATGTATTATTTAAATAATAAGATCACATTATTGAAACGGAACATAGAAGAAGGCAGAAAAATTTAGAATGTATTTTAATTTGATCACCTCTAAAATAGGTAAGTTTTCATGAAGTTGCCAGTGTATCCTATAAATACCAGTAGCTAAAGGTTAAGATACTTTCACTTGAACATTCTATTGTAACTGTAAATAAGTTTGGGTTCAAGAGAGATTGAAATGAATGCAGCAAATGATACAGAAAAAGGCTAATAAATTAGCCAATGAATTTTCTATGACAGATACTATGTATCTGAATATGATAATCATAACTTTCAAACCAACTAAATAATATTTAAATTGATGGTCATAAATAGACACTGTTTACATTGAGCAGGGTCTAACATTGTGTTTATACACATGAAGTGCCTTAACAATGTTGAATTCAAATTTCAAAATACACAGTCTCTGAGAACAGATTGTTTTTCTCTAGGTATCAATTACTCCTGTCACAATGGCAGACATTTAATAAAGTACTTGATGAATTATATGGTCCACAGATTTAGTTCCTTCCTCAAAATCATTGCTGCACTTAATTTGTATCTTTCCTCTATCCCCATCACATTCTACATTGCATCACAGTTATTTCAACATGTGTCTTAGAAAGTGAGCTCTTTCAAGAAATAAGAAACAGATTCCTAAGAGAATAAGACTGTGAGATACTTGAGGTCAGGAACCATCTTTTGCCTCATTTTCACACTTAGCAAAGTATCTGTCATATAGAATGTTTATTGACTAGTCCTTTATCTTTGAATCTGCAACATCCAGTGCAGTCAGCACCTATTGAAAATAGATATTTAGCAAATTTATTTTGGAAACAAATGGAATTAAATTTTCCTGTGTATAGGAAGAAAGAAGTTAGGAAAGCAAGTACCACTACATTGAAAAGGAAGGGAATTGATACTTTTTGGTAAAGCTTAACCCTGACTAATTTATATTATTTGGGGCAAAAGTCATGTTACTCCCAACTTGCACTAAGTAGATCTTGTAAGTTTTTGAAGTTTTTAAAAATACCAGTGCTCACCCAAATTTCAGGATGATTTTCCTGTGATTAAAGTTACAGTAATTTTCCACAAGATGGCAATGTAAGAGTCACAATGTAGCCAATTATTGAATCATTTGGTATTGCTTCAAGAAAAATTACTTCTTTAAAGGAAATGATGGGAGAGTGAGGTTTCTTCTAATTTTTGGATTTCTTCATGGTGATGTATTAACCTCAAATTTCATCTTCTAGGGATCTAATTTGATTTTTGTTTCTAGATTAGCCATTTTGGCTAAATGGATCAACTCAATTCAAGTCAATTAAGCATTTCCTAATTCTTATTCTGTGGCTGATGTATTCACCAGATGATGCCAGGCACCAGGTGATGTGCTTTTGGAGAAGCATCAACTATTAGGATTTGGTCCTTTGAAGAATTTGCAATAGCCATTCTCTTTGACAAAAGGTAAGTTTATTTAGGTGAAGAGATTATGAACAAAATGATGGGTTATAATAGACAACAGGAATAGTAAATATGAAATAAAGTTGGGAGGGCATAAAAAGGGATTTTAATAGTTAATGATGGAAATGGCAATTTCCCTAGTGGGATTTGCCATTTACCAAAAGAAAGGAAACACTTCATGAGGTTGAGGTATGTCCTTCGCTGACAGGCTAAATCCTGAAAAAGATTTAGCATCCTAATAGTTAGTTAGCTATAGGGTGGAGAAGTGGGATTGAGAAGCATAATAGAGTCAAGAAAGATATCACTAGATAAGAGTATGTGGCAGACTAAAATCCCAAAGAGAGCAATGGCCATGGTATGGCTAATAAGCTGTTTTATAGGAAAATTTAGGCCCAAGGACTTGACATAGCTTAAATTAACTTTTAATTAATTAATTAATTACTTTGCTGAGGCTATTAGGGTTAAGTAACTTGCCCAGGGTTACACAGCTAGCAAATGTTTAGTATCTGAGGCCAGATTTGAACTTAGGTCCTTTTGACTTAAGGACCCGCACTCTATCCATAGCACCCCCTGTCTGCCCTAAATGAACTATTTTTAAAACAAATCTCATTATATATTTTACCAATAACACACACAAAATTGGAACAATTAACTAAAGCAGATTTTCATGGAATATTAGAGACAATGTAGACAAGAAGTATCAAACATACCCTAGAAGCTTCATGCAACACTCCTGATTATTGACTGAATCAGATTAAAATGTAATTAGTATTTAATAAAATGAATAAAAATACAATAAAACATGATCATATGTGATTTTCTAACATAATATATAGTCCATGAGAATTCTTATATATGGCTTAAGGACCCTTGTTTCTATTTGAGTTTAACAACCTTTGTCTGGTTCAACTTCTTCATTTTAAGAAGAGAAAATTGAAAATTTAGAGAAGGAAATTCCTTGCCTGAGGTCCTAAAATAAATGAGACAAATCAGAACTTGAACATCTGAGTCTTTTGGTTCTGAAACCAGTGGTTTTTCCATTATATTACAGGACAGTAACTTAACTTGATTATAAATTTATCCTTGAGGCTCTGATAGAGCCTTTATCTTCTTCCTGTTTGTTGTTTATTCGTTCCTTCTAGCTCCAGATACTTCCTGGATCTTCATTGCTAGCCCTTACATTTCCCTTAATTGTTTTCCTTATCACCCTTCTCTCCCCCAACCCTGTTCATTCAATGGTCAGACTACGTAGCCTCTACCCTTCATTCCCTACAACCAATACCACATACTAGTAATAACGTTATAAATAATTCCAGTTGCCCCCCAAAAAAACTTCTTCAGGTAAAGCATAATTTGTTGTTGAAAAAAGAAATATAATTTTAAAAATTACTTGTACTGAGGCAGCTATATAGTATTGATAGAACACTGACTCTGGAATCAGGAATACCTGAATTCAAATTCAGCCTGAGACACTTAACACATTATCTATGTAACCCTGTACAAGTCACTTAATCCAAAATCACCTCACCAAAAACAAACAAATTGTAAAGTTCTGGTTAGCTTTCTGGAGGTCTTGGAACCAGCCTTTGTTTCAGCAGAGTAAGCACCAGGAGAATAGCCAGGGACAATGCAAATTCTTTATTGCCTCATTCACAGTCTGTCTCCTTGCCTGGGGCTGGGCTACCTTTCTGGAGGCCCTTTAGACAGGCCTTGGTCTCAGTGGGGGAAGCAGAAGGACAGGCCAGCCACCAAGAGGCTGATGGAGATGAAAAGTCTCTCTGAGACACTGAGAGTTTGAGCTCCAGCCTCCAATCCTCTCTCTTCTCCAAGTCTGTTTCTGGCTGAGTTTGTCTCAGTTTATATGCTCTATTATAATTACATCATTACAGTATACTGAGTATAAACAAATCATTATATCACTAGGGAACCATTATTTGTTATAAGATTAAATCAATCATACTGAAGTAGAGAACTCACTTGCTAAACTAGATAACCATTGTATTATCAATTCCACCGAGTTAATACCTTGTAAAAATCCTTGTTTCAAGTACATTTCTCCAGAATTCTGGCCCATTATAACAAACAAACAAACAAACCACAACCACAACAACAACAACAACAACAACAAACTTTGTAAAATTGTTGAAAGGAAAATTGACTGGACTCAATTAATTAATTGAGTATTTTTCACTCTTAGGAAATACCTTGGAAATAGACCTACATTAACATGCTTGGTAAAAGCACTTTTGGATTTCTTAAACTTTAGTTAAAATGCAGAAAAGCAGCATGATATTGTATAAAGGGCAACCTTAGAACCTAGATCACCTGAGTTCACTTTCTAGTTACAGTCTAGCTATGTGACTTAATGCCTTGCTGTCCTCAGGAAATTGTTTGAGATGCTAAGTCACTGAGGAGTTATCAATGCAAGTTTTCACCTTGTGTAGTCTGAGCAAGTCACAAATGTTGCCATATCAACCATCTCCTAACTGTATCAAAAATAACCAGAAACAAAAATATATGTGGATGTAGTGGAATTAGAAAGATCTGAGTTCAAATGCTGCCTCAAGTACTTTTTATAGCTGTGTGGCCTTGGACAAATCATTTAACTGTGTTAGCATGATGATGTAATAGTTCTACAATTGATGATATATATATATATATGTAGTACATACATCTATATTATATGTACACATATAAGTACACATATACATATATGTACACACATATATATATATACACACATATATATACACATATACATGTATACACATATATTTGTATTATCTCTTGTTTCTTGTCCCTATTAACTTTTCTACTTTTCTTCTACCAGATACCTTCCTTTGTGATTATTTAACCTCCCTTCCCTGTATCCTCTCTCCCCATCCTTTTTCTTCCTCTGTATGCTTTTCCCATTAAACTACATACCTTAATCCACTCCCATTAATTTACATACTCTTCAATACTCCACTTCTGCTAGCTCTTCCTTCTCTTTTTTCTTTATAGATTTTGAAGGATACTATACCCTTCTTGGTATATTATTCCCTCTTTATGGAACAATTTTTCCATTCCCTATGTAAGTAGGATTCAGAATTTCAAGCTCTCTTCCCACATCTAATTCTTTTGTATTTGGTTCTTGCTTTTGCATCTCATTCATATAGCTAAATTACTCATTTTATCTTTTCTTACACAGTTTTACATTTTAGTCACATCATACTCGGTTCTACCTCAACCTTTATTTTTAGCAACTCAATTATTAATGACAACTTTAGATAACTAGTTTACATTTCCATGTATAAAATATAAAGTTCATCTTTATTGAGTCCCTTGAAATTAGTTTTGATATTGGTTCTTATATATCAAATTTTCTATTGAGTTCAGATTTGTTTTCAATAAAATCCTGACAATCTGACAGTTCACTGACTGACTTTTTTCATTTAATAGTATATTTAATTCTACTCGATTTAATACTTTGGGCATAGTTATTTTGATTGTTGATATATAGTGTTTTTAGTTACTTTGAATGTTGATATATACTATTCCAGAACCTATGGTCTTTTATTGTAAATACTGATGGGTCTTGTGTGATTCTAATTATAGCCCTAGAATATTTGAATTGCTTTGTTGTTGTTATTGCTTGTAAAATGTTCTCTTTGATTTGAGTGTTTCAAAATTTGGAAATGATATTTCTATGTGTTTTCCTTGAAAGAACTCTTTCAGGTGGTGATAAATGGATTCCCCCCTCCCATTTCTACTTTTCTTTATTGTTCTATCACTTCAGGACAATTTTCTTTAATTATTTTTTTGTATTATTGGATCAATGTTTTTTTTTTCCCCAAGCTTTCAGCTAGTTCAATTATTTTTATATTTCTCTTCTTGATCTGTTCTTCCAATCTTTTTCCTCACATTCTCTCTTTTTTTCATTCTTTTTTTTATTATTTCTTGATCTCTTATAGCTTCCCTTTGTTCATTTCTAATTTTCAAAGAATCAGATCTTTTCTAACTGATTGACCATCTTTCCATAATCTTGTTTTTCTTGGATTACTCATATTTTTTTACTTTTAGTTTTAACTCAATCTCTGTCATTCAATTTTTAAAGTCTTTTTTTAGTTTGTCTGTGAATTCTCTTTAGGCAGTTAGATGGTTCATATTACTCTTTGAGGTAGGAGAACAAAAACATGAACATTTTCCATTTGATGAGGTGTGGGAATAGGGGGAGAGATCCCCTTTTCTCTGAGAAGCAGGTCTAATGCAAAAGAATTCATAAACCAATCTGTGGCAAAAAGGGATTTTTATTGTTCACTAAGAAGGAAACCTTCTGTAGTGTTCAGACTTGCTCCCTGGAGGGCCTCAGGATCAGTCAGAATCAGGATTACTCAAAGTTCTTAGTCTTTAGGGGGAGAAGTGAAGGAGTCAGGCAAGCTGCCACATGGCAGATTTTACACACCACTGGCATACCCTTTAATCCTCAATGGCAGGCAATAGTAGAGAGGAGAAACAGAGACATCAGGATGCTCCTCCAAAAACAAAAGAAGGGGGGAGCCACAGGTAACTCTAGAGAACTTCTAAATTAAGCTCTTTATACAATTAACTTCTTAATTTTTGATAAAGATGCACTGGTTCCAGCAGACAGGTTTTATAACCCACTGGAAGGACAGTGTCCAGTGGGAGCAGCTCCACTATCTTTAGATAATTGCCATGTGATGTGGAGAGATCCAGAAAGTGATGAATGGAATGGACCAGATCAAGAAGGAAGAAAAAGAAAAACTGAGAAAAACATAACGCAAGCAAATAACAACAGAAAGAGTGAGAATGTCCTACACTCAGTTCCTCTTAGCCAAGAGGTAGTCCAAAGACAATCTATTGTTCATTACTTTATGTGTTCGGATATCCAATGATCCCTGCAAATTTTTGAAGTCCTGCAACAGTCTTATCATGTCTCAGGGAATCCAATGATTCCTACAGGTTTTGAAGTCCTGCATCAGTCTTACTGAGAATTATTTTTGATGTTCATGAGTACACAAAAAGTTAATTGCCAGGTTCTTTCAGTGGTGGGCATAGTCAGCAGTGGAACTACTCAATATTTCCCAGACTCTCTTCTTCACCCCAAGGGTCCTCTCCCATTCATCTCTCTCTGACGGCTTACCGGCACCCTTCTGATTCCTTCTCCATCTGTAGAGATACTACAAACCCTTTCTCCCAAGCAGTTAACCTATCTGGTCAAAGATGGTCAACCAGTTAGAAAAGATCTGATTCTTTGAAAATTAGAAATGAACAAAGGGAAGCTATAAGATATCAAGAAATAATAAATAAAGAATGAGAAAAGGAAAGAATGTGAGGAAAACAGATTGGAAGAACAGATCAAGAAGAGAAATATATTCTGACTTCATTTGTGTGAAAATGTCTTTTAATAATATTCATAAAGTTCCTGGATTTTTCTTGGCAGGTAGATTCACAAGTATTTTATGTTGTTTTTAATTATTTTAAATGGAATTTCTCTTTCTATCTCCTGCTACTATCCTTTTTTGGTAATATAAAGAAATATTGATGATCTGTATGGATTTATCCAATATCCTACAACTTTGTTAAAGTTGTTCATTATTTCAAGTAATTTTTTTTAGTTGATTCTCTAGGGTTCTCTAAATATATCATCACATCATCTGCAAAGAGTGATAGTTTTATTTTGCCATTGCCTGTTCTAATTCCTTCAATTACTTTTTTTGCGTTTATTGGTATAGATAGCATTTCCTAATGTTATATCAAACAATTGTGGTAATAATGGGTATCTTTGCTTCTTCCCTTATCTTACTGGGAAAGGTTCTAGCTTGTTGATGAATTTAGATAGATACTGCTTATCATCTTAATGGATGTTCCTTTTATTTTTATTTTTTTCTATTTTTTATTATATAGCTTTTAATTTACAAGATATATGCATGGGTAATTTTTCAGCATTGACAGTTGCAAAACCTTTTGTTCCAACTTTTCCCCTCCTTCCCTCCACCCCCTCCCCTAGATGGCAGGTTGATCAATACATGTTAAATATGTTAAAGTATAAGTCAAATACAATATATGTATAAACATGTCCATATAGTTATTTTGCTGTACAAAAGGAATTGGACTTTGAAATAGTGTACAATTAGACTGTGAAGGAAATCAAAAATGCAGGCAGACAAAAATAGAGGGATTGGGAATTCTATGTAGTGGTTCATAGTTATCTCCCAGAGTTCTATTTGGTGAAGCTGGTTCAATTCATTACTGCTCTATTGGAGCTGATTTGGTTCATCTCATTGTTGAAGAGGGCTACATCCATCAGAATTGATCATCATATACTATTTTTGAAGTATATAATGATCTCCTGGTCCTACTCATTTCACTCAGCATCAGTTCATGTAAGTCATTCCAGACCTTTCTGAAATCATCCTGCTGATCATTTCTTACAGAGCAATAATATTCCATAATATTAATATACCACAATTTATTCAGCTATTCTCCAATTGATGGGCATCCATTCAGTTTCCAGTTTCTGGCCACTACAAAGACAGCTGCCACAAACTGAATGTTCCTTTTATTACTATGCTTTCTAATGTTCTCAATAGGAATGGGTGCTGTATTTTGTTGATTTTTTCAGCATCTATTGAGATAATCATTTGAAACTGAAAAGTTTTTGTACAGACAAAACTAATGCAGGCAAGATTAGAAGGGAAATGATAAATTGGGAAAACATTTTCACAGTCAAAGGTTCTGATAAAGGCTTCATTTCCAAAATATATAGAGAATTGACTCTAATTTACAAGAAATCAAGCCATTCTCCAATTGATAAATGGTCAAAGGATATGAACAGACAATTCTCAGATGAAGAAATTGAAACTATTACCACTCATATGAAAGAGTGTTCCAAATCACTATTGATCAGAGAAATGCAAATTAAGACAACTCTGAGATACCACTACACACCTGTCAGATTGGCTAGAATGACAGGGAAAGATAATGCGGAATGTTGGAGGGGATAGGAAAATAGGGACACTGATACATTGTTGGTGGAATTGTGAACACATCCAGCCATTCTGGAGAGCAATTTGGAACTATGTTCAAAAAGTTATCAAACTGTGCATACCCTTTGATCCAGGAGTGTTTCTACTGGGCTTATACTCCAAAGAGATACTAAAGAAGGGAAAGGGACCTGTATGTGCCAAAATGTTTGTGGCAGCCCTGTTTGTAGTGGCTAGAAGCTGGAAAATGAATGGATGCCTATCAATTGGAGAATGGTTGAGTAAATTGTGGTATATGAATGTTATGGAATATTATTGTTCTGTAAGAAACGACCAGCGGGATGAATACAGAGAGGATTAGCAAGACCTATATGAACTGATGCTGAGTGAAATGAACAGAACCAGGACATCATTATATACCTCAACAACTATACTGTATGAGGATGTATTCTGATGGAAGTGGATTTCTTCAACAAAGAGAAGATCTAACTCAGTTTCAATTGATCAAGGATGGATAGAAGCAGCTACACCCAAAGAAAGAACACTAGAAAATGAATGTAAACTGCTTGCATTTTTGTTTTTCTTCCCGGGTTATTTATACCTTCTAAGCCCAATTCTCCCTGAGCAACAAGAGAACTGTTTGGTCCTGCACACATATATTGTATCTAAGATCTACTGTAACCTATTTAACATGTATAGGGCTGCTTGCCCTCTGGGGGAGGGGGTGGAAGGAGAGAGCGGAAAAATCAGAACAGAAGTGAGTGCAAGGGATAATTTTGTAAAAAATTACCCTGGCATGGGTTCTGTCAATAAAAAGTTATTTTAAAAAAGAGAGATAGCCATTTGATTTTTATTTATTGTGTTATTGATATGATCAATCATGCCAACAGTTTTACTGATATTGACCCAAACCTGTATTCCAGTTATGAATCCTACCTGGTAATAGTATATAATCTTTCTGATATATTACTGTAATTATCTAAATGATATTTTGTTCAAAATGTTTACATCAATGTTAATTAGGGAAATTAGTCTATAATTTTCTTTCTCTTTTGGACCTTCCTGTTTTAGGGATTAGTATCATATTATATCATAAAAGAAGTTTAGTAGCAATCCTTCTTTTCATGTCTTTCCAAAATGTTTAGATAATATTGGAATTAATTGTTTTTTAGATATTTGGTTATGGCCCTGGGGATTTTTTTGAGGTAGTTCAGTAATGGCTTCTTCAATTTATTTTATTAAAATGGGATTATTTAGGCATTCTATTTTTAGATCTGTTAATATGGATAATTTATATTTTCATAAATATTCATTAATTTTATAATATAAAGGATTCAAAAGAGCTTAAATATTTACATCCCTACATTGGAAGATGATACTTGTAATTTTTTTTTTAAATGTATCACTAATAGTACAGCTAGAAAGAATATACATAGAGATTATGGGGATATAAGATGAATTTGAGGGAAAGACATACAAAAATTCAGATATGAGAAAGAGGAGTAAACTCAGCACAGAAGGAAGAGAGAGGTATAATGGATTAAATTACTTCTCATGAGAAGTAGTAAAAGAATTACAGAAAAATGGTGGGTGATGGCCATCACTTGAATCTTAAACTTATCAGTATTGGCTCAAAGAGGGAACATTTATTTGAATATAGAAAAAAATGTAAATCATGAGGAATTACAAGGAGAGGAGATTACAGAAATGTGAATGGAGAGCCAACTAGAAGGGAAGGCAGAGTGAGCAGGTGGTAGACAGAAGCAAAATAGTTCTAGAGAGTAAGCTAGAGAGAAAGGGTGAGAGAAGTGAAAGGGCAAATAGAAAGAAGAGTAAGATGAAGGAAATTTTTACAGCCAGTGTTTCTGACAAAAAGCATCATTTCCAAAATATATAAAGAGCTTTGTCAAATTTATAATTCAAATTATTCCCTAATTGATAAATGGTCAAAGGATATTAGCAGATCATTTTCAGATGAAGCAACTAAAGCCACTTATACCCATATAAAAAAAATACCCTAAACCATTATTAATTAGAGAAATGCAAATTAAAACAATTCTGAGATACAACCTCATACCCCTCAGATTGGCTAAGATGACATGAAAAAAATAATAATGAATTTTAAAGGGGATGTGGGAAAAGTGGGACACTAATGCATTGTTGGGGGAGTTATGAAATGGTCCAACTGTTTAAGAGAGCAATCTGGAACTGTGTCCAAAGGGCTATCAAACTGTGCAATACGTTTTGATATGGCGGTGCTAGTACTGGGTCTGTATTCCAAAGAAATCATAACAATGGGCAAAGGATTCACATGTGCAAAAATATTTTGTAACAGCTATTATTATGGGGGCAAAGAATTGGAAAATGAGTAGATGTCCATCAGTTGGAGAATGTCTGAATAAGGTATGATATATGAATATTATTGTTCTATAAATATTATTGTTTAAATATTGTATAAAACTTTAATATATTTAACATGTATTGGTCATCCTGTCATCTAGGGGAGGGGGTAGGAGAAAGGAGGGGAAAAATTGGAACAAAAGGTTGGCAATTGTCAGTGCTATAAAATTCCCCATGTATATAACTTGTAAATAAAAAAGCTATTAAAATTAAATATATATATATAGTATAAATATTATTCTGTAATTATTCTGTGAATATTATTGTTCTTTACAGAACAATATTATTGTTCTGTAAAAAATGATGAACAAGCTGATTTTAGAAAGACCTAGAAAGAAAGTTACATGAAAGTTACATGAATTCAGCAAAATAAGCAGAACAAGGAATACCTTGTACACAGTAACAGCAAGACTATGCAATGATCAACTATAAAAGACTTGGTTCGTCTCAGCACTTCAATGACCCAAGGTACCCCCAATAAACATTGGATGGAAAAAGTCATCTGCATTCAAATAGAGAACTATGTACACTAAACACATGTTATGTTTACCTTTTTTACCCTTCTGTTTTTTCCTCTCTCTTTGTTTTTGTCTTTTGTTCTGATTTTTCTCTCCCAAAATGATTCATAAGAAAATGTGTTTCAAAAAATGAGTGTAGTCAAGACCGTAGAGAACTGCTCAAAATTCCTTCAAATAAAAAACAAATTTTAGAACATCAGAAAACTCCCCCAAACTGCTCAAAATTCCTTTAAATAATAAACAAATTTTAGAACATCAGAAAACTCCAAAAGACGTAGGAGAGCATGTTTAAGCAAATGCAACTTAGAAGATCAGCTCAAAAGTTTTTGACACTAGGATGGGAGTCCAATATGCAGTTCTGGTGCAGGTCATGCCAATATAACCATATCCTTGCTCTCAGTCCTAGCCCTGACCCCAGTCCCAGTTTCAGAAAAGCAGGTCTTGTGACTGCCTAACTTCTCAGTCCAGAGACATCAAAAAAAAAAACAAAAAAAAAAAAACAAAAAAGTCACCAAAAAAGATCTATCAAATCAGGGTGGCACCACAGTCTGGTGTGGGCTTTACCACCACAATCTTGACCCCAGCATCAGTGAAATGGGACCTCTGAATCTGAGGTGGTGTTGGTGGCTTATGAATTTCTTGGCCCAGGGACATTAGGGAGGACTTGGGAAGTCAGAATAGAGAGTCTGTGGCAATAAAGTGGGAATCTGGCATGCAGTCTCAGTGCAGGTTGTACCATTATAGCCCTAGCACTGGAGTGTACAAAATAGGACTCTGTTCATTTAGCACACTAGATTTTTCAGCTATAGTGGGGATAGGAAAACTCCTAGCAGTTCCAGAGCACAAAAGAGTACTTGCCAGATTTCTAGAAGGATCTCTGAAATTGCTACACAAATTGCTTGAAGCTTGGGACAATATACCCTCCCCCCTGGAAATAGAGCCCTACTTTAACAAAGAGTTAAAAGCTGAATAATAGTCTAAAAATGAGCAAAAGGGGAGGATTTTGAGAAGATGGCAGAGAAGGTTGGTAAATTTCAAGCTCTCCCAATATCCCCCACAAATAGAACAAATTTACACCTCAGGACAAATATAGACATGATAAATCATGATAACTTGGGGGCAGAACAGGGATCCTCCTGATACAACCCAAGATCTGGAAAAAGAGCTGGACATAAAAAATTCAAATATATACAAATATGTATTCAAGTATGTCTGCCATGCAGCTAGAAATAAGATGTTTTTTGTTAAATAGCATTTTGTTTTTGTTTTTGGGGGTCATAAAGTTTCTCTTAGTTCTACATTATCCATGTTTTCCCTACCAGTCACAAGCAGATAACTGAATTAACTTGTTTCAGTGAAACAAGGTTTACATCGGACATCAATATATTGTCTTATCTCTTTTGTTACTAATACATTGTCCCTCTCCCCAACTGCCTTGTATTCAATTTGTATATATTATATAATCTTTTATAGATCACATATTGTTTTCTCCACTAGAACACAAAATCCTTCAGCACAAGGATTATTCCATTTTTGTCTTTGTATACCAATGCTTAGCCCACAGTCTGGCAAAAATAGGTTCTAAATTAATGATGATTGATTTTTGAGAGGAAAATTTCAAAATCTTTAGAATTTGGAATCTGGAATCTTTAAGCAAGACAAATAGTTATAGAAAGAGGATTATATTATCACCTTCCAGAATGGCAGGGTGCATGATTGTAGATATATGTGGATTTTCTCCCTCACCCGCATCAACCTCCCCCTCTCTCCCCAGCTAATTACCTCATTCTTCCTGTCATTCTCACATTTGATTAAAAAAATGAGGAAAAATAATTACTCAAATTATCAGATATTTTAAAAGTTTATTTTTGCATGATTTTTTCTCCTAGATAAGATGTAAGGTTATTAAGGGCAGGAATTATATATAAAAATGAATATTAAGAAGGAAATTGTTTAAAGAATTCAAGGAGAATAGAAACAGTGAATTAAAAACAAAGTAATTGTAGAGTACTTTGTCCCCTAGATTTCTTATATTCTATATCTTTGGTCAGTATTCAAGACCTTTGGTTTTGAATTTATAAGGACAAGGTGAATTATTATTTGAGAAATTTTGTCAGTCTCATTTGAAGCAGTTTTTTTTTTTCTGACCAAAACATGTGGAAAGGTCTTAAGATTTCAATCTCTGCAAAATGGCAAATTGCACAGACAAATATTTCAATCTAAATCAGATTCAAGTAAGATTGTGATTATATCTCAAGGCTTTCTGTCCAAAGTGCAAAGAGATAATTTCATTTTAGATCTAATTAACATATTAGTGCTAGATATTTGATCTCTTATTAGTGCTGAATCAGTACTTGTGGACTGATTTATTATTCTCTAGTCATCACCATGAATGTTTTCAGATTAATTCTTCCAAACAAATGCCTGAGTATTTATTTTTGTGTTTTATCTACTGACTTTTTTCCAACTATTTTTCTAAAGTTGTTGTTCATCTTGTATAATTAAAAAAAAGTAAATTATATGAATGAGAAGCTAATTGACTCCTCTCTTAGATTCAGCTTTTCTTTTAAGTGCATAAAAGCAGTAAATGTTTAATTATGGGTATGTGGCTTTTTTTTAAAGGTGAGTGTATTATTTGAGAGTGTTTTTTTTTTTTTTTTTTTTCAATTCTAAGATGCTTGGAATGTGGAAAGTAATTTGCATGCCTTTATTTTAGATTTCAGGAAATTGTGACTCATTGAACAAATACTCCAAAATGATTGATAAATGAATTTAATTCTTTCCCCTTAAGTAGGCCAATAGGAAGCTTGGTTGCCATAGTTAGGAGTGGCTGCATATGCAGGGAGGAGGTGGCAAAATAGAAAGAATTTTAAAATTGCCAAATATCTTTCCCTACTAGCCAGACTGTGATTAGAAGCATTAATGGATTATATATAAAAGTACAGGGTCTTCAGGGTGTCAGATGCCACTTTATAGAGCAAATTTGTAATTTCTAAAGGCTAGTTCAATTAAATTATCTAGTATTTAAATATCTTGCGTACCTTGGTAAAAGCTTACTTTTATATATTTTTTCTTCCAGATAAGATGTATAGTTATTCAACAATACTATATGATGATCAATTCTTAAGTTCTGGTTTTTCATTAAAAATAGGTGAAATTTGCTTATTTTGTTGAATGTCCATTTCTTTCCCTGGAAAAAGATGCTCATTCTGGCTGGGTAAGTTATGTTTGGTTGCATACCAAGTTCTTTAGCCTTTCGGAATATCATATTCCAGGCCTTTCAATCCGTTAATGTGGATGCTGCTAGATCCTGGGTAATCCTTATTGTGGCTCCTCTATATTTGAATTGTTTTTTTCTAGCCACTTGCAGTATTTTTTTTTTCCTTCATCTGATAGTTCTGGCATTTGGCCACTATATTTCTTGATGTTTTGATTTTAAGATCCCTTTCAGTAGGTGATCGATGAATTCTTTCAATGTCTATTTTACCCTCTGTTTCTATGACTTCTGGGCAGTTCTCTTTGATAATTTCCTGGAAAATAGTGTCCAGGCTCTTTTTTTCATCATATTTTTCTGGCAGTCTAATAATTCTCAGATTGTCTCTCCTGGATCTATTTTCCAAGTCTGTTGTTTTCCCAAGAAGGTATTTGACATTTTTTTCCCATTGTTTCATTCTTTTGGTTTTGCTTGACTGATTCTTGTTGTCTCCTCAAGTCATTCAATTCCATTTGTTCGATTCTGATTTTCAATGAAGTATTTTCTTCATTCACTTTTTAAAATTCTTTTTCTAATTGTCCAATTGAATTTTTAAATGAGTTGTTTTGATCTATGGAATTTTTTTCCATTTCGCCAATTTTATTTTTTAGAGAGCTATTTTCTGTTTCCAGTTCACTAATTCTATTTTTCAAGAATTTGATTTCTTTATCCACTCTGTCTTTAAATGAGTGGGATGACTTCTCCAGACTCTCTTGCCAAGCCTCCCTTTCCTTTCCCCATTTTTCTTCTAGCTCTCTTGTTAGCCTTTTTAATTTCTTCTATGAGATTCATCTGTGCTGAGGACCAGATGATATCCTCCTTTGGGGGTTCACCTGGACAGTCTGTTTTTAGTCTCCTCATGGTTTAGAGTCTGCTCTTTATGCATATAGAAGCTATCAATGGTTAAGGTCCATTTAAATTTTTTGCTCATTTTGTCAGAGAAGAATCAAAGACAAACTAGCAAAGAAAAAAGGAAAAAGGAAAACAAAATGGAATCTGCTTTTTTGCGGGGGAGGGCGGCTGGATGGTGTTACTGAGCTTCCTCTACAGACTGTGGGGGGGCAGCAGTAAGGCACTAGTAGGATGGTGATGGCTGTGCTGCTCCTGTGCTCTGAGACTCTGAGAGCGTGCTGAGACACTGTGGGGGAGGGGTGACCTGGTCCAGAGAGACTCTAGCTGTTCAGAGTTATAGTTTTCACCCTCTGTGTTTTTAGCTTTTCTGCTTGTCTACTGGCTTGCTGCCAGGGCAAAGTATCCAATCCTGTAGCAAAGTTCTCCCCGTAGAGAAGGCTGATCACACCCCATCCCACTCTGGTCTGCTCAGCTGCAGCTGCCTGCTCTCAACCTGCACTCCATCTAAAACCGTCCCTGCCCTTAAGCAAAAACAGATCTTTCCCGGTGAATTTCAAGGATGTCTTCTCTTCGTAATTATTTGTGGGTTTTTTTTTCAGTCAAGCATTAATTCAGAGGCTTGTCATAAAATTAATTCTGAGAAAAAATGTGGAGCTTACAGAGATGTGTGCCTCCTCTCCACCATCTTGGCCGGACTGATAATCAATGGCCCTCTTCAGCAGTGCGATGAACTAAATCAGTTCCAATGGAATAGGAATGAATTGAATCAGCTACACCCAGTGAAAGAACTCTGGGAGATGACAAAACCATAACGTAGAATTCCCAATCCCTCTATTTTTGTCCACTTGCATTTTTGATTTCCTTCACAGGCTAATTGTACACTATTTCAGAGTCCAATTCTTTTTGTACAGCAAAATAACTGTTTGGACATGTATACATAGATTGTATTTAACTTATGCTTTAACATATTTAACATGTATTAGTCAACCTGCCATATGGGAGAGGGGGTGGGGGGAAGGAGGGGAAAAGTTGGAACAAAAGGTTTGGCAATTGTCAATGCTGTAAAATTACCCATGCACATAACTTCTAAATAAAAAGCTATTAAAAAAAAGATGTAAAGTTATTGGGAGAAAGGGTTTGTTTCTTTTTTTTTTTTTTTTTTGTAACTCCAGTTCACAAATTAAAATAGGTGCTTAAAAATAATTATTAATTAGTTGCTTAATTGATCCAAGATTAATTCTTAATTAATCTTGAGGAGGCCACTAATATAGTCAGTCCTGTAGTTTGGTAATATCAATTTGATCAGAAGCTAAAGAGGAGATATATTATAGTTACAGGAGACCAAATAGCAGGTTTTTGCTATTGTTTGTCCTTCCTTTTTAGAGAGGACTAATGATGCCAGGAGACTAATATTGACTTAAGCATGAAAGCTATTGTAAGTAGTTAAAGTGAGAAGTAAAAAAGGTTTTAATTGATGACAGGGATGAAGAGAAGGGCATAGCTATGAAAGATGTTATGGATACAGAACTGACCAAATTGAGGCAATTGATTATTTATGTAGGACTAAAATGATTAAGGAGGCAAGGCTGCTCATGAAGTTTTTCTAGTTATACAACTAAAAGGATGTTAGTGCCTTTGACATAAATAGGGAAATCAGGAAAAGGAATAGGTTTTGGGGAAAAGACAACATTTGTTGCTTTAGAACACTTGTGATAACCATGTGATATTCATTCATTTGGAGATGTCCCATAGATAGCTGGTAAGAGAAAACTGAAGTCCAGGAGAGATGAGGAAGACTGGATATGTTGATTTGGTACTTATCTTAATAGAGACCCTAATTGAACTCCTAGAAGCTGTTGAAATTATAGTAAAAGATAAGAAGTATGAAAACAAAACCCAGGGATACACTGATATTTGGTGGGTAGTGTAGTGTACATTTTAGAACCCCCAAATTGGGGTGTCAAAATATGCAATGCTTTCTAGAGCCCTTACACTGGTGCCAAAATATACCATCGGGACTAGCACTCTGGAGATGTTGGGATTAGCCCAAGTCCTTGGTCTTAGTGGAGGAGTGAAGAAGACAGGAGACCCATGAGGATGGACAAAGATTGAATCCCTTTATTTCCAGTCTTCTCAGCCCCTAAATACCTTAGTATAATTACATCACTACAGCACACTGAGCATGAGCCAACTAGAGAATTATTACATTACCATATCACACTGAACAAGTGCTAACTACAATAGTATTACATCACCACAGTACACTGCTCAAGTGCTAACCATAAGCACCCTGCTATTGATATGTAAATACCTCTCTTTACTGTAAGAATCCCTTGCTTCAAGTAGAACATAGGTGGTCATGCCTTCTTGACATCTCAGGAAGGTCCTATAAGTCTGGGATTGTTATTCTTTTTTTATATCCCTATAGAAGAAACTTATTAAATGTTCTTCAACAGATTGATTAATCTTTTATCATACTTGCAGTGTTCTGCAATCAACAGGAACCTAATAAATACTTGTAAAGTTGCAATGAAAATAATATCGGGAAGAAGAATAAATTGGATTTCCTGATACCCAATGGTGAGAAGAGGCGATAGAAGTTTGTATTTAAAAATTGCATGACAAAACAGTATATCTTTAAGTTCAGCAAAATATAATTTGCATAGGACTCTTGGTAATATTCAGCTTTAAAACTGAAACTATTCCATAGTGTATTTTAAATGAAATCTTTGAATAACTCCCACTATATTTATTCTCTTCCCTTTCAATTATAGCAGATTTTGCAGATGTGAAACCAGATGGATCTTTGAAGTTTTTCTTTTAAATGGTGTCTTAAGAACTATGCAATTAGTATGTAAAGTATTCTTTCAATTAATTACTCGTTTCAGTTACATAGTAAAGGCCTGAGAGTATATTATTAGTTATTTTGTATTATATATGTTTAGTTTTGGGAAAAGCTTCCTTTGTAGATAAATTACCTCATTTACCCCAGAATACTCTTACAAACTGGATCAGTCTCTTGTAGAATACAATTGGGGACAGTGAAATTTCTAAGCCACCTGAGTAAAATTCAACAATAGCTCCCAAAATTATATTGAATGAAGAAAAAACCTTTAAAAGAACAATTATACTTTGTTTAGTGTTTTCAATTGTTTCTGGTTCTTCACAATTCATTTGAAGTTTTTTTGAATGAAAGATTGGAGTGGTTTGCCATTTCCTTCTTCAGGTCACTCTAAAGATAATTAAACTGAGGCTAAAGGATTAAGTTACCTTCACTGGGTCATAAAGCTAGTAAGTCTGAAGTTAGATTTTGACTCAGGAAAAGTGTGGAAGACCAGAACTCTGGAGAAATATACTTGAAACAAGTTGTTAACTCAGTAGATTTGAGAAGATGATGGTTCTTTAGTTTCCATATATACTTAGTGCTTATATGGTGATGTAATGGTTCTCTAGTTCACACATACATAGCATGCTGCAGTGATGTAATTGTAACAGGGTAAATAAGGGTTAAGAAGGACTGGAAGAGAGACATTCTATCTTTGACCAGCCTCATGAGGGCTGTCCTGCCTTCTGCACCCCTACACTAAGATCAAGGCTGGTCCTGAGATTCCCCCAGAAAGCTAGACTGAATACTATGGAAAAGGAGCCTTTTTGAGTTCATATTTAACTATCTATTTACTGTACTACCTAGCTGTCTATAATTATAATAAAATATTATTTAAAAGAGCAAAAATTCTCAGAGTAGAAAGAAAAGTTCAGCAGTGTTTTTCTTTTCTTTTCTTTTTTCTCTTTTTTTGATTAAAGCTATTTTCAAAATATATGCATAGATAATTTTCAACATTCACCTTTGCAAAACCTTATGTTCCAATTGTTCCTTCCTTTCCTCCTACCCCTTCCCCTAGAAAGCAAGTAATCTAATATGTTAAATACGGATTATTCTTATATACACATTTCTACAATTATCCTGGTGCACAAGAAAAATCAGATCAAAAAGTGAAAAAAAAATAGAAAGAAAACAAAATACAAGCAGAGAACAATAAAAAAGGTGAAAATACTATTTTGTGATCCACTCAGTACCCACAGTCCTCTCTGAGTGCAGATGGTTCTCTTCTCAAGACCATTGGAACTAGCCTGAATCATTTTGCTTTTGAAAAGAGCCATGCCCATCAGAACTGATCATCTTATAAGCTTGTTGTTGCTGTGTACAATGTCCTCCTGTCTCTTCTCACTACACTTAGAATTAGTGAATGTAAGTCTCCTTAGGCCTCTTTAAAATCATCCTGTTGATCATTTCTTATGGAACAATAATATTTCATAACATTCACATAACATAAATTATTCAGCCATTCTCCAACTGATGGACATCCACTCAGTTTCCATTTTCTTGCCACTACAAAAAGGGACTGTAACAAACATTTTTGTACATGTAGGTCCCTTTCCCTCCTTTAAGAGATCTTTGGGATATAATTCCAGTAGAAAACTTGCTGGACCATAGGGTATACATACTTTGATAGCCCTTTGGGCATAGTTCCAAGTTGCTCTCCAGATTGGTTGGATCAGTTCACAACTCCATCAACAATGTATTAGTCCCAGTTGTGCCACTCTCCTCCCACATTCATCATTATCTTTTCCTGATATCTTAGATATCTGAGAGGTTTGTACTGATACCTTAAAGTTGTCTTAAATGTATTTCTCTAATAATTGTAGTTTGGAGCTCCTTTTCATGTGGCTAGAAATTGTTTCAATTTCTTCATCTGAAAATTATCTGTTCATATTATTTGACCATTTATGATTCGGAGAATGACTTGAATTATTTTAAATTTGAGTCAATTCACTATATAGTTTAGAAATGAAGCCTTTATCAGAATAAGTTCTTTTCTTATTCTTGAATACTATAGATTTCTTGAATCAATTTAATATTTCATTGGCTTCCTTTAAAAGGCTTAATACATTAATTTTTTATTTTAAACTTCAATAGAAAATGAATAAAATAGAAAAAAAACCACTGTCATATATACAACAGAACTTAAGAGAGATTTCAGTATGAAACAGTGAATTTCCAGTTCAATAAAACCTATGGAATAAGTATTATATATTGTTTTCAAAGTTGACCAGCTTCTCTTTTCTTACTTGTTGGTTTTCTTTTGTTCTATTTTGTTCATTTTTTACTTGATTTTCCCTCCCTGCTTCACACTAAAGGAGGCTACAATTAAGGATACATATGTTTGTATATGTACATACATTCATAGATATCTATGAACATGACATATTAACAGATATGAAAAACCATATTATACGTATATCCTTCTATCTCCTCTTTCTCTGACAGTTGATAGCATCTTCCTTCATGGATCTTTCTGTGTTTTTCAGAATCAAACATGTCATTACTTCTTACACTACAACAATGTTTCTCTTTTGATTCAAATATAGGTATTCCTCCATTTCACTTAGGTTTTCAAATTTACTGGCATGACACTGGGCAAAGTAATTCCTGATAATTGCTCTAGTTTCCTCTTCATGGGTGGATAGTTCTTCTCCCTTTTCATTTTTGAGATAACAATTTGATTTTCCTCTTTCCTTTTTCTTATCAAATTAAAGGTTTATCTATTTTGTTTTTTTTTTCATGAAACCAATTTTTAGTTTTATTTATTAATTCAATAGCTTTTTAGTTTCAATTTTATTGACCTCTCCTTTTATTTTTAAAATTTCAAGTTTAGTATTTGGGGTTTTTTAATTTGTTTTTAGCTTTTTTAGTTTCAAGCCCAATTTATCAATCTTCTCTTTCTCTGTTTTATGCAAATAAGCCTCTAGAGATATAAAAATTTCCCATTATTACTGCTTTGGCTATATCCCACAAATTTTGATATGTTGTCTTGTTATTTTCATTCTCTTGGATGAAATTATTGTTTCTATGATTTGCTGTTTCACCCATTCATTCTTTAGGATGAGATTATTTAGTTTCCAATTTCTTTTTTGCCTATTTTCCCTGGTCCTTTATTGAATGTAATTTTTATTGCATCATGATCTGAAAAAAATCATTTACTATTACTGCCTTTCTGAAATTGATTTTGAGGTCTTTATGTCCTAATATATGGTCAGTTTTTGTATAGGTTCCATGAACCCACTGAGAAGAAAGTGTACTCCTTTTTGTCTCCATTCAATTTTCTTCAAAGATCTATCATATCTAGTTTTTCTAGTATTCTATTTACCTCTTTAACTTCTTTCTTGTTTATTTTATGGTTTGATTTATCTAGTTCTGAGAAATTGAGGTTGATATCTTCCACTATTAGATCTCCCACTGTCTATTTCTTTTTGCAACTCTTAACTTTTCCTTTAGGAATTTAGATGCTATACCACTTGGTGCGTATATGTTTAATATTGATATTGCTTTATTTTCTATGGTACCTTTAGCGATGTAATTTTCTTCCTTATCTCTTTTAATCAGATCAATTTTTGCTTTTGCTTGATCTGAGATGAGGATGGCTATCTTGCTTTTTATACTTTACCTGAAACATAATGATTCTACTCCAGCCTTTCACTTTTATTTTGTATGTATCACTCTGTTTTAAATGTGTTTCTTGTAAACAATATATTGTAGGATTCTGCCTTTTAATCCAGTGTGCTATACACTTACATTTTATGGGAGAATTCACCCCATTATTTACAGTTAAAACTAATAATTTTGTATTTCCTACCATGTTATTAACCCCAAATTATACTTTTCTCTTTCCTTTTCCCCTTTCCCTCCTCCCCAGTATTTTACTTATGAGAATTACATGTCTCAAGCAGTCCTCCCCTTTAGAGACCCTCCTCCTTTCATATATATATATATATATATATATATATATATATATATACCTTTTCCCTGCTATTTTTCTTTTTCCTTCTATTTAGCCTACCACTTTCCTTTTCTCCTTTCCCCTCCCACTTTTCTATAAGATGGCCTGTTTCTCAGTGAAGCAAAATATATCTAATATTCTTTCTTTGGGCCAAATCTGATGAGAATAAGATTCACACAATATTCATCACCCTCCCTTCTTTACCTCAATTATAATATGTTTTCCTTGTCTCTTCCTGAGATGTAATTACCCTCATTTTACCTCCCCTTTTTCATCTTTTTTCTGTTACAATCCCCTTTCCATCTCTAGATTCTTTTTTATAGTATAACAGTAAAATCAGATTATACATGTATTCTCAAGGTATACCCATAATAGAAATACAGTTCTCAAGAGATTTTTTTTTCTTTTTTACTTTTTTGTGCTTCTCTTGAGTTCTATATTTGGAGGTCAAATTGTTCATTTAGCTCTGGTCTTTTCATCAAAAATACATGAAATTCACCAGTTTCATTGAATGTCCATCTTCTTCCCTGAAAGAAAATGCTCAGTTTAGCAGGGCAATTTATTCTTGGCTGCATTCCAAGATCCTTTGTCTTTTGGAATATCTGATTTCAGACCTGTCAATCCTTTTAAGTGGAAGCTGCTAGGTCCTGAGTAATCCTAATTGTGGCTCCTTTGTATTTGAATTATTTCTTTCTGACTGCTTGTAATATTTTTTCCTTGATCCAATAGTTCTCAAATTTAGCCATGTTTTTCCTTGGGGTTTTAATTTTAGGATCTCTTTCAGGAGGTGTTCAGTGAATTCTTTCAATGGTCATTTTACCTTCTGTTTCTATGATATCCAGGCAGTTTTCTTTGATGATTTCCTGAAAGATAGTATCTAGGTTCTTTTTTTCATCATATATTTCAGGGAGTCTAATTATCCTTAGGCAGTCTCTCCTAGATCTATTTTCCAGGTCTGTTGTTTTCCCCATTAGGTATATTACATTTTGTTTCTATTTTTTCTTTTCTTTTTCTTTTTTTTTTGGTTTTGCTTGATTGATTCTTGTTGTCTTATTAAGTAATTCATTGCAATTTTTTTCAATTCTGAATTTTAGTGTGTTATTTTCTTCAGTTCCCAAGGATATGATAAGTTTCCTTTGCCTCTTCATGAGATGTGGTGTCCCTCTTTTTATCCCCTTTTCCCCCTTTTCTGACATTATCCCTTTTCCATTTCTACTTCCCTTTTTATGTTATATCAGTAAAATCAAATTATATATGTAGTCTTTTTGTATATCCATAACAGAAAGACAATTCTCAAGAGTTCCTTTTACCTTTCTGCTTCTCTTGAGTCCTATGGTTGGAGATCAAATTTTTTGTGTAGTTCTGGTTTTTTCATTAGAAACAAATGGAATTCATCTGTTTCATTAAATGTCCATCTTCTTCCCTGGAAGAAAATGCTCAGCTTGGCTGGGTAGTTTATTCTTGACTGCATTCCAAGTTCTTTTGCCTTTTGGAATATCAGATTCCTGGCCCTTCAATCCTTTAATGTGGAGGCAGCCAGATCTGGGGCGATCCTTATTGTAGCACCTCGTATTTGAATTGGTTTTCTTTTCTGGCTGCTTATAATATGTTTTCCTTAATCTGATAGTTCTGAAATTTGACCACAATATTCCTTGCAGTTTTTATTTTAGGGTCTTTTTCAGAAGGTGTTTGATGAATTCTTTCAATGCCTATTTTACCTTCTGGTTCTATTACCTCTGGACAATTCTCTTTGATGATTTCCTGTAAAATAGTATCTAGGCTCTTTTTTCATCATAATTTTCAGAAAGTCCACTAATCCTCAGATTATCTCCCCTAGATCTATTTTTCAGGTCTGTCATTTTTCCAAGTATGTATTTCATGGTTTTTTTTTCCAATTTATCATTTTTTAAAAATTTTGCTTGACTGATTCTTGCTGTCTCAATGAATCATTAGTTTCTATTTGTTCAGTTCTGATTTTTAATGAATTATTTTCTTCATTAGCTTTTTTTACTTCTTTTGGTATATGTCCAATTGAGTTTTTAAATGAGTGGTTTTGTTCTATGGATTTTTTTTTTTCCATTTCACTAAATTTTTTTTTAGTGAATTATTTTCTTTTTCCAATTCACAGATCCTACTTTCTTTCAAATTCTTTGTCTTTTCCAATTCCCAAATCCTACTTTCTTGTGAATTTTTTTATCTTTTCCAATTCACAAATCTTACTTTCCTGAATTTTTTTTACTTTTTCCAATTCACAAATTCTGTTTCCCTGCACTTCCTGGGAATTTTACTTTTTCAAATCCTGCTTGCAAAGCTTCTCTTTCCTTTCCCCATTGTTCTTCTAACTCTCTTTTGAGACTTTGAATGGTCTCTTCTAGGACAGTGTTATGTAAAGGGGGGCAGGTAACATTCCCCTTTGGAGTATTGTCTGGAGACTGTTTGCTATTAGTCTCTTTGGGGTTGCAAACCTGCTCTTTTTCTGTATAGAAGCTATCGATCGTCCTTTTGATTTTTTTCCTCATTTTTAAAAGGCTTTAGGGTCTGCCTTCAGGGCAGTTTCCTCTGCAAAGCCTGGAAAGAGGTAAACAGGCTTCAGGCAACAAGGTATGGGAGTGTTCTGGATAAAAGTTCCCCCTCCCCCAATCAGAAGTGATTCAATACTGGCCAAGCTACAGAAGTGCCCAGTGGAGAACCCCACTGTGTGGTTTAGCAACTGCCCTAAGGCTAGAGACTAAGCAGTGAAAGTGTCACTACTGGAGGCCAACACCCCCTGTGGGACTGCGGGTATTAGTGGCTGACCAGCAAATAGCCCTGTTTAGACCAGAAGTGTCTCTGCCCAGAAGCAAATCATGCTACGAAAGTTCTATTTCCCCAGGCCAAATCCCCCACTGTGCAGATTAGAAGTTGCCCCAGGCTGTGCCCCCCTGCCATGCAGGTTTGCAACTACCCCAAGGAAAAGCCCTGTACTGCAGATTGGGGCTGCAAGGTTGTGCTGTGATATGCACTGAGTCCCTCACTTCTGGTTTTGGGCGGGTACAGCCAGATCCTGTTAGGTTCTGGCATTTTTTAGAATGGCTTCTCTGCTGGTCTACTGTTTTGAAGAGCAATCAGTCTATGCCAGCATTGTCTCTGTAATTTTCTAACCACAGAGACCATTCCTGCATGGTCTGCACAATATGTTAGCCTCTAGTTGTCTCCCTGTTTGCGCTGATCTTCTCTCCGGCCCCTCAGGACAAATATTTTCTGATGAAATTCCAGATTATCTTTGGCTGGTGAGTTGTTGTACTTCTAATCTTTGTGGGTTTTACCAATGAAGCACTATTTTTGAGTCTGAATTTAATGTTGGTCATGAGGGTAGGAGAGGAGCTTAGAAAGTTGCGTGTGCCTTCTCTGACATCTTGGCTCCACCCCCAAAAATAATTCTTTAAAAATCAAAATCAGGTCAAGTAGGAGCTATTCACTACATTAAACAATAGGAAATAGAAGAATGAAAATAAAATAGAAATAAGAAAAAAAATGAAAAAACAGAAGAAAATATGAACTATCTAATTGATAAAATAACTGATTTTTGAAAAAATATTGATGAGATATAATTTAAGAATTATTGGATTATATGAAAGCCATGATCGAAAAAAAAAAGATCTTAGATATAATATTTCAAGAAATTATCAAAGAAAACAACCCCAATATCCCAGAACCAGAGATTAAACAAAAATTGGGAAAAAAATTAAAATCTACAAATGAAAACTTACAGGAAGTTTATATTAAAAAATTCACAGCCCCCAGAACAAAGATAAACTATTTCAATCAGCAAGAAAGTATAATTGGGATCACACAAGATTTAGTAGCTTCTACATTAAAGGAATGAAGGTCTTGGGATATGCTATCATGGAGAATCCAACAACTTGTTGTTAACAGGAAACATACTCAAGATAGAGAAACAAACAAATTTAACATAAGGGAGGGGGACATAATTTATTATGCTTCAACTGAAGCAAAAAAAGCAAGAGTAGTAATCATGATTTCAGAAAAACCAAAAACAAAACATATACCTAATTAAAAGGAATAATCAGGGACATCTCAATAGATGTAGAAAGAGTCTTTAACAAAATACAAAACCCAATGCTCAGTGAACTGAGCAGAGGCAAGAGAACATTGTGTATAGTAACAACAAGATTATCTTCTCAACTATGATGGAGTTGACTCTTTTCAACAAAGTGGTAATTCAAGACAATTACAATGGAATATGTCATCTGCATCCAGAGAGATAACTGTGGAAACTGAATGTGGATCAAATAATATTGTTTTCACCTTTTGTTTTTGTTGTTTGTTTGCTTGTTTTTTTCCCTTTCTCATGGTTCTTCCCCTTTTGATCTGTTTTTTTTTTCCTGTACAGCATGATGAATATGGAAATATGTTTAGAAGAACTGTACATATTAACCTGTATCAGATTGCTTGTTGTCTTGGGGAAAAGGGAGGGAGGGGAAAGAAGGAGACAAGATTGATACATTAAGTTTTGTGAAGGTGAATGTTGAAAACTATCTTTTCATGTATTTTGGAAAAAATAAAATACCTATTCCTATTAAAAACACTATAAAGTACAGGTATCAGTGGAGCCTTTCTTAAAATGATTAATATTATCTACTTAATACTACCATAAAGGATTCTCTTTAATGGGAATAAAATTAAACACTTTCTAATAAGATATGGATTGAAGCAAGGATGTTCATTATCATTACCATTATTCAATGTTGCATTAGAAATGCCAACTATAGCAATGAGACAAGAGAAGGCAATTGAAGGAATAAAAGTAGGCAATGGGAAAACAAAACTAACCCTCCTTTCAAATGACATGATGATATCCATAAAGAACCATAGATAATCAACTAAAAACTAGCTGAAACCCTTGATTTCAGCAAAGTGGTAGGATATACAATAAATACACATCAATCAGTAACATTGTTATATGCTACCAAAAAAACTCAAAAGAAAGAGATGAAAAGAGAAATTCCATTTAACATAACTGTGTATACTGTCAAAGACAAGGAAGTCTGCTTGCTAAAATAAATTAATGAGCTATATGAACAGAATTAGAAAATGTTTTCACACAAATAGATATAAAGAATTGAAAAATATTAATTTCTTATGAGTAGGCTGAACCAATATTATAAATATAACAATTCTATCTGAATTAGTTAATTTATTCAATGCTATATCAATCAAACTACCAAAAATTATTTTACTGAGATAGAAAAATAGTAACAAAATTCATCTGGGAAAATAAAAGTCTTAAAGATCAAAAAATAATTTTAAAACATATTAAGGATGTCAGTCTCTCAGTTCCAGATTTCAAACTACATTACAAAGCAGTAATCAGAAAAATGATCTAGTAGTAGCTAAGAAATAATGTGGAATAGCTTACACAGTGGTAAATGACCATAAATATCTTCATTTTGATAAATCCAAAATGCAAGCTTTGGAGGTAAGAATTTAACATCTTAAACAAATTTTGGGGACTGGAAAACAGTTTGGCAGAAATTAAGTGTAGACTATCATTTCACACTATATGCCACAATAAGGTCAAAAGGGACTCATGAATTATATACAGAGTGTGACATCATAAGTAAATTAGGGGAGCATAGAATAAATATACTTGTCAGATCTATGGATAAGGGAAAAATTTACACAAGATGTAGAAGGGACTATAGGAAATTAAATAGGTCATTTTATTTACTTATATGAACTCATGTTTTTACAAGAAATATAATATAAACTGTGGGGATAGCATGATGTTATTTTTTTAAACATTTATATCTAGCCTAGCATAGTACTTTTCCATATTTTTTAAGGGAGAGGGATGGTGATATGAATTTCTGATTTCATCTGCATAGGGGACTCCTTATGCAAAATTTTCCTTAACTAATGTAGCTCAGCTGTGCTTCTTTTTATAGTTTTAGAGAATTTCCTGAAATATAAAGAAGTTAAGTTAGCTTAGTTCATGTATTTAATATATTAAACACAGGAATTGAACTCAATCTTCTGAATCTTTAAGCCCTCTCTCTACCATACCAAGCTGCCTCTTGTATGGGGTTTGCATACTGCAAGGAATTTAAATGGTTACTGAATTAAAATGAATGACTAGACCTAATTTGACATCTTGGAAAAGACAATAACATAAGGTCTCCTTCCCATTGTCCTATGGCATATTACTTTATCAATCAACCAACCATAAAATTTTAGTAAACCAAATGAAATGATTTTGAAGGTCTCCATTTTTCTGGGGAAGGGCTGATCTTTTTTTCCATTTTGCTTTTAAGGTCACATGGAAAAGCACATTTTTTACTATTTTACCCAATGTTAGCAATCTCAAAATTAGTAGCAAGTTAGTTTTGTTCTCCTAGATACTTTTGACAGAACTGACTCTAATTATACAAGTTAATTGACTGTCTTGAGGAGCAGTCTGATTTTTTTTTTTTCCTTTAGAAGTTGGTAGAAAGCATCCCACCAGTTATGGAAACTCAGCACCATAAAATCCTGTCCACAATGGAGGCAATTAGATCACAAATGGAAAAGATTCTATCCAGCAAAATGAAGTATAATATTGAATAAAAAAAATGGACATTCAATGAACTCTCAGATTTTCAGGATTCTTTTTCCAATAAGCCTGAACTCAATAGAAAATTTAACACGTAAAAGCCAATTAAAAGATTAATTTCAAAGGACTAAATAGACATACTGCTTATGTTTCATATGTAGAAATGTATACTATATGTCTAAGACTGACATTAGTAATTAGGTAGTCTAAAAGAAAGATTGTAGTAGAATTGAGGACGGTGTGAGTCTAAATAGCAAAACCATCTAAGAAAAGGTAAAAATAGTAATTATGCTATACGAATGAGAACTATAACAGAGAAATTAGATGGGGAGGAGACTGGTAGTTGTGAAAATCTGCCCTCATCAAGAATGGGTTAAAGAAGAACAATACATTCATAAGTGTTTGTGTACACACACACACACACACACACACACACACACACATACCATAAAGGGTATAGCATTCTCCAAAATCTATAAAGAAATAAGAGAGGAGGGAATAGGCTGCTGTGGGGTGGAAGGGTATGTAAATTAATGGGAGTAACATAAAGTGTGTAGATTAATGGGAAATGGGGTACAGAGGGAGAGAAAGGGTGGAAGAAAGAGGATACAGTACAGGGAGAATATAGACAAGGGAGAGGGACATGGAGGTTAAATAATAGCAAGGTAAATTAAGAACTAGAACTACTAAAGTAAAAGAATTATAAGGGCTAGGAAATAAGAGATATACACAAAGCACTAAAGATATCAGGAGTAGAATTTATTAGGGGAAAATAGTAGGGTTAATAATCATTGATCTAAGGAAAAGTAAAAGATTTAATCAGGAGAAAAATCTACATTATATGTCAGTTATATTAATATTGTTTTAGATGGATGTATTTATGCATATATATATGCATGTGTAGATATTTGCGTATGTGTGTGAATGTATGGGTGTATGCATAGATATGTATATATAAATATATCCAAAGTTAACTGTAGCCTGTTTGGAGGTGGTAGCAAGGAAGACAGGGGAAAAAAGATTAAATAAAAAGTACAGAGCAGAGAAGAAAAGAAAACCTCCAAGGAAGTGAAGAAAAGACAGACAGTCATGGATATAGTGTTGTCTATTATTATATATGATTTCTTAAAATGAAAATTTATTGTTACCTATTTTGAATTCTCATTCATGTTCATTTTTTTAAATTTTGTATTTAAATTTTCAAATAAATAAAAAGGGTGAAAAATGACATGAAAAATTCTGAGGTATGCTAATATATCTTATTAGCAAGGGAATTAGGAAAAACTTCACATTTTTAAGAAGGGACTGAAGTATTACAAGAGGTGGAAGCCACAAAGCAAGAAGGGAAGTTCTCGAAATTGTTTAAGTTTCCAGGGACAATGAAGCCAGAAGCAAATTGCTAGGACAGGAGCTGCTAGCCAGAACTGAACACAATCAAGAGCATCTAGAGACTTACCTGGCTCACTGAACTACTTAAAGTTCAATGACCTATCTGGCAAGAATTTACGACCACACAGCATGGGGCAGACACACTTTTTCTCTCTCCCCAGATCATTTTAGCTACATCTACTACCTATAAAATCTTGTTGCTGCCTGTGCTTTTACAATTAGAATTAAATTTTTTTTTCCCCACCAGATAAAGAGAAACTAATTTTCTCACTGTATAGATGTGGGAAAGGAAAAAAAAAAGAGAGAAACTTCTGGATATGTAATCTTGGGCTTTAAACTTGGATGGAAATCCCTATATTTATGCACACCTGCATTTTTGATTTCCTTCACAAGCTAATTGTACAATATTTCAGAGTCTGATTCTTTTTGTACAGCAAAATAACGTTTTGGTCATGTATACTTATTGTGTATCTAATTTATATTTTAATATATTTAACATCTACTGGTCATCCTGCCATCTAGGGGAGGGGGTGGGGGGGCAAGAGGTGAAAAATTGGAACAAGAGGTTTGGCAATTGTTAATGCTGTAAAGTTACCCATGCATATATCCTGTAAATAAAAGGCTATTAAATAAAAAAAAAAAGAACAAAAAAGAAACTTGGATGGAAGAAATCAGACATTTTATATATCTTGAATACATTCCTTATCTACTTTCACTTCAAAGAATATTCCTCTTTGTGACTGTTCAAGCATTATCTTTTTCATAATGCATTTCCTGAATTCTCCCTCCCAAGCTACTCTGTAGTTTAACTACTTTGTATATATTTGTATTTATTTACTTTAAATTCATGAGGCAGCTTGGTGGTTCAATATTTAGAGGGCCTGAATCTGGTGTCAGGACATACTGGAGTTCAACTTTTGCCTCAGATACTTCTCAAGTGTGTGACTCTGAGTAAGTCATTTGACCACTGTCTACCTCAGTTTTCTCATCTGTAGAACAGAGATAATAACTGCACCTATATCACAGGGTTGTTGTGACTATTAAAACAGATAACATGTAAAATGCTTCACAAACCTTAGGAAAATGATAGAAATGTTAAATATTATTAGTATGCTATATGTTTTATTGCATACTTGTCTTTCCCCCATTAGAATGTTATCTCATTGTAAACAGAGATTGTTTTACTATTAATATTTACATCCAGTGCCTGATATATAACAGATGCTTAATAAATAATTGCTAATTGCTTCCTCTCTCTCTAGAGATACAAAATGGAACTCCCTATACAGCATGATAAATATATTCTTGGAAATATCACTGACATCAAAACAGACAGACAGGCACTCCTTGAAGCTCTAAGAAAGTCTTCATTTAACATAAGAACTAAGTGCACCAACTAAAAATAAACATTTTATTTCACTTAAAAATAAAAAAAAAAACAATCATCCTATTCTCTATTTTTTTACCTTATGGATTTAAAAAAAGCATCTCATCATTTGATACATTGGTAAGTCCTTCAAGGTATTATGAAATTCAGGTCCTTCTATTGTTAATAAAATATTATTTTAAGATCGAAGTGAATTGATTGCAGTTACTCCAATATGTTGACAATATGTTGGGTCTGAACCCAAGTTATCCTTAACTATTAAAATATTTCTGGGCTAATGATTCAGGCAGGGGAGAAAACTGGCAGGCATTTGGCATTCCTCTACATCCAGTAGAAGGTTCACTGAACTTCAAAGTTTAATAACTAAAATTTTTATGAGGAAAGGCAGCTCTCTGATGACTCAGGGAAGAGAGCTCTGGACCTGGAGTCAGATATTTCTTTAAATCCAGCCTCAGACATTTATAAGATATGTATCCTTAGGCAAGTCATTGACCTTTGTTTTTCTTAATCCACTAGAGAAAGAAATGCAACCTACCTCAATATCTTTGTCAAGAAAATCTCATGAACACTGTGACCCAAGGGGTCACAAAGTGTCAGACACGACTGAACAACAATAACCATCTTGTGAGGAATTTAAAACAAAATTCTTTTCATATTTTTCCACATTTTCATATATAATATTTCCCCTCAAAACTGTATTTTTAAACAACTCACCTATAAATTAATACAAAAGGTGTTAAAATAGCATTGTTTTTGTATCAGTCAATAAATATTTATTAAACACCTACTATATGTGTGGCACTGGGCTAAGTACGTCATGTAAAAGAAGTTGACAAAATCCACTATTATAACACTTTGGATTTATCATAGCCCAAAGTGTATCCATGCATGTATAAAGGTTTATTATTATTATTATTATTATTTTGATTTGTTAATTGTTCTATTTGAAAACAAGACTCTCATTGCAGTGACTCCATTCTGAAAAAATTAGGAGTAAACTAGGAAGAAGTCAGATCCTTTAGTCTTAGCTAATATTTAAGATCAAGAACATTTGCTCTTGAGATTAGATTGACATTATGCTAATGATAAAACTGACTAACATTTATATTGTGTTTTAAGATTTCCAAAGTAATTTGTATGCCTGATTTTACTTGAGCTTCACAACCATCTTTTGAGGTGTTATTACAAATTTTTTTTAATTGAGTAGGAAACAAATTTAAAGGGGCTCAAAGACTTCTTGAGCTGATTCAGCAAGGGGTGAGGAGGGTCTGAAGCTATGTTGAACCCTCAGCATTCAGCTCCAAGTCGAGTGAATGAGCCACCAGGCAACACTGCCTGTCAAAAATCTATTAAGATTTCATATGCAATTTTTAAATCTTTTAAAGAATGTATTAAAGTTTCCTTTAGTTATATTTTCATTACCTTATTATGTTTGACTATTTGAAAACATTTTTATTTAGGATCTTTTGTCTATAGGATTTCATATAGACCAGGGTTTCTTAAATCTTTCTCTATTCACAACCGCTTTTTGCCTGAATAGTTTTTATGTGACCCCAAGTATATAGGTATATAATATACAATCAAACATTTACTGATAATAAATCACAATTTTGTGACCCCCACATTCAGTCACAAGACCCCAGCTGTAAACCATAGTATAAGAAGCTAGGATGTAGACCAAAGTTCTGGACTGGTATTTTTGAACTCTTTATGGACTTAGCTTGTATTTATAGCATGGCCTAAAGGATTCTTATGAAAAAAAGTGACCTGATACACAAAAATTAATATTAATTAAACTTAAGCTCTCTTGTAATGTCTGAACTAGCTCACTGTAGGAGTTCAGTACCAGCCTGAATCCTTGATCGTAGGAGAGGAGTGAAGAAGCAGAACTCATATGGATGGTCAAACATGGAGTCTGTTTATTCCAAATTCTCTCAGCTTTATATAACCTATTACCCTTATATAACTATAGCACACTGCACATGCATTAATTATATACTACTCGTGTGGGACCACATAAACAACTTACTATTGTGTGTAGATGTCTCTTTGCCCTTAGTGTAACTCTGCTTTATTTACAACACAGGTTATCATACCCTCTGACTTCTCAGGAAGGCTGAGATGCCCCCAAGGAAGATGGAGAGTCTTACCAGACACTGTCAGAAGGTACCCTGGCTGGGCTGGAGGGTCTTATACTCACCCAGAGATCCCCCACTATCTGTGGCCCTCTACATTCTCTGCTTGTCTCTTTCTTTGTCTCTGCATATGTGTCAATATACTTAATATCAATCCATATTTATATGTATGTATATATATACATATGTATATATGTATATATACATGTCTATGCCTATATATAGGTATATGTATATACCTGTGTATATAATAACATACTTGTAATATGTACATTTAGGTGAAATATAATGTATTGTTAAACAAAATTTTAATCATGTATTTAGTAGAATTTGGAATCAAATAAAATTATTTCAGTAAAGCATATATACATATACATATGAGGAAATAGAAAGGAAAGAGAGAGGAAAAAAAGAGACTGAAACTGGGACATACAGAATGACACAGAGACACATACACGGAGAGACGGAGACAAAGACTGAGACAGATTAGGTATATTTAACAAGTGACATGTACAAAATATAATCTTATGCATCCCTTCTATCTATTTTTATTGAACCTCTATCATTATTGAAGGCATCCACCTGGATAATAAAATCATTCATGATATCACTCATATATACAGAAAATATATTTGTGTTTAAGTCATGTGAATAAAGATTATGATTGAGAAATATTTTTGAAAAGAGTAATTAGTCTGAATCACAGTGAGTAAGAAATGAGCTTTAATATGAAGGTATGATTACAATCAATGGTATATTCTTCCAGTGATAGCATATGGTTTATAGAAAATAAGAGAAATTGAAATTATAGAAAAATAAAACAAGTGATTCATACATTTGGCAAGATGAAACAATCCCATCATTTCCTAAATTAATCAGAGATTTTGAGATTTATTACAAGAAAATAACAATGATATGTTTTATTAATTTTTTACTCATTATAAAATCAATTTTTAATGTTTCATGTTTATTTTTGCTTTTTGTCTTCTCATCCCAATTGTTTTATAAGTGCCTAGATGAACAACTGTTATATTTATTTTTGTATATCCCCATTACATTGAGCACAACAGGCACTTGGGAACTATTTCTTGAAAAAATGAATTTACAGAAACTTTAATTGTTCAAAATTTCCTTCTTCCTTAAAAGAAGCCAATGACCCTCAGTTGGTCCTAATTTGGTAAAAGAAAAAGCAAATGTCTTTGTTCAATCATTTATCTATATCTATGTATATGTGTACATCTATACGTTTAACTATAATTATTGATACTTGTCTATATCTATCTATCTATATGTGTATGTGTGCAAATAAAAAGACCAGTATCATACACCTCAAATTTCCTGACTTCCAAATTAAACATTATCAGTTCCTTAAGGAATTCTGGAGGGAGAGGATTGTGGGAAGATGATAGAGTAGGTGAGAAAATTCCAAGATTTGTAGATTTCTCCTACACACAAAACAAAATTGCTCCTCAGGGTAAACATAGATTTACAAGAAATACAGAAGACTTGGGGCAGAACTGAGTTCTCAAGGGAGTCTGAAAAGACCTGAAGAACTCCCCTAGGCCAGGAATTAACCCATGTGAAAAGCAAGCACCTGCAGATTAGCTCTGCATTAACTCTGTTTAAGGGAGTGGGGAGAGAATCCTGGAATGAGCTGAATTTGGCTGGAACCTCAGTAGAAACCACACAAACTTTCACCTCCTGGACTGTTTATGGAGTCAGGGTCTGAGTCCAGAAAGACTAAGGGAATTCAGTTGATTAGGAACAACAGGTCCAACTGTGCTTCAGAGATAGGGCCCTGGGTCAGAAGGAACTAGGACACTTGGTGAGTATAGAAGTAGTGGGGCAGGAAGCTGCTGACTGCAGATACTTGTAGTAGGAGGATCTCTTGGTTTTGGGTTCCAGATCAGAAGTTCCAGCAGAAGTAAAGCTAAAGACACCATCTCCGCACCTCATGATTAGAGGTGCTTACACAAATGATTTTCATTTAAAAAAAATGAATCAGAAAAGAAGAAAGAATTCAGCAATAGAAACTTAATTTGCAAAGAGATGACCAAAGTTCATCTTCAGGGCAGAACTTTGAAATTAAAAAAAAAAAAAAAAAACTCTTCTGCCCCAAATAATAACATTTAATGCCTTCCTTCCCGGAACGAATTTATAGTAGAACTCAAAAAGGCTTTAAAAATCAAATGAGAAATTGAGAAAAAAAAAGAATCAAGATTATAACAAGATTATTAAAAGAAAGGCAACCATCTAGAAAAAAAAAGGAGATCCAGAATTTTAAAGAAGAAAATGATCCTTTGAAAACTAGAATTGGGTAAGGGCAAACCAGTGAAGCTAAAATTAAAAAATAACAAAAGATATAAAGAATGAAAAATACAGGAGAATGTGAAACATTTTATAATAAAATCAACAGATCTAGAGAATAGATTAAGAAGAGAAAACATAAGAATAACTAGATTACCTAAAAATTGTAAGCAAAGAAAGAACCTTAACACAATAATGCAAGAAATAATAAAAGAAAATTGTGCAGAAGTGATAGAATAAGGGGAAAATAAAAATAGAAACATATCTACCAATCACCACCTTAGAGAAATCCTACAAGGAAAACACGTAGAAACATTATATTAAATTTCAAAATCTCCTACATCAAAGAGAAAAATTTACAAGAAAAAAGAAAACAAACAAAAATTCAAATCTACTAGATCTATGTAGATAAATAGAATTGTACAGGAATTAACAACAGCTACAATAAAAGACCACAGGTCCTAAAATATTATATGCTGACATTCAAAAGACTAAGCCTGCACTCAAAAATATTATATCCAGCAAAATTAATTATAATATTGAATGAAGAAAGTGACATTCAATGAATCCATAGAAAATTTAATTTATGAGCCAACTAATTTCAAAGGACTCAATAAAGACAAATTGTTTATGCTCTTCATTTGGAAATGTAAACCATATGTCTAATATTGACATCAGTAAATGAATAGTCAGGAAGTCAGGGGAAGGGCTGAGTATTGTCTGACTCTAAAAAGTAAAACTGTCTGGGTAAAAGTAAAAATAGTAATTATGCTACATGAATGAGGCATGAGAGCAAGAACCCACAGAGAGGAATTAAATGGGGGAGAAGGGCTGGTAGTACTGAACTACCTACTGAAAACCTACTCACATCAGGAATGTGTTAAATAGGGAAATATGTGACATATACACATATACACATACATACATATATACATATACACTATGGAAAATACAGCACCCTTCAAAATTCATAAAAAAGTAATAGCATAAGGAGGGGTATGAAAGGTTTTATAAATTAACAGGAATGGGACATGGTGTATAGGATTAATGGGAAAGGATAAAGAGGGAAGCAGAGGATGGCACAGATAAGATGAGGTACATAATTCTGTTTAGATTAATAAGAATGAGACAAAGTATATAGATTAATGGGAATAGGATAAAGAAGGACAAAGAATGGGAAAAAGGGAGATGAAGGCAAGTTAAAGAGTAGAATTCAAGCAGAAGAATTAGCAGGGATAGGAAATAAGAATTATATATAAATGTAATAACAATGATCAAAAATAGAATTTATTAGAAAAAAACAGTAGGGGTACTGATCTCATTGATCTCAAACAAAATTAATCAATCAAGAGAGAAATCTATATTTTATATCATCCATATTAATATTGTCTTAAATGCAAGTTCCCATGTCTATTTATATGTATATACATATGTAAATCTATATGTGTATATATATTAATGTGTATGTGTACTTATAGATATATGGATGTGTGTGTGCACACCCACACAAAAATATATCAATGTTTAACTGTAGCTTGTTGGAAGAGGTGGGGAAGATAAAAGGGCAAAAAAATAAAGAGTAAAGTAAAAAGTACACAGCAGAGAACAAAAGAATTATCTACAAGGAAGCAAAGATGGACAGTAATGAATATAATGGGGTCTATTATTATATTATAATATATAATATTTCTTGATATGTTTTCTTGAAATGGAAATTTATTACATATTTACATCTTCCTGATGTTCTTTTGGACACAAGACAATGTTTTTGTTTTGTTTTGTTTCTATCTTTCTTTCTCTTCTTTTTCTTTCTTTCTTTTTCTATTTTTTTTTCTTATTTTGTTTTTGTTTCAATAAATTATTTTTTAAAGAACTCTTCTGGATACACTTTCATTTGTTTACATTTCTCTTAAAATGTGAAACATGGAAAAAGACAAGCTATGGTATTGATATAATTTAGAATACAGTATGATCTTTATTGTCTTTGACATATATTTTAATAAATAAAGCCTTAAAAAGTGAGGTTATTCTTTTTGTTGTCAATGCTGCTGCTGTTACTACTCTTGAGTAATACTGAGCTTCAATGAAAAGCTCAGTATGAAAACTCTCAGATCAACTTCACATAAATTATTCTAACTACCATACCACATAAAGCAATTGATGTTTAGAACCTTGGTTTACAGTTATTGTCATTAAATTTACATTTTAGTAGTGTTAGCATTTAGTCTTATGAAATCTTTTTAAAGTCTGGTTTCTTGGAGAAAACATATAGTCTCTTAGTTTTCTATTAACTCTAAATGTGACTATGACTATGAACTATGACTTAAGAAAATATACACATTTGAATCCAAGAAAAATACATTGGCATCTTAATTGAAACCATCTTCTAGGATGACATTAATCAATTATTTAATACATAGTAATTAGAATTGTTCAAATAGCTATGAAAACATTTAACTAATATCAACTTACACATTCTTCCTTTTTCCTTTCTTTTTTTTCTTTTTTTCTTTCTTTTTCTTTCTTTCCTTCTTTCCTTCCTTTTTCCTTTCTTTCTTTTCTTCCTTCCTTCTTTCCTCCCTTTTTTCTTTCTTTCTTTCTCTTTCTTTCTTTCTTTCTTTCTTTCTTTCTTTCTTTCTTTCTTTCTTTCTTTCTTTCTTTCTTCTTTCTTTTTCTTTCCTTCTTTTTCCCTCTTTCTTCCGCTCTCTTTTTTCATTCTTTTCCTCTCTCTCTCTCTCTCTCTCTCTCTCTCTCTCTCTTTCTGTCTCTCTCTCTCTCTCTGTATCTCTCTCATTTTCTAGGAATTAGGAACTCTGGAATTTGACTATAATATTTTCATTTTGAATTTCTTTTATGAGGTTATTAGTGGATTCTTTCAATTATTATTCTACCCTCAGGTTCTAGAATATCATGAAAATTTTCTTTGATAATGATATCTAAGATCTTTTTTTTTTTTATTGTGGCTTTCAGGATGTCCAATAATTTTAAAATTATCTCCTCTGGATCTATTTTTTAGGTCAGTTTCGGGGTATTTTACACTGTCTTCTTTTTTTTCATTCCTAGAATCATTCAGATTCTCCTTGCTTAATTGTAATTTTAAGAAATTATCTGCTTCAGTGAGATTTTGTACCTTCTTTTCCATTTGGCCAATTATATTTTTAAAGGAGTTATTTTTTCAGTGAATTTTCTGCTTCTTTTTCATAGATATTGCAGCTATTTTCATAGATATTTCTAGGAACTTGTAAGTTTTCAGTTCTTCCAAGGTGGTATGATACAAGAAAAGGTGTGTTTACTACTGTCTTGGCTTGTGCACTACTCTGTGAATTATTATAAGCACTCTTTTATGCCCTTAAATTATGGCTAGGGTTCTCACTCCACTGTGGTTACAAGTTCTGGTGTGCTAGTGCTCCTCATTGCTCTGGGACTGACGTCCAGGAATATGATCCACATCCAAATATGGAAAAAGCAACAGAATCCTGCCCCCAATGATGGTAGAGACTCTTATAATTTCTTTTTGATTAGTTCTTCAAGCCCCCTTACTGTCTATGGGATGAAAGCTCTAGAAGCAGCCCTTGCTGCTGCTAATTCAATCTCTCTAAAGATTTACTTCTCATTTTCTGGGTCATGGTCTACTTCCTACTCCTTTTCTAAAATAAACCATGTTAACCTGTATAAATGCATTGCTATATTAAAAAAAAATCAATGGCTATAATATTCTTTTGACCTACTAGGAATTTTGATAGTAAACATTTTGCTGTTAAATAATTTTAGTTGTTTCTGACTCTTTGTGAGTCCATTTAGGATCTCATTGACATAGATACAGGAGTGTTTTCCATATTTTCTCTAGCTCATTTTATATATGAGGAAACTGAAACAAGTCAGATTAAGTAACTTTCTAGGGTTACACAGGTATTAAGTGTCTGAGACCAGGAAGATGAGTTTTCCTGACTTTAGAGCCAACACTTTATCCATTATAACACCTAGCTATTCAGCTGGTAAAATATCCCCCCAAAAGAAGTGATATTGAAGGGGGAATGAAATAGTGTTCCCTTTAAAATTATCACTCTGAAACTATGTTCCCTTTTTGATCTGTGATCCCTTTTTGAGTCTCAGGCCCTCCTGGAAAAGCATATCTTCCCAGATAAGTTGTGTCTTTATTCACAAAAAGCACCTCTTTGATCTTTCGGGGATGTCAGACCCAATGAATTTCAATTGGAGAACTGGGCCAGATACCAATAAGCATCTAGGCCTGGTGATTTGGGCTTTCTTTTCAACCTGAAATCTGAAGCTTCAAGACTTCTTTTTAAAGGGCAATTTCTGAACTCATTCTTGCAGAAGGTCCAAAGTAGCTTGCTAGGACCCTGCCCACTGAGAAGGCATTCTCTTCTCAATGTCAGCTTCCATTTCCCTAATAGGACTTTGCAACTAAAGAAGTCAGTCTCTTAGCAAAACTGACTTCCTATCCATGAATAAACTTCCATTTTTGCCAACTAATATTTTGGGTTCGTGAATTCCTTCACAAAAAACCTGTGTCAACTAAAAGGGGATTTTAACAATTCTCTGACTGCCACTAACCTCAAGATTAGTTTGGCATAATGTGTTCTCAAAAGATAATGAGTGCATTGGATAGAGTGCAGGACCTTTGGTTTCAAATACTTGGGTGAATTTGGGCAAGTCATTTAATTTCTGTTAAGTTTTCTTACCTATTAAGGGTGTAACATAATATCTCCTAGCTACCAGACTTTTTGTGAGAATCAAATGAGAAAATATTTGTAAAGTGCTTACTTCAGCATGGCTCTTAATAGATGGTTAGTTAATGCATGCTTCCTTCTTAGTTATCAAAACCACTCTAAGCATGTGTTGATTTTTGTTTTCTAATATTGACATCTTGTCTTTGTAAGATTGTCAGATTTTTTCAGAAATTAATATCAAACTCATGTCTACAGTTGCAAAATATATTATTAAAAAAAATGTTCCCTGATCTGCTGTATTATTTTTCCCCTGGGCCTGCATACCAAAATTTATTTAAAGTAGCTACAAGCTAAAGTAGCTAGATTCTTTATCTACCTCAGTCTCTAATATTCTCTTAGCTATATTTGTTATCCCCATTCTTGTTTGGAAGAGAATTATATTTGCAAAAGGGAAAACTTTTTTTTTCTCTTTCTCTGTCATATGGTAACATTTTACCATCTGTACCACGCATTGGGCTCAGTTCTCCCTGCCCCCTTTTGGTCTTTTGATTCCTATCATTTTAATAAAATATTGTTTTTATCATATTTAGCATTTTTTTTTCAAATCTCAGCTTACTTCTTTTGTATTAATCCTTGGTTAATGATTTCATCCTTTTAAATGTCCTATTTAAATCATACATTTTGCCCTTTCTTGCTTTCCTTTTTTTTTTTTTTCAGATAATTATTGGTGATATCAGAAATTTTTTCTTTGCAAGCTCCCACCTCACTTTGAACATCTTGCCATTTAGAGCTTCTGTCTGAAACTAAAAAAATAAAATAAAATAAAATAAAAACTTCTTTTTTGCTAATAGCAAAGTCAAAAATGCCCGAATTCCCTTTATTCAATTCTGTACCCCTTAAGGTGATTTGGCTGATCTTTACAAGACAAACAACATTCCTACATAATAAAAGAGGTTTTTCTGCTGGATATTAATTTAATGTAAAGAAAGATGTATATGTGGGGTAGGATTCTAGGAAGAGAGAGGAGTGGTAAATTTCAAGCTCCCCCAGTTTCCCCTACAAATAGAATAAGTTTGCACCTCAGGTCGAACATAGACTGGTTAAAAATCAAGGAGACTTGGGGCAGAATGGGAGTCCTCCTGACACAACCCAAGAAGATCTGGAGAAAGAGCCAGGCTGGGAATTAACCTGTCTAAATTGCAAACACTTTTAGGCTAGCTCCATGGAAACTTCAAGTGGGGACTGCTCAAATGTAGGTATGATGGGGGCCTCAGCTGGAATCCCAGAGGCTTTCACATCCCGGACTGTTTTTATAGTCCTGTCTCTGGATCTGCATGGCATTTTCCATTCAAAGTGTATTGGAAATGTCTTGGCTGACTGTATTGCTAAGAAAAGCTAAGTCTGTCACAGTTAATTATTACACAATCTTGCTGTTATTGTGTATAATATTCTCATCACTTCACTCAGCACCAGTTCATGTAAAGCTTTCCAGTTTTTTCTGAAATCAGTATGCTCTTTATTTCTTATAGAACAATAGTATTCCATTATATTAAAATATCAAAACCTATTCAGCCATTCCCCAATTGATAGACATCCATTCAATTTCCAATTCCTTGAAACCACAAAAAGAACTGCTACACATTTTTACACATGTGGGTCCTTTCCCCTCTTTTATGATCTCTTTGGGATATAGACCCACTACTACTGAGACTATTGGATCAAAGATTATGCACAGTTTTAAACTCTTTTGGGAATAGTTTCAAATTGCTCTCCAAAATGACTGAATCAATTCATAATTCTACCAACAATGAATGTGTCTAATTTTCTTACATCCCTTCCAAGATTTAGCATTATTTTTTCCTGTCATCTTAGCCAATCTGATATATCTGAGATATGACCTCAGAACTGTTTTAATTTACATTTCTCTAGTCAATAGGGATTTAGAACACATTTTCATATGACTATACCTGCCTTTAATTTCTTCATCTCAAAATTATTTGTTCATGGCTTTTGACCATTTATCAATTGGGATAATTGGCTTGTATTCTTATAAATTTGATTCAGTTATTTACATTTTTAGAAATGAGGCATTTATCAAAAACACTGATTATAAAAATTGTTTTCCAGATTTCTGGTTCCCTTCTAATTTTGGTCACATGTATTTTGTTTATGCAAAAGCTTTTTTAACCTAAAGTAATCAACATTATTCATTTTGCATTTTATAATATTCTCTATGACTTGCTTGGTCATAAATTCCTCCTTTCTCAAAGATCTGACAGATAAACCCTTCCATTCCTAATTTGGTTAAAATATTACCCTTTATATCTAAATTATGAATAGATTTTCCCTTTGATTATTATTTTTTCAAAATGATTCAAATAGCATTCTGGTTCAACCCCATTGTAATTACTACCACACTCCTATCTCCTCATAGAGGTATGCCCAAAGAAATCTATTAAATTGTCTATCTCCAGTTTTTCCATCTTCTAAAATATAATTTATTATATTTTTTGTATTATAAATACAAATGCTAAGCTATTCTGTAAATTCTATTCAGATTATGTAACATTGTTTCTCAGGAAATCACCTGGCTGCCCATTGCCTATCAAAGCAAGTACAAATATATGTCTTAACTTGTTCTTCAAATCCCTCATAAATCTTACCTATCTCTTAGTAGGTATTTTCTTCTCCTGTTAGGTCACTTAAGCTTTTGCTCATACTTCACATGGGAGAAAAATAGTGAAAACAACAACCAGCTCCATTTTCTCTTTCTTCCTTTGATGTTATAGAACTGTTATTTATAAGCTCAACTATATAATCTAGAACTTAATGCTCAATTTGCCATTCATAATGTGTTGCCTCATTTTTTTTTTTTTTTTGTTTGTTCCGTGTCTAAATCATATTGATCTACATTTTATGACCTGGGAATTAGGTTAGTAAGCATGCTTTGTTTCTTCAAAAAGGAGATAAATTCCATGAAATCAGGGAATGTGTATAAATGCAATATTTTAAATATGTATTTAGCCTTCAATATTAAATTTAAATGAATGGGATACATTAAGAATTGGTACCATGAAAGCTCACTATGCACCAATTTATAAGGATATGGCCCAAAGCAGTGAAAAAAGAGCAACAAACTCTTACTTCCCATCAATTTTGTGAAATATAATCACTGACTTCACTGTTCAACCTGAGATTTTATTCTTTGAAAAAATATGAACTATTAACCATATGAATAAATGTGTAAGTATAGTTCATATTTGTGGAAAGTAAACTATAAAAGCATCTGTGGAAAAATGACAAGGACTTATATTTTTGTTCTTAAAAGAATTCTATTTGTCTATTTCTAAGATCACATAACACCAGAAGGTATTTTGGGGCTAGTTTCCTGACTCGGCATCATTCTAAGCAAAACTCTGTGGGTGAGTAACATTAACAATAATAATAAAGATTTGGCAAAATAATTACTTGTATATTTTTACTGCTTATTCTGAAATAGTGTGGTCATTCAAATTATAAACTAATTAACTAACTAAACAACTAACTAACAAAAATGTTCTCAGTGAAAGAAAGATATTACTGATATTGCTTGCATTCAGACATTAGGGGATAAACCTGGAGGCACTGGAGGAGCCTTGGGCTTGGAGAGAGTCTTGGCCTTTGTGGGGGGGAATAATGGACTTCTCATCAATGAACTTGGAGAAACTATTGATGTCCCTGATGATAGAAAAATATCCCAAGGCCTAGTGAAAGCATGCTACAGTCTTATAGAAGACACAGATGGGAAAGGTCTATTAATATTTCCTGGAAGTCAAGTAGTGGAAAGCATTACACTTGGATTGGGAGGAAGCTCTGCAGAAGCCTCTATGTCCCAAAACAGTGAAATTACTGGTAGGTAAGGGGAGGACATGTGGAGCGTTTTAAACAAGAGGGTTCCCAGGATTTTTTATTTAAAAAAAAATTAAGGCAAAATTTTATCCCATGAAACAAACTTTTCTTTTCAAACCTATTGCTTTAAATGGCATAATGTGTTCTCAGTATAATTGTATGACTGTATCCTCATTGAAGATGGGATTATATATTATTAGGTTACAAGGGTACTCCAGACTGTGCATATGCTTTTGAAGAGGAGCTGGATTTGGAGTCAGTTAACCTTTATTTAAATCCCAGTTTTGTCACTCTGAGACCATAGACAACTAACAAGCATTTATTAAATATCTATTATATGTTAAGTATTGTTCTAGAGGTTGCAGATACAAGTACAAAGAATGACATCATCTCCGCTGTGGGTCTTGGTTTTAATATTTTTATTTTTTATTTATTAATTGAATCAGTTGGAGTACAATTTATGGTTCATTTCAATTCTAAATTTATAGTTTTTTGATAATTATGTCAGAGTGGCAAGTGTGCTATTGAACAGAAACTGGGCCACAAAATAAAAAAGCCCTGCATTTGAGTCCTACTTTTGGCACATATTGAATATATAATACTGGAAAAATGGTTAAACTTCAAAAAGTTAGATGCTATATCTGCATGTCTCTATTTCATATGTGTTTCTTGTAAACAAATATTGCAGGGTACTGATTTTTAATCCATTCTGTTATCCAGTTCTGTTTTATGGATAAGTTTATCCTATTCACATTTGTGCTAATTATTATTTCCCTCCATCATATTTTCCTTGTTTATCCCCCAACTTTTATCTTTCTTTCCCCCCACTCTGTTCATATATATTTTACTTCTGATTACTATCTCCCCAAATCTACTGTGCTCATTATCCTCATCCTTTTTTGCTTTATCTTATACAGTAAGATAGATTTTTGTATCTGAGTACTTTATTCAATCTTTGAACCAATTCTGATGAGAATAAGCTTTGGCTTTCATTTCATCCCCATCTTCCCTTCTATTATAATACGTCTCTCATGCCTCTTTTATGAGAGATAACTTACTTCATTTTATCTTCCTCCTCTTTCTTTCAATGCAATTTTCTTTCTTACCTCTTTATTTTGATTTCTGGGGCATCATTCATCAGTGTCATCTTATATCCACACCTTTTGTCTATATATACTCCTTCTAACTACTATTATAATAACAGTTTTTTTAAAGAGTTAGAAATAAGTCATATAAAAATTCTCTAAATCACTATTGATTAGAAAAATGCAAATTAAAATGACTGAGATACTACCTCACACCTCTCAGATTGGATAAGATGACAGGAAAAGATAATAATAAATGTTGGAGGGGATGTGGAAAACTGGGACACTAATGCATTATTGGTGGAATTGTGAAATGATCCAACTATTCTGGAGAGCAATTTGGAACTATGCCCCGAAGACTATAAAACTCTATATACCCTTTGAACTTACACTGCCATTATAGAGTCTTTATCCCAAAGAAATCATAAAAGAGGGAAAAAGGACCCATATGAGCAAAAATGTTTGTAGCAGCTCTTTTTTTTGAGTGTATTGGCATAGAATTGGAAAAAGAGTAGATGCCCATCAATTGGGGAATGGCTGAAAGAGTTGTGGTATATGAAAGTAATAGAATATTATTGATTTATTAAAAATAATGAACAAAATGATTTTAGAAAGGCCTGGAAAGATTTACATGAACTGATGCTGAGTGAAACAAGCAGAATTCAGAACACATTGCATACCATACAAGCAAGAATGTGTGATGATCAATTAGGAAAGTTTTGCTTCTTCTTAATAGTTCAGTGATTCAAGGCAATCCCAAAAAATTTGATGGAAAATGCCATCTGCATCCAGAAAGAGATTGAATGTAAATCAACAATGCTATAATCACTTTTTTCTTCTGTTTTATTTTTCTCTTGTGTTTTTTTTCCTTTTGTTATGATTTCTTCTCTGCACACGAGTTATAAGGAAATAAGATATTGTTTTGTTCAAAATGACAAGTTAGATGATTTCAGAAAAATCTAGAAAGACTTACATTAACTGATGCAAGGTGAAGTCCACAAAACCAGGAGAACAGTATGCACAGTAATAGTGACATTATAATGATGTCTTATAATAAATGAGTCATCTATTCTCAGCAATACAATGATCCAAGAGAATCTCAAAGGACTAATGATTAAGTATGCTATACACCTCCTGAGAAAGAATTGATATATGTTTGGCTATGTAGTAAAGTATGCCATTTTCAACTTTCTTTCTTTTATTATTTTACTTTTACTTAAATCTTCTTGTAGAAAATTGACTAATATGGAAATGTTTTACATGACTGCGTATTTATAACCTATATCTAAATGGTTACTATCTAAGGGAGGAGGAGGGGATATAAGTTAGAATCTGGCATTCAAAACTTTAAAAAAATTAAAATTATTTAAACATAATTGGGGGTAAATAATTCATATAAAGTAAAATTATTTTAATTTCTCAGAGCCCTATACAATTATTTAAGACCAAGATATGATAGGGAAGACATAAAGAATATGCTTTTTCACAGCAGTTCTTGGGCTTGGTAAAATAACAGCTTTTTTAAAGTTGCTGACTTTCATTTGTTTCATTTATTGTTATGCTAAGAATTTAGTAATAATTTTGGTGGACTGAACAAATAATATTTGTTCTCTGCAGCCTTAAAAACCAAAAATTCCAATAATCCTCTGACGCTCACCAGTTCTTATGATTGAAATCAACTAGGCAAGACAGCATTTTTGTTTATTTTCTACTTTACACAAAATATTTACGTTTCCCTATTCTAAATATAGTGTGAAACAATGAAGGTGGAAGTAATAACATCTTTGAAACACTATACCAAATAACAACTAATAACTGTTTATTCAAAAGATGAAGATTTTTAATCATTTTTTTCTAAATTTATTCATTGATAGTTTGATCTTTATAACACCAAATAAATTAATGAATTCAATATATTTGCTCAACCTAATCATGAACAATTTATGCTTTTTCAATATGTCAATTTTTATGTGTAAGTATTTTGTAGTTAATTCCTTTTGAGGGCAGATGGGTAGAATCCCACTTAGTTTTTACTTTTTCAAGTTACATTAAACCAATTTTCTTTATTCTCCTTTCTTCTGGATTTTGTTTGTAATATAAAGAATGCTTTCTTCTGGATTTTGTTTGTAATATAAAGAATGTCTTTTTCCTCTCTCTCTCTTAATAATTGATTCTCTTAGGGTAGAATTTATTCACTTTAAGATTAATTTCTGCATTTATCTGCTCTCCTTTAATGTGTTATATATATAAAATTAGCCCTTATAAAATTAAGTTGAATTGATATAATTTATTTCTATATCACCTAAATTACCTTGTCAGCCTCTCTCTTCCTGTGTCTCTCAGTGACTTATTCCCCAATAGCAATTTTTTAAATAAAAAAAACTATCAAAAGAAAAAAATTAAGTAAAACAAGCAATGCACCCCTCCTCTGAAAATGTATCTAATGATCTACACACAGAAGTATGGGGATGAGTGATACCAGAGGAGGCTTCTCATATCTCTTCTTTGGGGACAAATTTGTTCTTTGTAATTTTGCAACATCATTTTTTAAAATTTCTTTTTGGCTGGTCTTTTAGGATACATTCTTATAATCTTTGTATGTATTGTTTTCCTGACTGTGCTTACTTCACTTTGCATCAATTCATGTAAGTCCTTCTATGCTTCTCTCAATTTATTATGTTTATAATTTTTTTCCAACACAGTAATATCCCATTACTTTTATGTTTTGCAATTTACTTAGCTATTTCCTAAATTATATCTAATTTATTTCCAGTTCTTTGCTACTGCAAAAAGTGTTCAAGTGTTCCTATAAATATTTTATATTTATAATATATATATATATATATGTATATATATATATATATATAGTCAATAACATCCTTAAGCCTATCTCTGAATCAAAAGAGATGGGTATTTCAGCTACTTTATTTGCATAATTGTAAATTGTTTCCCAGAAAAGTTGCACTAATTCAAAGTTCTGCCAATTACTCCGTGGTGTACTTATCTGTCAATGACCACTCCACTATTCTGATATTTTATTGTCTTTGTTTATTTGATCATGTTATTAGTTTTTTAAAAATACAGTGTAATTGATATTGTTTTTACATCATCATTATTTCTTTTATTTTCTCTTCCCTTCTTTCATCTAGAGAGACCAATAGTTGCATGCTTATTTTTCCATTATTTTTCCTCAATTATATGAAAAGAAAAATTTATAACATTTTTTAAAATTTTGAGTTCCAAATTCTCTCCATCCATTGTCTACCTCTTCTTTGAGAAAACAAGCAGTTTGATGCAGATTATACAAGTGTAGTCATGCAGAATATTAGCTATGTTGAAAAATAAAATGTAGAAAAACCTTCCAAGGATAATAAAGTTAGAAAATAATGCTTAAATCTGCATTCAGACTCTAGTTCTTTCTCTGGAAGTGGAGAATTCCATTATAATAAATAATTTTGTTTAAAAAAAAGAAAAAAAAGTTGTCATAGCTAATCAATGGGCTGAAAATATCTGAAAATGATATGCAATATTCCATGCTTGTGGACTACTCCCCTTGTTGCAAAAGGTGGTATGAGAATGTTTTCCCATATATCTTATTAATATCAATATTCTTTTTTATTATAGTTTTTTATTTACAAAACATATGCATGCGTAATTTTTCAACATTGGTCCTTGCAGAACCTTCTGTTCCAAATTTTCCCCTCCTTGCCCCCAGCCCTTCCCCTAGATGGCAGGTAGTCTAATACATGTTAAATATATTAATATATGTTCAATCCAATATATGTATACATGTTTATGTAGTTATCTTGCTGCACAAAAAAATCGAATCAAAAAGAAAAAAAAAAACTGAGAAGAAAACAAAAATGCAGGCAAGTAACAACAGAAAGAGTGAAAATGCTACATTGTGGCCCACACTCAGTTCCCATAGTCCTCTCTCTGGGTGTAGATGGCTCTCTTCATCACTGAGCAAGTGGATGTTGAAGAGAACTATGTCCATCATAATTGATCATCATATAGTATTATTGTTGAAGTGCATAATGATGTCCTAATTCTGCTCATTTTATTTAGCATCAGTTCGTGTCTCCCCAAGCCTCTCTGAAATCATCCTGCTGGTTGTTTCTTTCAGAACACTAGTATTCCATAGCATTCATATACCATAATTTATTCAGCCATTCTCCAATTGATAGACATTCACTCAGTTTCCAGTTTCTTGCCACTACAAAGAGGGCTGCCACAAACATTTTTGCACATGTGGGTCCCTTTCCTTCCTTTAGGATCTTTTTGGAATATAAATCTAGTAGTAACATTGCTAGGTCAAAGGCTATGCACAGTTTGATAATTTTTTGAGCATAGTTCCAAAATGCTTTCTAGAATGATTGGATCCATTCACAGTTCTACCAACAATGTATCAGTTTCCCAGTTTTCCCACATTCCCTCCAATTTGATCATTACCATTTCTGGTCATTTTAGCCAATCTGAGAGGTGTGTAGTGGTATCGCAGAGTTGTCTTAATTTGCATTTCTCTGATCAATAGTGATTTGGAGCACTTTTTTATATGAATAGAAATAGTTTTAATTTCTTCATCTGAAAAATGTCTATTCATATTCTTTGACCATTTATCAATTGGAGAATGGCTTGAACATCAATATTCTTGCAATGGTGTTACATGTTTATTAATTACTGATTACCAAAAGTTTCTAAAGAATAAAATTTCAGGTAACCCAAAACAATGTAAAGATGCAGAACTAGACAATATCAAATGATGAGATATAATTTTTATGCAAGAACACGGGGGAGAAGGAAATGGGTCTTTCAATCATTTCTGATGAAAATAACTAAACAGAAAATTCGATCTTTACATTCAAGTCTTAAGAGAAGCATAAAAAGATAAATAGGAAAGTAAAAAACAAACAAACAAACAAACAACAAAGCATTATTTAAAAGGTAAAATATTTATATCTTTCAATAGAAAGATGATACTTGCCACTCTTGAGAGCTGTATTTTTTAAAGGACAATTAGAAGGTGTATACAGTGACAGAAGATTGGGCATAAGTTGACACTGATGTGATGATATATAAAAAAGACATTAAAGTTTGGGAAAATAATTATACTAATAGAAGAGAAAATGGAACATAAAGGGGTAAATCAGGTCACATGAAGAAGCACAAAAGACCCTATTACCATAGAGGGACTTTGCAGTCTGTAGTGGTGGGAGAAAATATATGTGAATGAATTCAGAAATCTAGAAAAAAGTATTTTTAAAACTTCTTTACTGTTGAAATTCCAGGCATAATAATTAGTCTAGTTCTGTTATATTTTTCTGATATTAAGATTTCTCCTTTATAAAATGGAAAGCCCATCAAGAAATTAAAAAACCTTAAGTTCTTTTTAAAATTTTAAAAAGTTTTAAAAACTTTTTATTTTCGAATCATATGCATAGTTTTCAACATTCAACCCTGCAAAACCTTATGTTGCAATTTTTTCTTCCCTTCGCCCTGCTCTCTCCTCTATATAGCAAGCAATCCAATATGTTAAATGTGCAATTTTTTATACATATTTCTATAATTATCATGATGCACAAGAAAAATCAGATCAAAAAGAAAAAAAAATATGAGAAAGAAAACAAAATGCAAGCAAACACTGATAAAAAGTTGAAAATAATATATTGTGATCCACATTCAGTCCCCAAAGTCTTCTCTCTGGGTGCAGATGATACTCTTCATCACAAATTCATTAGAACTGACCTGAATCACCTCACTGTTGAAAAGAGCCTCCTCTGTCAGAATTGAACAACACATAATCCTTCTGTTGCTGTGTACAATAAAATATGAAGTTCTTGGTTTTCCAATATCATCAATATCATATTTCCAACTCCTTTCAGATATCTTGAACTGTATGTCCAGGATACATCTTAAACTCAATATCAAAGTAAACAGTGTTAAAAAAAATACTTTCATTCCCTCCTTATCTTTTCCATACCCCATGCCTATATAAATAAGCTATTTAAAAATTTTTTAAGATTATGACATTTTCTTCAAGAAATCATTTTATTTGTAGGATAAACTCTTGCTATATTTTCCATCACAATAAAATAAACAGGATAAGAGGTCTGTAGATATCTTTTTTATGCACAATTGAATAGATACAAGGTAAATAAATACAAGGAAATCCATATTTATTTGACTACAGTAATAGCAAGATGAACTGAGTTTTACTTCTTGTTCTGGTAATAAAAGCTTGCCTACTTGAAATAGAATCAGAGTAGCATTTCACCAAGTGAGCCATAGAACTTTTTGGGACTTATATGCAATATATTGATAGAATCTATAAATAAGATTGAAATATCCATGGGGAAAACTGGGAGTTGGAAATTTTTTGGAGAAAAGGAAAAGGAATTAAATAAACCTTAATATATCTTCCCTAAATTAATTAATTTGTGTGCTGAATATTTTATGATATATATGTATGTATGTGTATATATATATATATATATATATATATATATACCCTGTCTTATAATTGATAATTTAGAAGACTATTATTATAATTGACAGTTTATTATAAAACATACATATTATGAACCTATTCACATTATGAAGAACATTGGTATTATATAGAATCTAATTGGGGGAATGATGAATTTATCCTGTTATGGGGAATTATTAATCACTAAAGGCACAAACAGGACCACTTAATTCTGACCTTCCTGGAATCAAATACTGTTTCTTTTTGGATCTCCTGTGCTTACTGAAACTCTTTGCAATCACATCTGATTCTCTGTGACCTCATTTAGGGTTTCTTGGCAAGGAGAGAGAAATAGTTTGCTATTTCCTTCTCCTGATTTTACAGATGAAGAACTGAGGCAAACAGAGTTAAGTGACCTGCCCAGGGTCATGCAACTAATAAATCTGAGGTCAGATTTAAACTCAGGTAGATCAGTATTTCTAACTCTAGTGTGGGCATTCTACCCACTGTCCCACCACAGTCCCTTTCCACATAGCAAGTATTTAAAAAATGCTTTTTCATATATTCATTTGTAAAGCTAGAGATTTCAAGATGTTACACATTTATAAATATACTATTATGTAGCATGTATAATATGTTATTACATATAATGTAATATATTATTATATTACATATTCACATTGTATATTCCCATAATAATTATCTACTCTTTTATAACCCATATTTTGTCATAAACAGCCTGTTTCATAGTAATATTCAATTCACTTTTAGTGATATTATATTTATTTATGTTTTTCTCTGCATCACAAATTTTTCTTAATGTTATATTGAATATTAGGTTGAACATATCCTCCCCGAATCTATGAAGCTATTTTTAAAGAGAAAGGAGAATGTATCTTGGGGATATAAAATCAAACATAAAGTGGAGGGATAGCCTGATATTAAATCTTATAAAATTTTTATAAAGTTATTTAAATCCTAGTCATTAATACATTCCACCATTTTCCAAAACTATTTTCTAGAAACACCAAATCTTGACAATTAGATGTCACAATGCATGGAGTGCTAGACCAAGAGTCTACAAGATTTTAGTTTCAATGTAGCCTCACACATTTATCAGCTTTTAACCTTTGGCAGATAACTCATTTCTGTCAGTTTCTTCATCTGTAAAAATGGGAATTAGCATCTAACTCCCAGATTTGTTGTGGGGATCAAATAAGATAATAATTATAAAGTACTCTAATTTAATTTGTATCTATTTGTCCTGTAAATAAAATGACTTCTTGAAGAAAACGTCTGTCTTAAAATTTTTAAAGTTTATGTATATAATTTTTTAAACTTTGATTTTTAGAATAAAACAAACATTTCCATAACATAGTATCCCAAAATGATAGCACGTGAAACTGCAACTTTATCATGCATAACTTGCTATTGCTTTAAAAAAAAATTATCAAGTAAATTTCTCTCCTCCTTGATACTCTCTTCTCTCTAGGTCTTCATGTCATTACTTTCTCCTGATTCTTCTCCAAAGAATCTGACCACTCCTCCTCTGTTTCTTTTCTGGATTCTCTTCAAGATAGTTTGGCTTTAAACCAGAGGCATACCTCAGAGTTCTGTCCTAGGCCTTCTGCTTTTCTTCATTTATACCATTTGGTGATCATATCTGTTCCCATGGATTTAATTACCATTTTTATATTCATGATCCTAAAAATCTACCTATCCTTCAATCTCTTTTTTATCTTCCAGTATCATCAATATCATATTCCCAACTCCTAACAGACATCTTGAACTGTATGGCCAGGATACATCTTAAACTCAATATGTTCAAAATAGAATTCATTAACTTTTTTTTTCCTTCAGAAATTCATTATCTTTACCTCTCAACTCTCCTTTTCTCACTTATTACTGTAGAGGGTAACAACATCCTCCCAGTCTTTCAATGCATGCATCCTAGGAATCATCATTGATTTAGATTTCTCACTATGTGTTATTCTCATATCCAATCTGTTGTCATGACCTGTTGATTTCACTTCTCTAACAACTCAATTATTCACACTTCTTTCCTTTGACACCAGCACCACTCTCATTCACTCCTCCAGTAGAGGCCCTTATCACCTCAAGCCTAGATTATGACAATAGCCTGCTGATGGGTCTACCTAACTCATCTCTGCCTACTCTAATACATTTTCCATTAATTCAGTAACATGTTTTTTCCTAAATTGAAAGACTGAGTGTCATCTTCCTACCCAATAAACTCCTGTGGTTTCCTATTACCTCAAGGAGCAAATAGAAAATGCCCTATTTGAAATCCAAAGCCCTTCACAACCTAGCCTCCTCCTCCCTTTCCAATATTCTGATAATCCCTAAATCCCTAAAATATATTTGATCTTATGACACTGATCTCCTTAGCTGGGCTACAAGAAAGACTTCACCTTTCAGCTTCCTACATTCTCTTTAACTGGGACACTCTAACTCTTTTGCTTTTTTAAAATCTCCTCTTCAATTGCCCAGTTTCTTAAAGGATGATTTGTAACCCATATGGGGTTTTGTAACTGAATTCCGGGTTTGTAAAATTTTGATTTATTGACTATAAATGTTTAATTCGTTTACCTATTTTATATACCTCTATATCATGTAAAAATGTCTTGGGTAAAAAGGAGTTGTTAGTGGAAAAAGTTTAAAAAGCCTTATTCTATAAGAAACCTTCTTCAGCCTCCCTTAATTCTAGCACATTCTTTCTGCTAGTTAATTTATTTTTGTCCTATATATAGCTTGTTTTGTATATGTTCTTTGCATGATGTCTCTCCCATTGCATTGTAGGCTCCTTAAACTGTCTTTTCCCTTTTTTGATATTCCTAGCATTTAGTACAGTGACTGGTACATATTAGCCACTTAATAAATTTTTACTTATTAATTAAAAAGAAACTGTCAAGGTATCAAAAAATCATAACTTAAATCATTCATGATTCCTTTGAATTATTAGCATTCAAAATCACAGATAATTAGGCTCTAGAAGAAAATTTAGAGATTGACTAATTCAAACTACCTCTTCACTCCCACATTTTATAGGCAAAAAAAAAAAAAAAACAAAAAAAAAAACAGATTTAGAAAATGGAAGAGGCTTATAATGGAAGGGTACAATCCTTTGAGAACTATTTCAGTATTCATATAAACAAAGATATTTTCTAATTCCAAGTATATGTTCATGCCTGAGCCAGTAATCTATCATCAAATAGGATCATTGTTGGTTCTAACAGTTCATTTATTGTCCATTATCCTGACTATATGAGATGCTTAGCACTTCTCCTCTAATACTTCTATCATTATGACTATGTGCAGAGGTTTTCATTTATTATGAGAGTATACAAGGTAAATCACTATAATCTCCTTTTAGTTGCTACTAAGTGACTAGGTCTAGCATATATGAAATTATATGGCTGATTAATGTCAGACAGTGAGGAACTTCTAGGATTCCAAGAAGGAGGAGAAGAGAGATAAGATAGGGAAACAAAAATCACAGGGCTTGAGATTAACCCACTTCTTGATTTTGTCTAAGATAGGTCTCAGAGATGAATGTCTGACATGCATTGCAGCCATTAATGGAAGGAATTGTTTCACTTGTCTTTAAGGTGTAAATACTGAAGTTCAAACAGACAATATCTTTCACCATAATTGTATATATGCAATCTAACAATATTTCAAAAGAAATTTAAAAGATAAAGTGAAAAGATCAATGAATTGGGGATGCCACTAAAAAAGCCAGAAAAAGAACAAATTAAAAATGCTCAATTAAATGCCAAAGTTTGAAAGTTTTAAAATAAAATTGAAAAAGACTATTGAACTAATTAACAAAACTAAGATTTGGGTTTATGAAAAAATCAACAAAATGGATAAAATTTTAGCTAATTTGATTAGAAAAAGGAAAGAAGAAAATCAAATTGTTAGGATACAAAAATGAAAAGGGTGAACTTTTCTTCAGTGAAGAGGAAAATAGAGCAATAATTAGGAATTATTTTGCTCAATTATATGCCAATAAATCTGATAATCTAAAGGAAAAGAATGAATAAACTATAGATTTCCCAGATTAACAGAAGAGGAAATAAATTACTTAAACAATCTCATTTTAAAAATATCAATTGAACAAGCTATTAATCGTCTCCCTAAGAAAAAAAAAAATCTCCAGAGCTAGATGGGGTTTAAAAGTGAATTCCACCAAACAATTTAAGAACAATCAATTATAATACTATGCAAACTACTTGGAAAAATAGGGAAAGAAGAAATCCTACTATATTTCTTTTATGACACAAATATGGTACTGATACAAGAGTCAGATAGGATCAAAATAGAGAAAAAAAATATAGGCCAATTTCCCTAATGAATATTGATGTAGAAATCTTAAATAAAATATTAGCAAATTGATTACAACAAGTTATCACCAAGATAATACACCATGACCATATAATATTTATAACAAGAATGCAGGGCTGGTTCAATATTAGGAAAACTATTAGCATAATTGACTATATCAATAACTAAACTAACAGAAATCATATGATTATCTCAATAGATGCAGAGAAAGTATTTGAGAAATCCAACACCATTTCTTATTAAAAATACTAGAGAGCATAGGAATAAATGGAGTTTTCCTTAAAATAATCAGTAGCATCTATCTCAGACCATCAGCAAGCATCATATGTAATGGTGATAAATTAGACACATTCTCAATAAGATCAGGCAACAAGGTTGCCAACTATCACCATAAATATTTAATATTGTATTAGAATTGTTAGCTATAGCTATAAGAAAAGAAAAAGGAATTAAAGGAATTAAAATAAGTAAGGAGGAAACTAAATTATCACTCTTTGCAAATGATATTATGATATCTTAGAGAATCCCAGAGAACCAACTAAAAAACTACTAGAAACAATTCACAATTTAGCAAAGTTGCAGGATACAAAATAAATTCATAGAAATCATCACCATTTCTATATATTACCAATAAAGTCCAGTAGCAAGAGATACAAAAAGAAATTCTATTTAAAATAAAGATTGACAGTATAAAATATTTGGGCATCTATCTGCCAAAGGAAAGTCAAAAAATATGAACACAATTACAAAACACTTTCCACACAAATAATGTCAGATCTAAACAATTAAAACAATATCAAGCCCAGGGGTAGATCGTGTTAACATAATAAAAATGACAGTTCTATCTAAATTAATCCACTTAATATTTGGTGCCATACTAACGAAACTGCCAAGAAATTACTTCATAGAGCTACAAAAAAATAATAACAAATTTTATCTGGAAGAACAAAAGATTAAAAATGTCAATGGAATTAATGAAAAAAATGCAAATGATGGTAGCCTCGGTGTAACAGATCTAAACAATATTATAAAGCAGTGCTCATTAAAACCATTTGGTACTGGCTAAGAAATAGAGTAGTCAATCAATGGAATAGGTTAGGTTTATAAGACACAATAATCAATGACTATAGTAATCTAGTGTTTGATAAACACAAATATCCCAGCTTCTCAGAGAAGAATTCACTATTTGATAGAAATTTCTGGAAAAATTGGAAATTAGTATGGCAGATTGTAGGCATTGACCAGCACCTAACACCATATATCAAGATAAGGTTGAAATGGGTTCATGATTTAGACATAAAGAGTGATATTATAAGTAAATTAGAAGAACAAAAGATAATCTGCCTCTTAGATCCATGGAAAAGGAAGGAATTGATGATCAAAGAAGAACTAGAGTACAGCATGAAATCCAAAATGAATAATTTTGATTATATTAAATTAAAAATGTTTTGTACAAACAAAACCAATGCAGACAATGTTAGAAAGGAAACAGTAAACTGGGATAAAAATTACATCCAAGGGTTTTGATAATGGCCTCATTTCTAAAATATATGGAGAATTGACTCAAATTTATAAAAATGTAAATCATTCTTCAGCTGATTAATGATCAAAGGATAGTAACAGACAATTTTCAGATGGCATTAAAACCATTTCTAGACATATGAAAAGGTGCATTAAATCACTATCTTTCAAAGAAATGCAAATTAAGATAACTCTGACATACCACTACATATACCTCAGATTGGCAAAGATGACAGGAAAAGATAATGATGAATATTGGAGGGAATGTGGGAAAACTGGGACACATATACTGCTGGTAGAGTTATGAATTGGTCCAACCATTCTGGAGAGCATTATGGAACTATGATCAACGGGCTATCAAACTCTGCAAATTCTTTGATCCATCAGTGTCTCTATTGTGCCTGTATCCCAAAGAGATCATTAAAAAAGGAAAAAGGACCCACATATGCAAAAATATTTATAGCAGCCCTTTTTACAGTGGCAAGAAAATATAACCTGAGTGGATGCCCATCAGTTGGGGAATAGCTAAATAAGTTATGGTATATGAATGTTATGGAACACCATTGTTTTATAAGAAATGATCAGAAGGCTGATTGCATAAAGGACTGGAGATGCTTACATGAATTAATGCTAAGTGAATTGAGTAGAATTAAGAGAACATTGTATATAACAATAACATTATATGATGATCAATTTTGATAGACATGGATCTTTTCAACAATGAGGTGATTCGGTCCAATTTCAATAGACTTGTGATAGAGAGATAGCCATCTGTAGCCAGAAAGAGAGCTATGGAGACTGTGGATCACAACATACTTTTTTGTTCTTATTTGTTTGTTTGTTTGTTTTCTTTCTCTTTTATTTGTTTGATTTGATTTTTCTTGTGCAGCATGACAAAAATGAAAATATGGATAAAAGAATTGTACATGTTCAACATATTTTGCATTACTTTCTGTCTAGGGAAGGGGGTGGAAGAAGGAAGAGAGAAAAATTTGAAACACAAGGTTTTGCAAGAGTTAATGTTGAAAACTATCTTTGTATGTATTTTGAAAATAAAAAGCAATTTTTTAAAAAAAGATAAAATGCAACTGTTTCCAGGGTCTCCTTATATTACTTGGTTATTTTTTATATGAGGAATTAATCATTTGTAAAGTATACAACCCTTCAATCACTTGAAATTAAGTTCAAAATGGTATGCTACTGGCCAAGATGGTGGATAGGATACATGCATCTATCTAAGCTCTTCCTTGACCTCAGATTACTTCTTTCATGAAACAGCTTCGGAATTATTGCTTGACTGAATAAACCCAGGAATATTGGGAGCACAACATATTACCAACAAAAGATATCCTTGAAATTTGCCAGAAAAGGTCTGTTTTTGCTCACAGATGAGGATGGTTAGACTAGCCACAGACCTTAATTAGGCAGTGAGAGCATGGAAGGCAGTCCCCACTGAGCAGACCAGAGTGGGTTAGGGGTGGTCTCAGCCAGTGGAAAAATTTGTGGGGAGAACTTCAGCACAGTGTGAACTGTTTTGCCCTGGCAGCAAGCCATTACATCAGCAGAGAAGCTATAAACACAGCCGGTAACGTCTATAAGTGTTATACGTGCTAAAGTAACTTGGGACCTGGCCACAGCCACCCAGCACTCAGAGTGACTCAGCAGACTCTCAGAGCACAACTGCTATACACATGCTGCACAGACATTGCTGTCCCATTGCTGCTTCACTGCTACTTCCTATTGCCTGTAGCTTGGTAATACCATATTACCCAAAAAGCAGACTGCAATTGCTTTTTTTAAAAATTTATTATTATTATTATTGGTTTTCTTTGTTTCTTTTTTGTCTAATTTTGTTAAAATGAGTAAAAAGTTAAAGTGGGCTCTAACTATAGATAGTTTCTTTCTATATTGATAGAGAGCAGACTTCAAACCTTGAGGAAACTAAAAACAGATTGTCTTTAGATGAAATCCCAAAGGGGGATATGATCTGATCCTCACCACACAAGGCTCCCATAGAACAAATTAAAAAGGCTACAAGAGAGCTAGAAGAAAAATAGAGACAGGAAAGGGAAGTTTGGCAAGAGGATCTGAATAAGTCAGCCTACTCATTAAAAGATACAGTGGGTAAAGAAATCAACTCTGAAAAACAGAATTAGTGAATTGGAAAAAGAAAATAGCTCTCTAAAAAATAAAATTAGCAAAATGGAAAAAAAATTCCATAGAATAAAACAATTTATTTAAAAATTCAATTGGACAGTTACAAAAATAAACTTAAAAAATGAAGAAAACAATTCATTAAAAATCAGAATTGAACAAATGGAAATTAATGACTCTAGGAGATACCAAGAATCAGTCAGGCAAAACCAAAAAAAAGAAAAAGAAAAAAAATTGGAAAAAATGCTAAATACCTACTTGGGAAAACAACAGCCCCAAAAAATAAATCTAGGAGAGATAATCTTCGGATTATTGAACTTCCTGAAAATTATGATGAAAAAAAAAGCCTAGATGCTATTTTTCAGGAAATCATCAAAGAAAACTGCCCAGATATTATAGAAACAGATGGTAAAATAGACATTGAAAGAATTCATTGATCACTTAGTGAAAGAGATTCCCAAATCAAAACTCCAAGAAATATTGTGACTAAATTCCAGAACTATCAGACTAAGGAAAAAATACCACAAGCAGCTAGGAAAAAACAATTCAAATACAGAGGAGCCACAGTAAGGATTACTCAGGATCTAGCAGCATCCATATTAAAGGATTGAAGGGCCTGGAATCTGATATTCCGAAAGGCTAAGAAACTTGGTATGCAGCAAAGAATAACTTACCCAGCCAAAATGAGAAGAAAACGGATATTCAATGAAATAGGTGAATTCCATCTATTCCTGATGAAAAACCAGAATTAAATAAAGAGTTTGATCTCCAAATATAGGATTCAAGAGAAACATAAAAAGGTAAATAGAAATCTTGGGAACTATATTTCTGTTACAAGTATACATAAAGAATATATGTATAATTTGGTTTTACTGTTATAATATAAAAAATAAAGGAAATTAAATCAGAAAAAAGGGTAAAGTGGAGGTACTACATCTCATGAAGAGGCAAAGGAAACCTATTATATCTGAGGGCAAGAAGGAAGGGGGATGAACACAGTTTGTATCTTACTATCATCATAATTGGCTTAAAGAGAAAAATATTAGACATATTCGATTTAGAGAAAAGCTTCTCCCATCTTGTTGAAAAGTGGGAAGGAAAAAATGAAAAGGGGAGTAAATTAAATAAAAGGGAATACAGAAATTGTGAGGAAAAGGGTTAAGAAAATGGGAGGGACACTAAGATTGGGGAAAGGATCCTAAAAAGGGAGGGCTGCATGAGGCAAGTGGTGCTTACAAGTTTAATACTGGGGAGAGGTGTAAGGGAGAAGAAAAGGAAAAAAAAACATAAGTTGGGGTTAGCAAGATGACAGGAAATGCAGAATTAGTAATTTTAACCATATAAACTCCTCCATAAAGTGGAGGCGGATAGTAGATTGAATAAAAGCCAGAATCCTACAATATGTTGTTTACAGGAAACACACTTGAAGCAGGGTGATACATACAGAGTAAAGGTAAAAGGCTGGAGCAGAATCTACTATGCTTCAGGTGAAGTCAAAAAAGCAGGGGTAGCCATCCTGATCTCAGATCAAGCAAAAGCAAAAATTGATCTAATTAAAAGATAAGGAAGGGTACTATATCTCACTAAAGGATAGCATAGATAATGAAGCAATATCAATATTAAACATATATGCACCAAGTGCTGTAGCACCTAAATTCTTAAAGGAGAAGTTAAGAGAGCTGCAAGAAGAAATAGACAAGAAAACTATAAGAGTGGGAGATCTTGGAATTAGATAAATCAAACCACAAAATAAATAAAAAAGAAGTCAAAGAGGTAAATAGAATATTAGAAAAGTTAGGTATGATAGATCTCTGGAGAAAACTAAATGGAGACAGAAAGGAGTACACTTTCTTCTCAGCAGGTCATGGAACCTATACAAAAATTCACTATATATTAGGACATAATGACCTCAAATTCAAATGAAGAAAGACAGAAATAGTAAATGCATCCTTTTCAAATCATCATGCAATGACAATTACATTCAATAAAAGTCCAGGGAAAAATAGACCCCCAAAAAATTGGAAACTAAATAATCTCATCCTAAAGAATGACTGAGTGATACAGCAAATCATAGACACAATTAATAATTCCACCCAAGAAAATAACAATAATGACACATCATAACAAAATGTGTGGGATGCAGCCAAAGTGGTAATAAGGGGAAATTTTATATCTCTAGAGATCTACTTGCATAAAATAGAGAAACAAATAGTCAATCAATTGAGCTTGCAATTAAAAAAGCTACAAAAGGAGCAAATTACAAGCTCCCAGTAAAACAGTAAACTTGAAATTTAAAAATAAAATGACATTAATAAAATTGAAAATTTAAAAAAAATCTATTGAATTAATGAATAAAAATAAAAGTTGGTTCTATGAAGGAACTAACAGAATAGATGAACCCTTGGTAAAGGGAAAGTCTGGAACAATAAGCAGAACTACAAAACACTAAACACAAATAAAGTCAGATCTAAGCAATTGGAAAAATATCAAGTGCTCCAGGATAGGTCAAGCAAATATAATAAAGATGACAATACTCCATAAACTAATTATTTAGTGCTATACCAATCAAACTCCCAAGAAACTTATTTTACTGACCTAGAAAAAATAACAACAAAATTCATCTGGAAGAAAAAAAGGGCAAGAATTTCAAAGGAATTAATGAAGAGAAAAGCAAATGAAGGTGGCCTAGTTGTACCAGATCTAAAACTATATTATAAAGCAGAATTCATCAAAATGATTTGGTACTGGCTAAGAAATAGAGAAGTTGATCAGTGGAATAGGTTAGGTTCACAGAATAAAATAGTCAAGGACTATAACAATCTATTATTTGATAAAAACCAAAGCCCTAGCTTTTGGGATAAGAATTCACTATTTGACAAAAACTGCTGGGAAAACAGGAAATTAGTGAGGGAGAAACTAGGAATTGACCCACACTTAACACCATATTCCAAGATAAGGTTGAAATGGGTTCATGATGTAGACATAAGGAATGGTATTATAAACAAATTAGATGAATATAGGATAGTTTACCTCTCAGATTTGTGGAAGAGGAAGGGATTTGTGAGCAAAAAAAGAACTAGAGGTCATTATTAATTAAAAACTATACAATTTTGATTACATTAAGTTAGAAAAGTTTTTATACAAACAAAACAGAAAAGATTAGAAGGGAAGCAATAAACTGGGAAAACATTTTTACATCCAAAAGATCTGATAAATGCCTCATTTCTAAAATATGTAATTGACTCAAATATATTATAGTTCAAGTCATTCTACCATTGATAAATGGTCAAAGCATATGAACAATTTTCAAATGAAGAAATTTAAATGTTTTGTAGCCACATGAAAAGGTGCTCCAAATCACCATTGATCAGAGAAATGCAAATTAAGACAATTCTGAGATATCACTACACACCTGTCAGATTGACTAAGAGGACAGGAAAAGGAAATAATGAATGTTGGAAGGGATGTGGGAAAACTGGAATACTGATAGATTTTTGGTGGAACTGTGAATGTATCTAATTCTTCTGGAGAGGAGTTTGAAACTATGATCAAAAAAGTTATCAAATTGTGCATAGTCCTTGATCCAGCAGTGTTTCTACTGGGTTTATTATATCCCAAAGAGATGTTAAAGGAGGAAAAGGGACCCACATGTGCAAAAATGTTTGTGGCATCCCTCTTTGTAGTGACAAAAAACTGGAAACCGAATGGATGCCCATCAACTGGAGAATGACTGAATAAATTGTGGTATATGAATGCTATTGAATACTATTGTTCTGTAAGAAACGAGCAGCAGGATGATTTCAGAGAGGCCTGGAGAGACTTACATGAACTCATGCTAAGTGAAATGAGCAGAACCAGGCATCATTATACATGACAACAACAAGACTATATGACAATCAATTCTTTTTTTTTTTTTAATTTTATTTAATAGCCTTTTATTTACAGGATATATACATGGGTAACTTTACAGCATTAACAATTGCCAAACCTCTTGTTCCAATTTTTCACCTCTTGCCCCCCCGTCCCCCCAGATGGCAGGATGACCAGTAGATGTTAAATATATTAAAATATAAATTAGATACACAATAAGTATACCTGATCAAAACGTTATTTTGCTGTAGAAAAAGAATCAGACTCTGAAATATTGTACAATTAGCTTGTGAAGGAAATCAAAAATGCAGGTGTGCATAAATATAGGGATTGGGAATTCAATGTAATGGTTTTTAGTATGACAATCAATTCTGATGAATGTGGCTCTCTTCAGCAATGAGAAGATTCAAACAAGTTCCACTTGCTCAGTGAAGAAGAGAGCCATCTATATCCAGAGAGAGGACTGTGGGAACTGAATGTGGAACACAACATAGCATTCTCACTTTCTGTTGTTATTTGCTTGCATTATGATTTCTTTTTCAGTTTTTCTTTTTCTTCCTTCTTGATCTGATTTTTCTTGTGCAACAAGATAACTGTATAAATATGTATAAATATATTGGATCTAACATGTATTTCAACATATTTAACATGTATTGGACTATCTGCCAGCTAGGGAAGGGGGGTGGGGAAAGGAGGAGAAAATTTGGAACAAAAGATTTTGCAAGGATCGATGTTGGAAAAATTACCCTTGCATATGCTTTGTAAATAAAAAAAAAGCTTTGATAAAACAAAAATCCCAAATCCCTATTAAAAATCAAACCAAACCACAACAACCTCCAAAACTGCAAAAAAAAAAAAAAAATAGATAAAACCAGACTGTTTAAGTAATTTATTCCCTCTTCTGTTAATCTGGGCAATCTATATGTTTGTAGGTATTTCTCCATTTCACCTAGGATATCAAATTTATTGGCATAAAGTTGGGCAAAATAATTCCTAATTATTGCTCTAATTTTCTTTTCATTGGTGGCAATTTCTCACTTTTCACTTTTGAGACTAACAATTTGATTTTCCTCTTTCCTTTTTCTAATCAAATTAACTAAAGGTTTATCTATGTTTTTGGTTTTTTCATAAATCCAACTCTTAGTTTTATTTATTCTTTTTTTTTTATTTTCAGTTTTATTTATCTCCCATTTTATTTTTAGAATTTCAAGTTTGGTATTTTATTGGGGATTTAGAATTTCTTTTTTTTTTTTCAACTTTTTAGTTGCAAACTCAATTCATTGATCTTTTTCTCTATTTTAGGCAAGTACACATTTAGAAATAATAAAATTTCTCTTTACTACCACTTTGGCTGCATCTCACAAAAATCTTATTATTGTCATTCTTTTGGGTGAAATTATTAATTGTGTTTATGATTTGCTGTTTCACCCATTCATTCTTTAGGATTAGATTATTTAGTTTCCAATTTATTTTTAGTCTATTTTCCTCTGCGTTTTTAAAATATAATTTTATTGCAGCGTGATCCAAAGCAAAAATCTGTTTACTATTTCTGCCTTTCTGCATTTGCTTTTGAGACCAATATATGGTCCCAATTTTAGTATAGTTTCCAAGAAAAAAAGGTTACTTATTTCTGTCTCCATTCAATTTTCTCCAAAGATTTATCATACCTAATTTTTTTAGTATTTTCTAGTATTATCTCTAACTTATTTCTTACTCATTTTGTGGTTTGATTTATCTAGTCCTGTGAGAGCAAGTTTGAGATCCCCCACTATTATAGTTTTGCTATTTATTTTGTCTTGCAGCTCTCTTAACCTCTCCTTTAGGAATTTAGATATTACACCACTTGGTACATATATTTTAGCATTAATATTGCTTCATTATCTATGGTACCCTTTAGCAAGATATACTTTCCTTTCTTATCTCTTTTAATTAGATTTGTTTTGCTTTTGCTTGATCTGAAATCATGATGGGTATCACTGTTTTTTGTTTGTTTGTTTGTTTGTTTTGTTTTTTGTTTTTTGTTTTTGTTTTTGTTTTTTTACTTTGCCTGAAGCATAATGGATTCTACTCTAGTCTTTTACCTTTACTCTGTATGTATCACTCTGCTTTAAATGTGTTTCTTGTAAACAACATATTGTAGGGTTCTGGCTTTTAATCCATTCTGCTATCCACTTCTGTTTTGTGGGAGAGTTTGCCCCATTCACATTCACAGTTAAAATGACTTATTCTGTATTACCATCATCTTATTTACTCCAAATTATGCTTTTCTCTTTCCTTTCTACCTTTCCTTCCTCCTCAGTATTTTTGCTTATGAGCTCCACTATCCTCAAGGAGCTTTCCCCTTTTATAACCTCTCCTCTTTTTTTATATCTTTCTCCTACTATTTCTCTTTTCTCTTCTATTAGCATCCTTTTCCTTTTCCTGTTCCCCTGCAACTTCCCTATAAAGTAAGAGAAGTTTCTCTGGGAAACCAAATAGGTCTAATCTTCTCTCTTTGAGCCAAATCTGATGAGAGTAAGATTCATGCAATTTTCATCCCTCCCCCTTCTTTCCCTCAATTATAATAGGTTTTATTTGCCTCTTTGTTAGATGTAATTTCTCTCATTTTACCTTCACTTTTCCCCTTTTCTAGTATAATCCCTTTTCTACCTCTAGTTTCTTTTTTATATTATAACAGTAAAATCAAATTATACATGTATTCTCTATGTATACCCATAACAGAAATACAGTTCTCAAGAGTTCTTTTTCTTTTTACCTTTCTATACATCTCTTGACTTCTATATTTGGAGGTCAACTTTTTTTTTTTAGCTCTGATCTTTTCATCAGAAATAAATGGAATTCAACTGTTTCATTGAATATCCATCTTCTTCCCTGAAAGAAAATGCTCAGTTTAGCAGAGTAGTTTATTCTTAGTTACATTCAAAGTTCCTTTGCCTTTTGGGATATCAGATTACAAGACCTTTGATCCTTTAAGGTAGAAGCTGCTAGGTCCTGGGTAATTCTTATTGTGGTCCTCGGTATTTGTATTGTTTTTTGTTTTGTTTTGTTTTGTTTTTTTATGGCTGCTTTAAATACTTTTCCCTTGGTCTGATAGTTCTGAACTTTAGCCATAATATTTCTTGTAGGTTTCATTTTAGGGTCTCTTTCAGGAGGTGTTCTATGAATTCTTTCAATGGCTATTTTACCCTCTGATTCTATAACAATGGGGCAATTCTCTTTGACGATTTCCTGAAAAAATAATGTCTAGGCTCTTTTCATCATAGTTTTCAGGAAGTCCAATAATCCTTAGATTTTCTCTCCTAGATCAATTTTCCAGATCAGTTGTTTTCCCAAGTAGGTATTTTACATTTTCTTCTATTTTTTCATTTTTTTTGGTTTTACTTGACTGATTCCTAATGTCTCATTGATTCATTCATTTCTGTTTGTTCAATTCTGATTTTTAGTGGATTATTTTCTTCATTTACATTTTTTACTACTTTTTGTATTTGGCTAATTGAATCTTTAGATGAGTTGTTTTGTATTATGAATTTTTTTCCCATTTCACAAATTTTGTAATTTCAGAGAGTTGTTCCCTTTTTCCATTTCCATTTTCAATAGTCAAATCTATTTTGTAAGGTATTATGTGCTTTTTCACTTCACTAAATCTATTTGGTAAGGAGTTTTCTTCAGATGATTTTTGTGTTTTCTTTTCTAAATCCTCTTGCAAAGTTCTCATTTCTTTTCCCCATTTTCTTCTAGCTCTCTTTTAAGATCCTTTTTAATTCCTTCCAAGAGAGCCTTGTGAGATGGGCACCAAATTTACATCACTCTTTGATTCTTAATCTGGAGCCAATATGCTTTTAGTGACCTCAGAGTTTGAAATCTGTCCTTCTCTTTCATCATAAAAACTATCTATGGTCAGAGTTCTTTTTGCTTTTTTGCTCATTAAAAAAAAGTTGAGAACTGCTTTTACGACAAGGGAGATTGTCCAAGTATTTTTCTACAAGAGGCAACAGCTGTGCTGGGTCAGTGCTGACTGATTTCTGGTTCTGGATGGACACAGCCAGGAACTGTGAAATTCTAGCATTTCAGGGGTTCACTATCTTTTGTATTTGTGTTGGATGTTTTATAACTTCCCTGGTAATCTACTAGCTTGCAACCAGGCCAGAGTAGCCAACACTGCTGTAGAGTCCTTCCTGTAGATTCCCCAGCATATGGCACCAACACTATCCCAGGACAGCGCACTGCCTGCACTCAGCATCTGTTGTTAGTCTATTTGCATTTGGCCTCCCTCCCTCCATGCCTAATTGAAAAACACCTTTTCTGAAGATCTTTGAAATTATCTTCTGGTGGTAATTTCTTGCACTCCCAATATTTGTGGGTTCTGTCAACCCAGAACTAATACAGAGGCTGGATTTGCTACTTAGTCTGAAAGGTGTGGGAAGAGCTCAGACAAAAACATGTTCTCTCAGCCATCTTAGCTCCAGCTCCCCCCCCCCATTCATTCTTAAATTTCTTATATAATCATTTAAAATTTTAAGAGTATGTTTGATTTTATGATTTTCCTTCTCCTTCCTCTCTGATTCTCTCTCTCTCTCTCTCTCTCTCTTCTCTCTCTCTCTCTCTCTCTCTCTCTCTCTTTCTTTTCTCTCTCTCTCTCTCTCTCTCTCTCGCTCTCTCTCTCTCTCTCCTGGGAAACCACTTTTGAACTGAAATACACAGAGCCAAGAGATTTTATAGGCTGAAATGGTATCTTTGGTAATGAATGTAAATATAGGGGATTACTTGAAATCTACTGATTAGAACAATAGGCCATGATATATATCTTCTCCCAGGGGCTCCAGGGTAGTAAGTAGCATAAAGAAGCTTCATTGCACTTTGTTTTGTATTAACTGCCTAATCATGCTACAAATATGTACAGCTTACTGATAGTGTGTTTCTTTGCATTGGAATTCATGCTAATGAAGCTTTTCAATGTGTTTTCACTGAATTCTGGTATTTTGAATTTATTTGGGCAAAAAAGGATCTCATACTCAAGCTAAAACGGCATAATTATATGCATGATATTATTTGTTAAAAAGATGTGTTTATAGACAATTTAGGATAAAATGAGAAGAAAGACGACATTTTACAGTGCTTTTATAAGTCATTTGGGTTAAATGCTACAAAGGACTTTTACATTTGGAATATTTAATGACATTTTAGAAAGTTATAGAGGAATCATTGCAAAGAGTAGTGATTAATTTGTGGAGATGTGAATTTTTGTTAAATATTTAAGAATCAAACAGAACTCTGTAGTCTTAAAGCTACTCTTGAATTTGTAGAGAAATTAAAGATTAAATTTCTAAAGAAATTTAAATTGGGGACTAAAGGGATGACTGGAAACTAATTTAAATAAAGAGATAGAAATAAAATTCAAGACTTGTAAAGAGAAGATGTGTTAAAATGTCCAATACATTCATGAGACATTAGTAGTACAAGGTAAACTGAAAATAACTTAGAGCAAGGATTTCACTATGTTCTGAAGTTTTGCCTTGTAACTCTGGAGTTACATTTGTGTCCTGGATATTATGCTTTGCAAAGACAGATGACTGCTATAAAGAAAAGAAAATTATTTAAAAATCTAAAGGAGGGCAGCTAGACAGCACAGTGGATAGAATACAGGCTCTGGAGTCAGAAGGATCTGAGATAAAATTCAACCTCAGACATTTGACATGTGATCTTGAACAAGTCATTTAAGCCCAATGACCTGGTAAAAAGAAAAAAAAATAATAATCTAAGGGACCAGTTTTTAATTTGCTGTGTGATCTGAAATCTAAAAGAATATAATAAATAAAACAAAAACAACAAAAAATACTCTGATGTTACAGTATCATAATGCCTCCTAATATAGCATGTTCTGTTGTATCATCATTCAGTGGATCATCACATGGATCTCAAGTGACCTCATTATTTACATTTATTACAAAAGATACCATTTCAGCCTATAAAATCTCTTGGACTCTGTGGACTACATTAGTGTTTAAAGCTTATTTATCCCATACTATGTATGCTTGCTAGTGTAATGATTAAGGAGCCTTTTGAATTTGAGTATATTGCCTATTTGTGCATAGAGGACAGAGATTATTCACTGAGATTTGAGCTGGAGACTGAGCCAGAGCCATCCAAAAGCTCAAAATGGAAAACATAGGCTAGTAGTTCTGAGTAGAATAATATGTAGGTTAGACCTTGCAAAATCCCATATGTTACCTACCACAGAATCATCCAGTGATAAATGTTTGCTCATAAGTGAGGAAGAACATAATTATCATGCTAATAGCTAAAGTATAGCCAACTAGGACAGAACATTGCTTAAATGATGTGGGAGTATTTTGCTGCCTATGGTTTTCTTGCCAAAATCTACTCTGAAAAAAGTAATGATGTTGAAAACAAAACTTCTTAAGCAGGGTTGGCCTTGAAAAAAAATTAAGAAGTCTAAAAGCATACCTTATTAAGTTTGGGAAAACCTAAAGCCTAAGGAGTTCAACTAGACACTGTTAAAGATTAAGCCTGAGAGGACTCATTAGCATCCTTTAGATTGTAAGTTCCTCAAGGAAAGGTACTGTCTTTTGCCTCTATTGTATCCCCAGTGTTTAACACAATGCCTGGAACATAGTGAACTCCATAAATATTTACTGAGTGACTGAATGGTTATGTTTCATTTATAGTATTTGTATACAATGCTAATGGGAACATAGTCACAGATTTTTAACTATGTCTGATGAGATTTGAGTGAGGAAATAATCCATCCATTGATTTATATTTTGAAGTGACAGAAAATGGAAAATGTAAAATCTCAAACCTAGGTTGTTTTTCAGATAAGATATAAGCCTAAGAAATCCTGAAGATTTATGTTTAAAAAGAGTCTGATGATATCAAGTGATATATGATTCTCACATTTGTTGTCAAGATCTTTAGCCAGGCCCCTTATTGCCCTCTAGGAATGTAAGAAGAACCCATTCATCAGTTTCTGACTTAAGTAGATAGAGATGTGTTTTTGTGTCCTAGAAAAATTGAGCAAATATTTCCCAGTTCCCAGAGTATTGGACAGAGGGTTCAAAAGGCAAAAGGAGACTGAACTCAGAAACATACTCTTTCTACCCTAATATAACACTATATATTCACTTGGAACAGAAATTATTTAGAGTTTGGAACTAATGACTTCACCAGAGCCATCCAAAACTCAAGATGGAAATCAGAGGCCAGTAGATCTGGGTAGACCAATAGTTAGCATGGATCTTGCAAAATCTCAGACATTACCACAGAAGTGGCCAGTGACAACAGTTAATGGTTTAGAAATTGCTACTCACATTATAAAAGATCATGTAATAATGTTGCTTCTAAATGTAACAACTATGTATATGTTAGAGTGATGTTTTATTTTGCTGTTTCAGACATACAACTTTGTTATATGTGCACCTTTTTTGCATATAATCCAAAATTTGTGATAACTATAAACAACAGACTATATGTAATGTTTGCATTCACTGAGTTGAATGCAATCCAATTATAAACTGAATATATTTTGTACCTTTAGACTTTTGTATTATAATTACATTGATTGCTTATTAATAAGTTAAAATGCTTATGATATAAGTTCCAAGATATTCATACATCTCCTGAATATTTGCAAGTGAATGAAAAAAAATGTCACCAGGGATGGGTTAGATATAATGTCCTTCACTTGAGAGCTACTCATATCTCTGGTATAAGAAGAGACTTTGACATGGTAAAATCAGAGAAGAAGTGATTGGTTCCCAGTGGCAGCACAGTGGTGCTCAATGTCAGTGGGAAAGTGACCATGGATGTCTCAAAGATACCTATTACAGAATTGGTCTTTAAGTGGAGAAGTGAAGGAGGCAGAAGAGCTACCACTTGGTTGGTCAAAGATGGAGTCTGGACTCTGGAGTCTGGAGCCTGAAGTCTTCTCTGTCTGAGAACACTATAGCTGAAAGAGCTCTCTCTCCCTCCCCCAGACTTAAATCCTTCAGTACAATTACCTCACTATATCATATTGAGCATGCACAGCCATAAGCACCATGCTGTGATTTAAGTATACATTTTCAGAGTTCCAGCCCACTACACACCAACATTTGTGATTTAGTTTACACTGGGTGTTGTCTTCTAGATCCTACCTCTAGAATTCTTATGTCTGGGACCAGTAACTAATTTTTAAAGATGTGAACTTATATCAAACTCTTATGGACCTGCTATTACACTCATTTGCTTGTTCAAGGAAGGATTTTTGTCTAGATTTCTTGGACCCAGCATAAGAGTGTGTTAGAGAAAGGTTTTTGCTATTGTTACTATTATTTTTGCTGTTGTTCTTGTTAAGTATATATAGTACAAATGATATGTACAAAAATTCTGTAGGTATTTTCCCTTTCATCTAAAGAACCAATCTCGAAATATAGAAAGTTTAAAAAGAGACAATATTAATCACTGAATGAGATTGGGTTGGGAGGCAGGGGAGAAGAAGGTTTTAGAGATAAATTCTGATTAGATTCACAAAGCCATATACTCCTAGAAAAGAAGTCAGACTCACCTCTAGCAGAAAGACCTGATCTAAACTTCTAACTTGTTCAGGAAGACTTTCTGGAAGCCTCTGATAACAGTGCTTTTGTTCTGTTGATTAGCTCTAACTTATCCTGTGTGTTTGGCCTGTACTTCCACAGATATTGCACATCTCCTTAGCAATAAATATATTTCAGAAGCTTTATCTCAATATTATTTTTGTTTCAAACCCATGAACTTCCAAATTAAGCAAAAGTCAGAGATAAATCTATTAATACTCACACTTTAAAAGATACTTTTTTTAAAAAAAAAGTTTTTTTTTGTTATTACAAATCCCAGTTTTATAATAGATAAGGTAGATAAGCTATAAATATTAGTCTAGGTAATAGAATTAAAAATATTTACAGAAAGGACTACAAACCTTACTTTGTGGTTTCTCTGAAAGTTTTTGGATATGTCTATGTTCTTTGGGGAGAGGCAATGTTATGCTCCTTCTTGGTTCTTGAAATCGCTTATCACTACCTCAAATATTTTTATACACACACACACACACACACACACACACACACACAGAATTGGATAGATTTAGATAGATCAACTCTATCCTTCCATAAAATAAATAATCACTTGTGTTGACCTTAACATCCCCAGGAATTTTGCAATTGTAGTACTTTTTTTTTATTCCCTCATAGATCAAGAGTTGAAGGTGAGATAATGAGGCTATAATGGAAAAGACTTTCACATGCTTCATGAAATATTAACATTTTTGAATGTGCAATTTTATCATATATTCAAAAATATTTTTCCGTGCTTTGATATTTCCTCTAAAATATTAAGCATGGCTGAGTCTATCATATCAATGAACTCTTGGAAATATTAGCTTCTCAGCCCAATGAATGAAAGGGAGCTAATCTTTTCCACCCAATCCCCTCTAGAACCTTATAAAAACAGAAGGAAATAAAAGGAAAAATTACCAATTATGGCATGATACATACTCCAGTTACTAAAGTCTCTCCAGCAGCTCAAAATACAGAAGCTTTTAGGGAGGAAAAAAAAAAGAATAAAATAGCTTTTGGAAGGAATTGGTTGACAGTAAAAGGAAAGTCACTAGAAAAAGTACCACAGTTGTCTACTCTTAATGTATAATTGTCAGTTAAGTCACCTGTGATGAGGAAATTCAAGCTAGTCTCATCTGGGATCATTTCCATATGAGAGACTAGATAATAAATGGATTTTGGCTTTCTTCCCTTTCCTCACTTCAATATCTAATAAGTGCAAGGAAACATAGAATGCAGTAAATCCATCCAAATTACTTCAGAAACTTTGACTATTCTGTATGTTTCTTATGGTACTTTGAGACCAAAATTGGAAGTAACTATGTTGGGGAGAAAGATAACAGGAAAAAACAAAAAACTAATTGGTGAATACTTTTTTGAGTATGAAGAAGAATTAATTTCTTAGGAAAAGTCTAATTTTTATCTGAATATAAGAGAATAATTGTAGTCTTCTTCATTGTATTTTCTTAAGGTAGATATAATTTTTGGTATATTCATTTTATTATTATTTTTCATCAGTGAATCACTTTAATATTGTATTAGATTTTTGGTGGTTATAAAAAGCCAAATAAAATAAGTCTTATTAGAACAACGTGACCTTTCAACAAGCAATTCTTTCAACTCTTAACATTACAAGAAAACAAAGTGTGGGCTATAAAAGTATTTCCTCAATATTATTTGATTTTCAAAATACTTTGATCTATTATCTCATTTGGTTCTCAGAACAATTCAGTGAAGTAGATACAAAAGGTGAAATAATTTCCATGTTGAAGATGAGGAAATTAAGGTGACTTGCCTAAAATTTCATGGAACTTAGATATTCCTCATCTAATCTAGTGATTTTTTTCCAGTTTAGTCACAGGGACTCTCATTTAGTAATACGTATTAAAATTGTACACTATTCAAAAGTTTTATTATAACATTGTTAAGTTTTTGCTATTATATAATCATTAAGTAAATTGTTAAAAAATAACCAAATGACTTCTAATATAGAATTATAGAGCTTTAAAACTGCATGGGGCCTTATAATAACTTAATCTTCCCATTATTCATATAAAAAAATAAGGCTTAGAGAAAGAACATTAAGTGAATTGACCAAAGATATACAATTAGGGCATAATTGGGATCAGAATGTAGGAATCCTTGTCTCTTCTAGGCTACCTTTATCACATACAACAATATGGTTATATAGATAGAATACTGGTCCACAGATATAGCTGAGGTTGTTTTATCTTTGTAGCATAATTTCTATTTTAGAGAAGTTTAAAAAGTAATAAGGATCAAAGAAAATGTCTAGTCCTCTACCTTATTGTTCATATCAACTTTATTCAATGTAGCAGAGCCTATATATGAATAGGGTTCAATATATCTTATGTGATTTCATCTAATAAGCAATTCTTCTCTGTTTTATATGTCACTTAGCCTACTGTACCTTTGTTTTCTCACCTGGAAAGTAGGGTGGGTCTACTTAGCTTTTGAGGATCCTTCCAGTTTTGGTTCTATGATCCTACATATTGGCTCCATGATATGGTAGACGATACAACAAATGTTACTTGCATGATATTTTATCAGTAATTTTAAGAACTTTTTTTTTTTACTAATCAAGGATTATAACAATCTGAATGTAGACTAAAAATTGATATTTGAAAGGCTCAATCTGTTAGTGAATACTTTTTGGAACTGAAGCCAAAATACAGAGGATGAGAGGATGTTAGCAAAAAAATCCCCAAGTGGCAAATATCTTGAATTTCTTTTAATCTAAATCATGACTTGTTTCTGTGTTTTGGACACTACCACCCATTCCTGGAAAATCAAAAATGATCTCCAGAGATCTTACAAGAAAGTTTTCAATGAAACTTTATTTGTGATTTCATGGAAGATATTCACACAAATATATACACAAAGAATCATATACAAACACACACACATATGCACACTTCCATCACCTCCATCAAAATGTTTTCTTTATTTAGGATATTTCCATATGGATTTGGGCTTGGAGGGGGGGAATATTTGTTAATAACTATAGTAAGTTAAAGATTAAGATTTACAGAAGCTGAGAGTATTCATTATCAAAATCCCTTCTGGTAGGAAATTATCTCTATTTTATACAATTGTTACAAAAGGGATCTTGGTGTGATAGGAAATACATTGGATTTGAATCAAAAGATGTAGATTTAACTTTTGCTTTGAATACTTAATAACTTTGTTCATTTTGTTCATACAGGATTTTCATGTAAAGGAGATAATAATTTACCTCAGAGATTTATTATAGGATCAGATGAAGTTATATAATATATATTGAACCCTATACAAATATAACTTCTGGTATTTTGAATAAGATTGATGTGAACAATAAAGTAGAAAGCTAAACAATTTCTTTGATCATTATGACTTTTAAACGTTTATAAAACAGAAATAATGCTGCAAAGATAAAGCAACTTCAGCTTATCTCCATGGACTAGAACACAGAAATTCCAAAAGAAGGTTTGAAACAAAATGATATGAACTATTCCTCAATGACTCTGTATTCACTTACCAACCCTTCCCTATCTTCCAACCTACTAGTAGAAAGGCTGCATTAACAGACCTCGTTAGGGTTAAGGTTAGATTACAATAAAATCTAACCTCACACAATATTTATTTTCTTGCTTCTTTTTTTTTTTTTTTTTTTGCACCTCTTAAAGACTTCTGCTCCAGACAGTAGAAATTTGCTATGTCATCACAGGTAGTTAGCATGACCAGACAATTCATAGCACCAGTGCTGGGAAGTTTTGAACTTCTGGAGTTGGAGTTAGAGTGGAAAACCCTATTGCACCAGTGTGGTAGCACTCCATACTACTACTTCTAGACCAGTGAATTGAGAAACAGGTGTGAAGGACAGAAAGCCAAAGAAAGCCACCTGTTGGGAATGAAGCACTTCACTCAGCCTAATAGAAAGAACTCAGTGTCCAGTTGGGATCAGTTCTGTCTCCTCAAAATCTACTTGGGGTAGAGATCTTAGGTTGGTGAACTGTGAATCGCTCAATGTAGGAGAAGGCTGAGATACTTTGAGATCCAGCCCCCAAGGAAATTATCATAAGAGAGGCCAAAATAAGAGAATAAGCAATGGAAGGTAAGTAAGGGTGTGGGGAGAAAGAATTGAAATTTATCAAAAAATCTCAGAAAGAAAAAAACTTGAAAACCTTGAACATAAAGAAAAAATATCATGATAGAAGGAAAAATGGCCTTCAGATTTAGTAAACAAGTTCACATATCTATTAATAAATGCTGAAAAAAACAAGGGGAAATGATAATGAGACAGAGGATCTTATGAAAAATGAAGATAAGTGGAAAACATTTTATTTCTGAGTGGTTCTAAAGAGGAATGAGAGTTATGAGAACAGAATATGGCCTATGTAGAAAAACAATAGCAAATAAAACTTGTTGTGGCAAGTCTCACCAAAGGAACAAATAGAAAAAAAATATTGGAAATGCAAATATATAGAAATGAAGGGAAATGTAAAAAAAGAAAAAAAAATACAAAGCATTAAAAGAAATTGTGCTCATTATACAAATGAAAAAATACTGATCTCCAAGATAGAATGCATTAAAAAACCTAAGTATCATAGGTCTGTCAGATGAACGTTAAAACCCACAACATCACTATACAAGAAAAAAATAGAAAAGTACTTATGAACATAGAAGTAAAAGAAAAGTACTTCTGAACACAGAAAATGAAATTTCATTTAAAAAATTCATATGGTTAAGTAAACAGTTCAGTTCAGATACAACAAATTCTATGAGCAATCAGGAGAAAGATCTTTAAATACAAAGGAAAGAAAATTCAACTAATGCAAAATTATTCTGTATCCACTATAAAATATAAAAGAAGAATGGAATAATGTTTTCCAAAGACTAATGGCATTCAGTATATAGTACAGGGTTATCTATCCTGAAAATCTGAGCTTAACTATAAATGAAGAAAGATGGAAGTTCAATAACAAAGACATTTGAAATCAGAAGTGAAGAAATTATTTGCTTCTCAAATACCTCAAACAATAGACATTCAGGAGGAGTGAATAAATGCAGTAGCCAAGGACAGCAATATCAAGAGAATAACAGCAGAAAAACTACACAAGGACCAAGGATGAAAACATAAGTCTATTGGTGGTATAAATCAGCTAGAGATGATGGTGAAAAAGTAGGCCTGGCACATCATGGACAGAACCTGTTAACACTCTGCCTTCAAGATGAATCAATTTTCTCTTTGGGACTTTACAGCATAAGAAGGTGCTTGAGGAAGAGGAGCAGAGAAATAGAGAGAAATATGTTAAGTGCCAGGATGAACAAGGGCTAGCGCTATTGCTATAAGGGGAAAGTGACCCTTGTTGTTTCAAAAAGAAAAGAACCTAAAGGAGAGGGGATGATGATGAAAACAACTGACAAATACTGTGGGGAAGGTGATGCTTTGGTTTTGGAAGTGGGTTCAAACTGATGAATGCTTCTATGGATGAAGGGAAGTGGTCTTTGAAAGGAGATTGGTACTCTGCATTGAGTGTGATTTGGGAGATTATGTGCTTTAAAAGTTCATTTACTCTACCTTGAGAGAGGAGGAAGCACCTGGAACCTGGAGAAGAAGGGCATGGACCCAGGTCATAAATTTTGACACAAAGAAGGAAAAAAGTAATAGAAGAAAAGGATAGGTTAGTAATAGTTTTCATAAGCAGGGATGCATTATTGGATGGCGAGGAGCAACTTTCTGAAACTTGCAATAATTGACACTGGTCTGTGAAAGAAATAAATAGAAAGGGGGAATCTATGGGGCAAATCTTTGTAGGCAGAATCTCCTTAGGAGAGAGAATATAGAATGGATACCTTGAAATTTTGATTACATAAGGAATATTGAGAATAGAAATCAGATAAATTAAAAGAGTTACCATAGAATGATAGTTAAGAGAGGACAAAAAAAGATGAATGTGGAAGAGAGTAAAAGAACATATTTTTGAAAAAGGGAGCAATCAGATTGCCTCTGGGAGAAGAAGGGAAGGAAAGGAAGAGGAGGAGGGAGAAAAATTTGAAACTCTAAATCATACAAAATGAATGTTGAAAACTATCTGCCATGTAATTGGAAAAATAATATTAAGTGGAAAAAGGGGGGCTAAAATGAAATTTTAAAAATTAATGAATACCATGTAAAAAATAGGAGAGGAAGAGAAAATCTATGTTACTAATTGAGAGGGAAAAGGGGGGGGGGGAGAGGAAGAATTATACAGCCAGATCAAAGCAGAGAAGAAAAGAAACTAATAATTAAAATCTCAAAGGAAAAGAGTTAACAAATGAAAAGAAGGCATCAGAGTTGAGGAGAAGAAAGCCACATTTTGAAAAATCAGGTAAATTAACTGAAGGGACAGTGTAAAGTATCTATAACAAAAGGGAAAATAGTATAATGAGCAAAAGACAGTATTAGAGATGAAAGAAAATATACATCTAATTCCCTTTACTTTTAATGTGAATGTATAAAACAACTGAGTAAAATGAAAAAGAGTGACAAGTTGGGTAAGAAAACAAAAACCCTACAATCTGTCAATTATTACAAGAAACAAATTTAAAAAATAAATTTACAAGATTTACAAAATAGCAATGAAAGAATAGGAAAAATACCATGCATTAGGAGAATACTAAAAAAAAGTATGATCTACAAATATAATATCTCAAAGGGAAAAAATTCAAAAAAATAAAAAATATAAAAGAACAAATAAAGAAATTAAAATGAAAGGAACTCTAGATATCATCAATCTCAGTTAAAAACAAACAATTACTAAGGTTCAAATTTCTTATTATTCAACTTCAAAGGCAGTTGTATAGTCTTCCAAATAGGTTAAACAAGGGATTGTACATAAAGCATATATACAGTATAAACACTGAAAGAGACAGAATCAGTCTGAATAGCAAATATCCAAAGACATCAGGAATAGTGCTGGTACTTGAAGTTTATCAAACATTTACTTCCCAAAGATTTGTGGAGCAGAATTCAGTATGTGCAAGACTCTACCTACAATTTGGCAACAAGTTTAGTTTGAGAAGATAGTTGGGTGTGACCAGAGTGACCTCTGTGCAAGTTCAACTTTCAGACCCGGGGCACTAAACTGAGCAAAATGAAGTAAATGTGAAGTAGTGATAGGCAAAGAAGGGACACAGTTCCTAATGTCTGATGAAAATATCTTTGCCCTGGAGGCAAAAAGAAAAGCAATGGGAAAGATGGCTCTAGATTCAAAGTTATGATGGCTGCAATTTACACTTTGTGGATACCTCTACAGCTATCTATTTGGCAGAGATTGAAGGAACCAATGACAGGTTTGCCCTTTCCTCTGAAGACCTAGGAAGCATAACCAAGACATTCATTCCTGTCTCTGATGATGTCTTGATGCCGAGTAGTCATCAGAGCGGGGCCAATGAGAAGCTAGGTTAGAGTTCGATCTGTCCACCTTTGAAATGTGCAGTTGCTGCTAGATTCTCCGGCCCCCAGAAACAGGCTAAACTTAGGCAAGATGAGGTGAGGTTAAGCTATCCCAGCCCCAGAGAAACCCAAAGCCTTTCGCATAGGAAATTGGAGAGAGAAGAAATGGCCACGAAGATATTGGTAGGTAAGCACCTGCACTTTATCTGAACATCACCCTAAATTCGTGCTTTTTTTCAGAATTGCTACACACAAAATTCAGAAAATAGATCAATCATTGCTGCTGCCCCTCCCTCTTAGGAAGGGATACCTTCTGTTCCCTATATTCTCCTCTTCTCTTTCCCCTACCCACTTCCCCCTCTCTTCTGCAAAACACTCACTTCTCTTCCTTGGATCTTTGCTCAACCTGCTACAAGCAACTTACAGGATTCAAAATGGCATGAATCTGGTACTCCAAGTGCAGCTGGGCTGGGGCCAACAGTGTGGGGATTGATTGACTTGGGAAGGGTGGTTGCAGTCTCTTGGCCTGGGTAATTAGAGGGGGGTCACATCCAGACCTGCAGTCTCACTGCCAACCTAACCTTGCTAGTGGGGGGAATAAAGCAGGCAATGGTACAAGGACATTAAAGAGGACTATTTCGTGGACATCCCTCGCTTCCTTCCAGTCAGAGTGAAGCTCTAGACACATTCAGTTTCACAAACAAAACATGTCAGAGATTGCCTTTCGGCTCATATCCCTCCACCTGCTTGGGCTTGGACCAGCTCCTTACCTTCCTCAAGGATAATGCATACTCCTAAAGTCATGATGGTCTATACACAAGTCACAGAAATATTCTTTCTCCAATATCTTGCTGACTCTAAGACTTTTAGAAGAAAGGAGAAACAGAGAACTCCAGAGAAATTAGAGTCCAAGAACAGCCACTTTGTTACTGTACCGACTTGACCTTTGTCATTGGACTGCCTTATGCAAGGATTAGTCTACACTGGTTGTGGACTCTTCCCATGAAATTCTTGAGGTAGACTGTATTTACGTGACCTTTTCTGTTCATCCATGGTTCTTTGAGCAGAAATTACCCCATTCTGGTAATCAGAAATAAATATCACCATGTGTTCTTTTCCTTCTATGGGTATCTATTCAGTATTCAAAGTCCGTGGACTTTGGAACTTGGACTTGGAATTATTTACTGGTCAGATTGGGAAGTCAAGTCCATTTCATCTAAAACCTTCACCTTTTTTGAACTCTCAAGAATATATTACTCATGCATATATACATACTCAAATATACTTTCTTATAGTCTTCTACTGCCTTGAAATATCTAGATGATAACAGTGGAGAGAGCACCAATCCTAAAGTCAGGAAGATCTAAGTTCAAATTCAGTCTAAGGCACTTACTAACTGTGAGAATTGAGCAAGTTACAACTCCTATTTGTCTCAGTTTCTCATCTGTAAAATGGGGACACACTGAAGAATGAAATAGCAACCAGTTCAGTATCTTTGCTTAAAAAAATCCCATGGACAAAGCCATGGGGGTCATATAAAGTTATACAGGACTGAACAACAATTGACTTTCAAGTCACTCTTCTTAACTTCTTACTCCATTCCTGGCCATTTATCCTTGAAAGATTTGAACTTCACGTTATAATAGTAAGCTTATATTTTGATCACTATATCTCAAATAATATTCAATATTAAGATCTTACAAGTCTTATTTTCTCATCATACACAAGTGGGTGGCCCTAGGGAAAGTAAATACTCCACCAATTTTTTGCTTTTTCTCTTCTAAAAGGGCCAAGGCTGAATTTCACCCAGCTAACTTGTTTGCATATTGACCACTTTTTTTCTTCTATATCAGAGGATGGAAATTTAATTAGCAGTATCCTTTTATAACAGTTAATTCCCTCTTCACCTCAGGACAAATATTGACACTGAGATCTACTTTAGCTCTTCCTCTGTTGTTTGTTTACAAAGTTGATAGCACATAAAAGATTGGTACAATCAGCTGAGAGTTGGTTTTCATAATTAGAGATATTAAGGAAAAGTCCAAACATCTGAACGGAGGTTTGTCTCTATCCTAATTTCAAATTTGGAGTATCTAGGTAATCTTATCTTCTTTATGGCCAGCTAGGTGATACAATGAATAGAACCTGTATCTGGAGTAAAGAAATTCTGAATTCAAATTTTGAATCTGATACTTTGTGACTCTAGGCAAGTCATTTAACCTTTATATCTCAGTTTCCCCATATGTAAAATGGAATAACACTATCACCTTCCTTATAGGGTTGTTATGAAGATAAAATTAGTTAACATTTGTAAGATACTTTTCAAACTCAAAAGCACTACATAAATGCTAGCTGTTCTTATTAAACATTCAGGTGGCATAGTGGATATAGTACCAGGTCTGGAGTCAGAGAGATTACAAATCTGGCCTCACATACTTACTAACTATGTAATGTTGTGTAAGTTACAAAGCCTGGTTTGCCTCAGTTTCTCATCTGTAAAATAAACTAGAGAAGGAAATGTCAAACTACTCCAATGTCTTTTCTAAGAAATCCATTAATTGGGATCATAAGAGTCAGATATGACTGAAAAATAACTAAATAGTTATATGTGAGGCAAAAATCAGGATACAGAAAACATTCAGGTAAAAGATGCAACCAAAGAAAGTAACAGTAGGTATTCCTGGACAGGTATGAGGAAAGGAATTTGGGAGAAGAGAAATTTTTTTGTTTTGGAAGGAGAGCTTCCTGAGGTTTTAAAGAAATAAATCAATCGGTATATTCTTGCTTCCAAGCTACATCAGGGTCTTTTGTTCCTTTTGAATCTCTCCTAACACTGCCATACCTTAGCCTTCTTTTCAGCCTCTCCTTTCAGTTGTTGCCCCTGTATTGCCAATTTCCCCCTTGTGACATATTAAAACCCATACAGAGTTAGAGGTCTTATTCTTCTACTATACTACCAAATGATGTTTAGGGTTGAGAGTAAATGTTTGACCCTCCACATTACAAATTTCAGAATTGCAGTCAGTTCTCAAGATCCTATTCCATGACCCCTATAAACATGTCCTCTGCCCTGATACCAAACATGTTTTATTTAGAGAGATCTAATGCATACATAGTCACATTAGATTAAAGGCCAAATTAATATCATGCCTTGGATTTGTCCTCTTCACTACATGGTGAGCAACGAGGTGGTACAGTGGGTAATACATTGGGCTTAGAGTCAGAAAAACCTAAGGTCAAATTTGACTTCAGATGTTACTAGCTGTATGATCCTGGGTAATTAACTTAGCTTTGTTGGTTCAGTTTCCTCATCTGTAAAATGAACTAGAAAAGAAAATGGCAAATCTTTGCTAAGAAATCCCCAAAACTGAGTCACAAAGATTCAGATATGACTGAAATGATTGAAGAATAACAATTTGCCACTGTTCACATTAGGATTCATCTTCCATAATTAGTCATTTTCCAACCTGAGAATCAGAAAAAAAAAACAACTTGTAATAATGAGTCTTAGATTGGATTAGATGGAATTGTCTTAGATCATTGTATGGCTGAGAAGAACTGTTTATCAAAGTTAATCAATGTGCAATGCTGCTATTACTGTGGAAAGTGTTCTGCTGGTTCTGCTCAATTCACTCCATATCAGTTCATGTAGGTTTTTTTTTTTCATGTTTTTTTTCTGAAATCTGCCTGCTCATCATTTCTTATAGAACAATTGAATTCCATTGCATTCATATACAACATTTTCTTCACCCATTCCCCGATTGATGGGTATCCTTTCAATTTTGAATTCTTTGCCACCACTCAGTTACCTCTACCAAGAAAATACCAAATAGTCAGACACAACTGAAGAACAACAAAATTCCATTTCAAAAATTAATCTGACTATGGATGACTGAGGTAGACTCCTTCCTACAACAGTTGAGGAAACATCCAATTTACAGGCTGAGCCATTAGTAGAGGACCTAGATACCCTCAAATCCCCTAAAGGCACTAGAAAATCCTAGGGAAAAAGTGAGCTGCAGCATATTTGACTTGCAGGCAGTAGGAGCCAGAGTAGTCTGTCATTACATTTAATATCTTGCTTTTTTTTCCCCTCCAAAGAACAGAATACTTCAAAATAATAAAAATTAAGCAGTAAAAATAAATTCATTCAAAAATATTTATTAAAGCACCTTATATACTTTAATATCACATTTTCACCTTTGATCTTTTTTTATTTTTAATAACAGATTTTTTTATTTTTGAAATACATGTAAATAATGTTTTCAACATCCACCCTTGCAAAACCTTGTGTTTCAGATTTTCCCCCTTCCTCCCTTCCCAAGACAGCAAAAAATGCAATATAGATTAAACATGTACAATTCTTCTAAACATATTGCCATATTTATCATGCTACACAAGAAGAATGAGATCAAAAAAATAAAAAAAAATGAGAAAAAAACAAGCAAGCAGACAACAACAACAAAAAAGGTGAAAATACTATGTTGTGATCCACATTCAGTCAGTTCCCATAGTCATCTTTCTGGATGCAGATGGTTCTTTCCTTACAAGTTTATTGGAATTGGCCTGAATCCCCTCATTGTTGAAAGAAGCCAAGTCCATCACAGGTGATCATCACATAATCTTTGTTGCTATGTACATATTTTCTTGGTTCTACCTACTTCATTTAATTATTCTAAGTAATTTAGACTAATAGAAAATGAGTTTAACTCATTTAGATTAATTATATGATTTACAGATCATGTAAGTCCAGGTCTGATTGTTTCTTATAGAATAATAATATTCCATAATTTTCATACACCATAACTTATTTAACCATTTCCCAACTGATGTGCATCCACTCAGTTTTGAGTTCCTCGTCACTGCACAAAAAGGGCTGCTACAAACATTTTTGCACATGTGGATCCTTTTCCCTTTTCTATTGATCCTTTTTTAAACTTTTATCAACCTTTAAATGTTGACATTATGGCATGGTAATCAGAAAAATATTCCTGAGTTAAAATCTGGCCCCAGACACTAAGTGACTGTGTGATCTTTATTAAGTCCTTTAATCCTGTTTGCCTCACTTTCTTCATCTCTACAGTGAGCTGGAGAAGGAAATGACAATCCATTTCAGTGCCTTTGCCAAGAAAATCCCAACTGTAGTCATGAAGAGTAGGATATGACTGAAAATGACTGAGTAATAAGGAAAATCACTACCAGGTTGATGCATTAACTAAGCTAGGAAAAAATGATAAAATCTTGAATTAGGGTTAAAGCAGTTTGAATGGAGAGAAAGGGGTAGGTGTGAAAAATGTTGTGGAGGTTTTATAGAAAATACAACACTCCAGATGGAAGCTTTTCTGTGTCTCTAGCTTTCTTTTCTCCATATGGTCTCCATGGCTCCAAAACACTCAGATCTTGCCCCATTGCCTTCCAAGACTCTTCTCCTCCAGATGGTGATAATAGCCCTGGGCTGGTAGGTTTCAGATTCCTTGGGGAAGCTAGGGGGGAAATAGGGAGGGCAGAAAAGCTTCAGTCCAGCATGAGGGCAAAGGGGAAGTGGAAGTGACCCTGAAGAGTCTCTAATGGGACGCAGTTCATTTGTTTTTTTCTATCAGCCTGAAGGCTTCCAATTTATCTTCCTGATACTTCCAGTTTCCAAACCAGTGGTGATCTCCCAGCTATAAGAAGAGGAAGAATGATGGCTGATGTTGGTGAAAGACATTCTAAGAAGTTTTTTTTTTCCCCCAGGTCTCTTTTGTCAGGTGAATATATATGAAACCAAGAGTTTGACTCTAGAGGAGAGTAATTATATGAGAAAATCATCCATGAAAACCTCACAATGAATAGTAATGAATAAAGTTGAGCCTTAAGGCAGATGGAATTACATCAGAGGAATCGGATTGGGTAAAAATCTTAGGGAAAAACTTTCAACTATAACTCATATTTACTATGCATGAAAGAATTCATACTGGATTAAAATCACATAAACATATTTAATGTGAGAAAGCCTTCAGAGAGAGAGGAAACCTTGTTATATATCAAAAAATTCATATTAGAGAGGAATCCTATGAATGTAATGAGGGTAGGAAAATCTTAGGCAGAAATGGAAACTTACTGTACATTTGAAAATTGATACAGGTAAAAAAATATTTAAATATAAGTCCTCAAAGATAAGGCATACATTAGAGAATTCATATTTGAAAAAAAAGATAACTATATATGAAAAAGCTTTTATTGACAAGGCTTACTTTGCTTCATAGAATTTATACTAGTGAGAAATCTTATTAATGTTGTTTATATAAAAAACCTTCACAGACAAGGGATACTTACATATATATATGTAAGTTTATGCTGAAGAGGAGTCCTATAAATTTAATGAATATTAAAAAGCCTTTCAAGAAAAGAGATAATTTATTATACTCATAAAATCCATATTGGAGAGAAGTCTTATAAATGTTCTAAATGTGGGAAAGCCTTTTGGCAAAAGAAAAACCTTGCTGTACAACAGATAATTTATTTTGAAAAGTAACTTTTAAGTCAACGAATATGAAAAAAAAATAGGTAGAAGACTTCCTTTATCATAAGATAATTCATACTGGAGAGGAACTCATTCATTATAATCTGCATGCAAAAGCTTTTATCTGAAAAGGGAACATTACTGAATATTAAATCATGGAATTATTGGAAGTGGCATTTGGAGCCTGTCCCAACTCCTTGATTTCACAGATAACAAAGTTGATGTGTAGGGAAGTAAATTGAATTGATCATGATCACAAAAGTATTGAGTAGCAGACCTGGGAGTAAAACTAATGTTTTCTTAGTTAAATGCATTCTTTTTTATACTATATCATGCTATGCAATAATTCATAACCTATAAATCTACATGTTGAATCTTTATCAACATGTTCTATATAAGCAGTATATCTTACATTAAGAATTTCTGCATAGGAAAAGATCTCAGAAACTCTCTAGTCCAACCTACACAGGAAAGAAATCTTAGAACATTGTGTGCAACAAATGACAATCCATTGTCCAATGAAGGATCAAACACTACCTCTCAAAGCATCCCTCTTCTCTTCAGGATAGCTCAAGAGTTGGAAGGGTAGGAGCATGTTTGTGTGTGTGTATATGTGTGAGTGTGTGTGTATGTGTGTGTGCATACGTTGAAATGAAGATGATGTCAAACAAATGACATCAATTGGAAATGTAGCTGTAGTTGAACAGAAACTATTGGTTCACTTTGGTAGTAGGAATTTTTCTCCTTGAGAATTTCCTAGTTCAGTGAAATTACTGGTCTGAGAAAAAGACTTTACACCTAATTGAGTGTGTTTAGAAGGAGAAAAAAGAGTTAAAAATTACTTAAAAATGAAGACCTGGGTTACTGGGAAAATGTTAGTCATTTACAAAAATGTTTACATTTCGAGTAGGGGTTTATTTGAAGAAAAATAGAATTAGATCTGTTTTAGACCTGTCAAGCTTAAGATACTTATAGGAGAACTCACTGCAGATGTCCAGCAAACTATTTTAATGTAGGTCTCTGATTCAGGAAAAAAGAGTAGGTATATATGTATATATAGAAGTGACTATACACATATAATAAGTTGTATGATGGGTACTACTCATGGTATCACCAAGAAAAAATAGGGTGAAGAGAGAAGAATGAAGAGGATAATTTCAAAAGATGTTTTCATTCAGTAGAATAAGAATAATGATCCAACAAAGCAGACTGCAAAGAAGTGGTGGCATAAGTAGGAGGAAAACAAAAAGATGAGGAATTTCATGTTGGGATGTGACTTCCAGAATATTGCAGCAACATAATTTTTTCTTAAAAAGCATAGTTAACTGACAATTTAAAGCCTATTAATTTCTCCACACACAAACAATACATATGTTTTATCTTACTTTGCATAAAATCATCTTTATAATTTTTGTTTCTTCTTTTCATCATTATTCAAAATCATTTCCATTATTTCTAAAAACTACATTTATAACACAAATAATTATTGGTGCCTCTTTATCAGCTTCATTCATCTTTCCATCTCAATTGTAATTTTTATGATATGTGAAAGAGAAACACATTACATTATAACTATACTTCATGCTTCATTGTTTGGAGGATGACTTACTTCCTAAAATGTGACAGTCAGACCTGGAAACAATTCTTCCCTCTATTCTGACAAGGAAAAAATCCAATGCAGTTATTTCCTCCATCCTCCACCCATTAATGTAGCTTAGGAGCTTTTTAGAGACAGTGTAGTATAGAAATAGAGCACTGGATTTGGAATAAGAAAGACATGAGTTTAAATCTTATAATTGATATATATTAAATCAATACTCTCAAAACAAATATTACTATAAGAGTTCCTCAAAAAAAGTTTTGTTCACAAAAGCACTAAGTCAAACTACTCACCAAGAATAAATCAAATGAATGAAGAGTGTTTATTGTCCAGACTGATATACAATTCATAAATCTGATTCGGCAGTACATCTCTCTTCATTGGATATCTTTTGGGGACAATAAACAGTAAAGAATGGTGTAGAAGGGGGAGAACGGGCCAGACTGTATTTTAAAAAACTATGTATTTCTTTTAATAACTATAAGCTTCTCCCCAAAACAAAAGTCCATATTTTTAATAATAAAATGTTTGAAAGTCTATGTCTACAAACCATAGAATATCAATCTCAAAATTTAAATAGATCATGCAATATTCAATGTAGATATTATCAGTGAAAATAAATAGGTACTGACATTTTCCCAACATATATTTTCAATGAGATAAATTATGAGAAGAGGTGGTAGACAGTCATCCAGTTGGAGTGAGAGATGACTGATAAAGAGCCCTGGACACTCACTAGTTGTCTAGAGATATTTAGATAAATAATTATATACATTTAGGCCATTCAAAAGATTTATATGGACACAAGTCATAGAATAAGGTGCATGGCTAGCAAAATAAAGCAAAATGGAAAAATTAGAAGGCTAAACAAATTGAAGGAGATTAATGGATAGCTTGGTGAAATTTATAGGAGTATGGCCCAGGGTTAAAATGGGGATACTTCCTTCACAAGCTAATTGTACAATATTTCAGAGTCGGATTCTTTTTGTACAGCAAAATAACGGTTTGGTCATGTATACTTATTATGTATCTAATTTATATTTTAATATATTTAACATCTACTGGTCATCCTGCCATCTGGGGGAGAGGGTAGGGGGTAAGAGGTGAAAAATTGGAACAAGAGGTTTGGCAATTGTTAATGCTGTAAAGTTACCCATACATATAACCTGTAAATAAAAGGCTATTAAATAAATAAAAAAAAACCAAAAAAACCAAACCAAAACAAACAAACAAAAAAAGAATTTAGATGCTATATTACTTGGCTCATATATTTATAACATTGATATTCATTTTTATTGTACATTTTCTATGGTACAACTTCTATGGTAGCAAGATGTAGTTTACTGCCTTATCTTTTAATTAGGTCTATTTTTTTCTTTTACTTTGAGATGAAGATTGCTACTTTAAATAAGTGTCTGTCAATAGGTTGTTTACAAAATATTATAAGCAACTGAGACCCTTGGTCCTGCTTCAGTAGAAGAGCAGATCAGTAGGATAGCCTCCAGTTCCAACTCAGAAGGCAAATTTTGTGAAACCAGGCTTTTCCTGGAAAGAGCAGCCAAACTACCCACTGCAAATGCAAGGGACACCCCCCCACCCCCACCCCCACCATTCAAAGCCAAGGCTCAGAGCTGCATGGAAAGCTTGGGACTCCATTTTATCTCAGGAGCAGAGCTTAATCAGAAAACATAAATGAAGAGCAAATATTTAAAGAAAAGGAAAGAAAATGACCAAGAAACAGAAAAAAAATCTAGATCATGGAAAGCTACCATGGTGACAGAGCAGATCAAAGCACAAACTCAGCCAAGAAAAAATGTCTACAGAGGAAATTGCAAAGAATGACACAAATTGATCTCAAACCCAAAGGGGCTTCTTGGAAATGCTTATAAAAATGATAAAAGGCAAATAAGAGAGATAGAAGAAAAAATGAGGAAAGGAATGAGAGACATTCAAGAAAGAGTCAACAATTTGGAAAAGGAAGGCAATTCCTTAAAAAATACAATTGGCTAAATACAAAATAAATCTATTGAAGAAAACACCTTAAAAAATAGAATTAACCAAATAAAAAAAAATACAAAAGCTGACTCAAAAAAATCACACATTAAAAACTAGAATGGAACAAGAGACTAGTAACTCTATGAGATATCAAGAATCAGCCAAACAAACTAAAAAAAAAATTACAAAAGGAAGAAAAGATAAAATACCTCATTGGGAAAAAAAAGTTGATTTGGAAAATAGATCTGGAAGAAACAGTTTAAAAATTATTATTCTACCTGAAGGATATGACCAAAAAAAGAGCTTGGATAGTATTCTTCAAGAGATCATCATGCTCCAATATTATAGAAGCTCATAGAAAGAATTCATTAATAACCTTCAGAAAGAGATTCCGCAAGGAAAACCCAAAGGAACATTGTTGCAAAACTCCAGAACTGGAATCTCAAGGGGAAAATACTGCAATTTTCCAGACAAAAACAATTCAAATATCAAGTAGCACCAGAATTAACCAGGATCTGACAGGTTCTAAAATAAAGAATTGGAGGGATTGGAATATCTTATTCCAAAAGGCAAAAATCTGGGGTTACAATCACAAATTAGCTACCTGGCAAGACTCAGCATCATCTTTCAGGGAAGAAAATGGATCTTCAATGAAGTAAGAGATTTTTAATCACTTATATTGAAACAAAATAAAACAAAACAGAAAATGTTATCTTGAAACACAGGACTCAAGAGAACTATTGAAAGGGAAATAGGGAAAATATATATATTAATTAAAGGTAAATATGTTTACATCCATAAATGGCAAAATGATACCTAAAAAAAATAAAATAAAAAAAATAAAATGGGGATACCTATGCCTGGAGTGGAAAAGATGACAGCTAGCTTTGGAAATTTTCTTGGTACTTAGGATTGTGATGTAAAAACCGACAAGTATCCTAAAAAAAGAGCAAACATTTAAACAAGTATTCAGTGACTTTAATTGAGTGTATATTTGTATTTCTACTGCATTCCAAATGTAAATCGATAGCTTTTCTGTAAGTCACTTCAAAGTGTGGTCCAGACACCTTAGAATTCCCCTGTGATCTTTTTAAGGAAGCCTAGGAAAGCAAAATTATTTTCATTATAATTGTAACATATTTTAATCTCTAAAATGAAATCATTAGATGTAACATACAAATGAAAGTTGCTTGGTGGGAATGGGGTCCTCCATAACTTTTTAAAAGTGAAAAGGATTTCTGAGACCAGAAAATTTGAGAACAGCTGCTGTAAATAAAGTTAAAGAGATTTAATTCTGCTCCAATTTCCAGGTTTTTAGCAAGAATGAAATGATCATAAAAGAGGATCAAAAGTTTTATGTGAAGAGAGGATGCTATGAATCTGTGGGAGGAGATTTGTTTTTTGTCAACACATTGAACAGTGGAAACCTTAGACAGAAGATAAACAGAAAGAATGGAAGACTTATACAATTAGAGCAGCTTTTAGACTTTTGCTGAAGAAGATGGTGCTGGATATTCTAAGGAGGAAATAACTTCTCATGTCTCAAAGAATGGTATTATAGACTCAAAGAAAACAAAGAGAAATCTTTCATATCAGTTGTAGTTGTTAATTTCTTATTCAAAGATATGAAGGCATCTATTTATTAACCTGGTAACAATCATAAAGAAATCTATTCTCTTCCTCAAGTATTCCCTAAAACAAAAGAGAGAATCTCTAAAATCTTAATTAAAACAAAATGCAACTGCCTCCTTCTAGTGATTTGGATGGCCACAAATAATACCAACAGAAAGAATTTAAATATTGAATATGATTTTGGAATCTCGGGCAAGAAATCAGAGATTATAATGATATTTTATGTTTCCCATATCCATTGAAGGAAATGGATGCAGAAGAGAAAAATTAAGTTTGGAAAAGAACAGATGGCTAGACATAATGTGTCTGAGAGTAGGAGATAGATAGACTTTTGGACCACAGCTTAGACTATAGGGATTTCAAATTCCTAGTCAGATCTTTTGACCATTCTCCTTGATTGGCCTGACTGTTGTAAATCTCTCCCTCTCAATAAAGCTAGCCTATTTCAATGTACTTTTGTGAATTCTATGTTTTATCCTGGTTATATGATAGTCTTTAGCATAAATTAAGACATCATTGCTATAAAATCTTTATGAAAATAAACAGCACATGTATAGTATCCTTGGTGCTGTTTTGAGAAAATGAACAGATACCCTTTGAAAACCATCTTGTATAGCAAGATACAATTTTCAGCCACATAATTGACTGAAAAGTACAGGAGAATACCAGATAACATTGAATTTATTATTCATCAATAGAGAACAAAGCACTTTGTTTGGTGAAGCAAAGTTTCTCTTCCAATAATATAAATTTTGATATCTTTATTGAAATCCTAAAATTCCTTGAAAGATGCTACAAATTTTACTCAATTCTTCAGCTATAAATATCATAAGGCAAAACAATGGATATGTGTTTACTAAATATATTTGTATCTCAAGGAGAATGGTCATGATAGTCTAAAAGAAAGAGAATCTCCCTATAGATAGTGAAATTCTTTAGTTGAGTCTGTTAATTACAATATGATGATTGCATAAGGTCTGGAACAAATAAGAGAAGCCTCAAGAAGATACATAATCACTAAAAAAAATTAATGTTTATCATCTACACAAGTAAATCCACATGGATAAAAATGATCTTTGACTAGACTTATTTTTTGGATGTAAGACTCACAAGGTATCAATGCAAATATAAATAGATATAATATATTTAAAAGTCACTGATTCCACATTTTAACAGGAGGAAGAAGAGAGTGACCTAGATCACTTTAGGAAAAATATGTAGGAAAGAATTGAAAGCTAAATGTCTTCCTTGACTCTTTATTCTTTCTTGTCTTACTCTCCCTTATATCCAATTGGTTATCTGGTCCTCTTAACTTCACCTTCTTGCCTTCATAATATTCCTTATATTCACCCTTTTACACAGTGACTACCTTGGTGTAAACCTTCATCACCTTCCATTTAGATGATTGCAATAACTTTCTACTTCTTCTTACCCAAGTTCAGTATCTTCTATCTCCTGCCCATCCTCTACTAATCTATCAAATTGAACTTACTAAAGTACAGATCTGACTGTTGTGTGCTATTCAGCAAATCCAGTGGCTCTCTAATTTCCCCAATATCAATTATGAATTTTTTTGGAGGACTTGCAAATTTTGCTATAATTTAGACTTTTCCTACTTTTCTAGTCTTTTACCACTGTCCTCATATTCACATATTTCAGGGACCCATTGATTTTGGCCTCCTTGCTGTTGCTCATACAAAATATTCCCTGTCCCAACTGTTCACTTTTTGGATTATTCTTCATGTTTGAATTCTCTCCATCCTCATTTCTACCTTTCAATTTCATGAAAGACTAAGCTGAACACCCACCTTCTGCAGCACAAGGTTTTTCTGGGAGTACTAACTGGGACTAGCTCAACTCTCTCAACATTTTTCTCCAAATTTCAAGATAACACCTCAAATCAAATTTTGGAATGGCAGAACCAACAAATAATCAGAGTTTTAAAAAATTTCCAATATAAGAAGGACAGCATGGGAGGTTGACAGACGGAGTTTGTGACAGTGGGTTGGCACAGGCACCTAGTAGCAACACCATTAGTGAGTGGGCCAGGAAGATGTTATAACAATGGCAGCAGCAACAGCAAGTTTGGAAGCTCTCAGCCTGGTAAGGTAAGGAGGTCAGACAAGTGGACAAAAAGATCCTGGGGAACCCTTTGCTCGTACTAGAAACAGCTGGTAATGATTAATACCTCTGTTGACCATCTGTAGTTCTAAGGTATAGTTCCATGGTGGAGAGTAGTGCTTACGTTTGGTCATAAAAGAAGAAGAGCTCTGGTTATTGTTCCAAGACAAGGAGAAACACTAGTTCTTATAAATGCAGGAGACCAGGGGGCGTAATCACTGTTCCAAGGCCAAGAAGAATGTTAAGATTTGTAGCTACAGGGATAAAGAACCTCTTTCTGGGTAAAGATGAGCACTGACAAGAAAAATGTGGCCATATCACATTACTTTGGAAACAATGAAAACTTGCAAAATTTTTCTTTCTAAAAACAAGCATAAAACCCCTCTGAAGCTTAGCACAGTATCTCCTCATCCCCAAGTGAACTTTAGAATGAAGTTTAAAGTAGATATAGTCTGAAAAAACAAGCAAACAACAAGAACTTGACCATTAAAAAAAGACTACTGCAATGACAAGCCAAACCAAGAGATAAACTTAGAAGATAATAATATGAAGATAGCTACTAGAAGCAAAGCCTCAAAGAAATTATGATAATTGATCACAAGGCTAACAAGAATTCCTGGAAGCTGAGAGAACTGTGGGAAATGTGTGAATGAAACTGACTCCTTTTATTAAGACATAAGCTTCATTTTTCCTACAAATTCTACCTTTTTGCTAGTGATGGGAATTGAGTGGTATCCTGTTTCCCATCTGGAAAAGGTCCATTTTACCCCTCTCAACCCCCAAAACTTATTTTTCTTCTCCTACCGTGGAAAGTTCATACTCTTTTCTCTAGTTAAAAATCAGATTACCCAGTCTTGATTCCTGGTTAATATATTGTTAACTATTTTCTTTCAATGTATAAAAAGCTATCTTCTTTTGTATTCAGGATCTAGTGCTAAGCTAAAGGCATCTCATTTTGATATTTTGATTTATTATGTAATTAGCATTCATTAACAAAATAAAAACTCAAGTCTTTGTTTCCTCCATTATTTCAAATTTCATGTATCATTTTTTTTTTTTTTTTGGAGGGAAGAGGGAAGTGAGCCACTAAGTTCTAGATCAGACTCCCATTCAATTATAAGTTCTTTAGAGCTAAAGTCAATTAACACTTTGTTGGGGCAGGAATTTTCTAGGAAGTCTCTTGAGAAAATAAGTGAGTTTCCAATCAAGTTACAGAAGAGTGCAATAAATGTCACCCATCAAAATACTGATGAGTGATTTGGCTAATAGACACAAATAACAGTAGTTGGCAAGTGACTAACAAACTAATAGTAGGAGCTATTGGACTATGTGATTGAGCTGATGATATATTTCAGTCTCAATTTGGCAGTTGTTTAAAAAAGAGAGAAAAAAGAATGAAAGAAGGAAGAAAGCAAGCAAGAAATGAGGAAGAAAGGAAGGAAAAAGTAAAGAAGGAAGGAATGAAAGAAAGAAAAAGAAAAGAGAAGAAAGGAGAGAAAGTAGGAAAGAGAAAAATAATATGTTTTGGTCTGTATTTAGATACTATTAGTTTTTCTCTGGAGGCAGATAGCATTTTTCATCAGTCCTCTGGGATTGTGTTATACCAGTATACTCCTGAGAATAGACATTCACAGTTGTTAATTGTACAATATTGCTGTTACTGTGTACAGTAATGTGTACAGTAGTGTCTTGGTTCACTTCACTCTGCATTTGTTGATGTATGTCTTTCCAAGTTTTTAATGAAAGCATTTTGTTCATCATTTCTTACATTACAATAATATTCCATTGAAATCATATCACAATTTGTTCATCCATTCCCCAATTGATGGACATCCCCTCAATTTCCAATTCGTAGCCACCCACAAAAAAGAAATTCTGTAAATACTTTTGTATAAATAGGTCCTCCCTTCCACACATACACACTTTCATAAAAAATCTTTTTGCAATGCAGACCTACTAGTGATGGTTGTAATGGGCTGAATGAAGCTCAAGTTGATGCACTGAAGTCCCACACACATGAGGCTAAATAGTAATTGGACCATACTCTATTAATGTATGCTTGGAGAAAGAATGGCTCCCACCCACTCTTTGTGCAAGTTCTGATGTATTGTATAGGAAATGAAGTAGGGACAGTTTTGGTAGGTGTAGAGAGAAGGGCAGAGAGAGAGGCAAAAAACTGCTGGCCAGGTTCGGGTTGTGGCTGCTCACAGTGCTATCGCCATCCCCCTTCACCTCCACAAAGAATAAAGATAGAAGATTTTCCCTTAACTAGAAATTCCTGACTCCAGCTGATTTTGAAATACGGGTCATCACAGGTGGTATTGCTGGTTCAAAGAGTATGTATGCACAGTTTTGTAGCCCTTTGGCATAGTTCCAAATTGCTCTCTATTGATCAGTTCAAAAATCCTCTTTTTATTGGTGTTGAATTTTATCAGAACTGCCCTGCATTATTGAATTGCTGAGAAGGGCTAAGTCTATCATAATTGATCATCACACAATCTTGCTGCTGCTGTATATAATATTTTTCTGGTTATGCATATTTCATTTAGTGTAAGTTCATGTGAGTCCAAAATTTCTGAAATCAGCTTCTTTATCATTTCTTATAGAAAAATAATATTTCATTACTTTCATGTATTATAACTTATTCAATCATATCCAAAGAATGGGCTTCCATTCATTTTCCAATTCTTTTGTCAACATAATTAGAGCTGCTACAAACCTTTTTGTGCATGGGAGTCCTTTTCCCTTTTTTAGGATTTCTTTAGGATACAGACTCAGTTGTGACACTGCAAAAACATGTTTTGTGAATGGTTGAATAAAATAAGATAAAATGATTTCCATGCCTACTGCATTCTAATTTTTTTTTCATTGTGTCTTTTCTGTGATATGAAGGGGAAAACAAGAAACTGAATTATGACCTGAAATCTTGGGAAAAATAATGTGAATCTGAAGAATTATAAATGATAAAAAGAAATATAAATTATAAAATGAAGAATAATAAATTAAATATACTTTAAATATCAGTGACAAGCTAACAAATACGAATGTGGGCTAATACAGTGCCCCAGTTTATTCTTTACAATTTCTACTATAGAATCAGGTGCTTCTTGCTTCTTATTTCTAATGTTATCACAGAGTAAAGGATTTTTTTAGTTCAACCAATAATACATAGAGAGCCTCTTTTGTAATTTCAGAAAGCTTCTCATCCATCATAAAAACAAGATAAAATATCATCTGCTTAAAGAAAACAATCCTATCAATCTATTCATGCGAATCTTGGCCAGACAAGATTACTGAGGCAGATATATTTATTCAGAAATTTTGTACTTCATACCTCCTGAATCTTACAATATGTAAGACAGTCAAGATGAATTAATAATCAAGGGACTTCCAAATAAGGAAGTGCTTGGCAGATACACAGGAATTTCTTCAAGTACAAAAACAGAGATAGAAACAGAGGAAGCAAACAAAAAACACTTAATACATACTGCCAGTAAGAAATAGGGGGTGATATTAACAACGAGATAGATATATTGAAGTTTAGAAGAAAATATACAATTGGAGAGTTGAGTCGGCTATTCAGCTCACTGTTTATTTTTCTATTTTGATCTGTCAAATTTTTGAACACTCTTCAGGAGTTTCAATGCAATCTAAATGACAATTAATTAGGATCATTTCAATAGGATCTTGAAAACATATTTTTTTATTCTACTTTATCAACTATCCCTTCATTTTCCCTGCTTTTTCATATGTTCATGGGCAGGATTTTGATTTTTCTCACCTTAACCTTAACTCTTTCTTTTGGATATGTTCTTCTCTGCATGAACATATTATGTGAGTTACAATGAGGTTATAGTAAATTTATAGATGTAGTTAATCTAGCTAAGCTATTTTGATTATTATAAGCTCCATCAGAATAGAGTTTAAATTTTAATCATTTTTGTATCACCCCACAATGCCCAGTTTAAGACATTGTCAATGATAGCTATTCAATACATTTTTGCTTAATTGAATATTATGAATTTAAAAAAATATGTATTTCTCTTTGAGCTAACATTTCTCCAATGCATTTTACATTTTAAATTTTATGCATTTAAAAATACTATGAGTTTACTAGTAAGTCCTCTTTTCAAGGAGAGAATATATTGTTGAATTCAGTTTGCCAACATGTACTATTGATGAAGTCAAAAGATCTTAAACTCTTAAAACTGTTAAAGTAAATATGGGATTTCATACAAAAATACTTCTAAACACACAGAAATTTTTAACTTATTTTATGGATACCCACTTGTATTTACATAAAGACAGATTAAAAAAAAAAAGTAAGCATTAATTAAAGTTTAGGAATACCCTTACCTGGGAGGAGGGGGGAAGATAACCCATGACTTCACAATCTTATTTAGAATTAGTATTCTATGTAGAGTATCAGACATATTTTGTGAGGTTTATATTCAAACTAATGACTATACTTTCATGAGTTTCTAATTTTATTACCGATCTTTCAGATAATGCAAGTTTTGATCTTCTTATCATAGTTCTAAACCATAATTTCACATGCATTTTCTCAACATGTTGAAAGGTTTCTTCTTGTTCTTTTAATATTATAAGAGTGCCACAGTATCATTGAGGCTGGCCATCAGTATAGCATGGGTGATAAAGCAGTGATACTGGAACCTGGTCTGTATTTTCTTTCACAACATGACAGATATGAAAATATATTTTGCATAACAGTACATGTATAACCTAAATTAAATTGCTTGCTTTCTCAATGAAATGAAAAGGAAAAGAAGGAAGCAAATTTTGTACTCAATTAGGAAGGAAAAGAAAAAAAAATAGAAAGGGAAGGGAAGGGAAAGGAGTGAAGGAAGAAAAACAGAAAAGAGAAGGGAAGAGAATAATATGCTCAGAGATTTAGAGATGAAAGGATCTCAGAGACCATGTAGTCCAATCCTCTTATTTTACAGATGAAAAGATTGGAAACCCAGAGAAGTCAGTCATTGCCCCTGGGGTATACAATGACAGATCCAAAAATCAATCCCTGGTTTCTGGCTAGAAACTCAGTGCTACTTCTGTTACACATTAAAAAAAAAAATCCTTGTGTCATTTCCTATTCTTACACATTTGCCTTTTTCTGAGACCTAGAAAAGGGAGTAGACAAGAAGGTAAACAGTCCCAAGGTACCATAGAAGTCCATTCCCTGAAGTCTGTTAATCATTGTGAATGGGAAAAAAAAATTACAGAACCATTGATTGAGAGTTAGTAAAATGTTAACTACTTCTACCTGGAATACAAGTCTTTTAGAATTGGATGTAGTTTGGCTGTCCAGTGAAATGAAAATCATTCTAGTTTGTATAGGATAAAGGTTTTGAGGGAGTGACAGACTAGAAAACTATTGAAGTCAGAGTTAAAACAATAAGATTGTATTGTTCTTGGTTTTCTGGAGGTCTTGAAGCAGCTTTCTTTTCAGTTCAGTAATCACCACAAGAATAGCCAGGTGTTAAAGTCCAAAGTCCAAATTCTTTATTGTTTCCTTGCCTGGGACTGGGTAGTTTTCTGGAGAGCCTTTCAAACGGATCTTGGTCTCAGTGGGGGAAGTGCAGGAAGTCAGCCACCATGGTGGGGCGGTGTGAAATGACGTGAATCTGTCTCTGAGTCTGAGGGCTTGTGCTTCAGCCTCCAGCCACCACAAAGGTGGAAGGTGGAATAAATCTTTCTCTCAGTCCCCAAAGGCTGTTATATACTCTATTATAATTACATTATCATAGGTATGAATCTTGTAGAACTATATTAAGTACTAAGTAAATGTACTGAACTAGAGAACTATTAATCATCATGCTAAACTAGATAACCATTGTCTTATTAATTCCACTTAGTTAGCATCTTGTTAGAATCATTGTTTTAAGTACAAGAGTTGTGGCCCATAACATAAGATAAACAGAAAAAGATAAAGAATGAATAAAAGTTGAAAAATGAATGTCTGAGGACATTCAGAAAAATAAACAGCACTTCTATCTCTCAAGTCAGTGTTCTATAACTGAAGTGAGAAGCTGAAACTTATTCCTAACAATCCGATTTGGTTGAAAAACTGACTTTAAAACGTTAGAAACTAACAGTTTGTATAATAGAGTTTAATCAATGCTTATCTGTAATTCACTCCCTAAGTCCTTAAATTAGTAAATATGCATGCCAATAACATCACAGGGGCATTAATATATTTAATATGTGTACACTCATACATATTGGCATGTTATAAAGGAGGATCCTGTTTATGTGTTACGATGGGTAATAATTTACATATTTTAAGAATAGGGCAGTTAGGTAGTATAGTAGAAAGAGTTCAGGTTTGGAATCAGGACAATCTGACTTCAAATCTTGCCTCAGACACTTATTCACTGCCTGACTCTTAGCAAGTCACACTTAACCCTAGTTGCCTCAGTTTCTTCAACTATAAAATGAACTAGACAAGGAAATGGCAAACCACTTGAGTATCTTTGCCTAGAAAACCTTAAATAGCATCTGAAAGAGTCAGACATGAATGAAAATGACTGAATAGAAACAACAATCAAATTTTAAAAATAAATTCTGTCTCAATTAAGGTTATTACTATTGAAAAATGTAATTACTTATATCTGTATTTCATATCTGAGACCCAGCTTTATTTCTGTTGGAAGAATATGGTGATGAATTGGATATCACACTGGGCTTAGAGTCAGGAAGGGATGATTTAAAATCTGGCCTCAGACAAGCTGTGTGACCATGGACAAGTCCCTTAGCCACTGTCTGCTCAATTTCCTCATCTATAAAACAGAAATTACAATATCACCCATGTCACATAGTGTTATGAAGATCAATTGGGATAGCAGTTGTAAAATGCTTAGAACAGAGCCTGGAACATATTAAAAACATACAAATGTTTATGCCCTTTCCCTATTTTTTTTTCTATTTATATCTACCGTCAATTCAATTCAACATAATATAAAACTATAATAATAAAAATATTAGCAAGAATGAGGATAATTAACAATTTCTAATCCACTGCCAAGTTTTTTTTTTTTTTGTTTTGTTTTGTTTTTTTAATACTTCAACAACCTCTCTTGCTTCCTCAGTAATTATATTACCCAACTATCTCCTCTATTCCCTACACCAAAACCCTAGTTCCGGGTGTTTGGGACAAAAAGACACACCCAAATTGACTACTACAGAGATCACTCATAGAAAGCAGAATTATTTATTAAAATTTCAAGAAGTGGACAACATTCTGGTGTGTGAACCAAATTTCACAGCAGGATAGGGCCACTCCCTTGAAAATGTTCACAGCTTTTATACATTTCAGACAAAGAACCCTCAAAATCCCATCCTCTATATGTTGTAATTGGTCACATAAGTCTGTATTCCCCTATTTGGTCAGTGGAATGTAGTAGATAAGATGATGTACAGCTTCTTCAGCCATGTATATATTTTTAATCCCTTCTTTGGACAATGGAATGTAGTCCAGACCTTATCCAAAATCATGTGACTCTGGAGAAGTTGAAACTGAGGCCTATAGGCTCAATCTAGTTTAACTAACAGTCTCTGATCAATATGTGCTTAGTCTGTAAGTTCTTTACCTTTTCCCACACAAGGGTCTCATCACTTTTTTTATTTTTCCTTCATTTTTGAAGAGGACCAATAACCTTAGGAAGATGATATCATAACGTGCAACTAATTGGATTTAAGTAAAGAAGAGCTGTGGAAAGTCATCAGCCTCACTTTATTTTCCAATCATTCAGAGTCCAGTGACAAGATATAGCTCAGGATGACCGGTGATAACCCCAAATGCAGTGGGAGCATGTCTCTCACCAGTTATAGAAACAGCCTCTTTATTAATCTCCCTTTTTCTAGTTTCTAATTTCTACAATTCTTTTTTCACACAGTTGCCAACAAAATATTCCTAAAATAGTGCTCCTTCATATCCTTTTTGAAGCTTATCTTTCTGAACTTGTTTCCTGTTTCTCTCTTACATATACTTTAAGTACCAGATAAGCTGATTTTTTTTTTGTTGTTGTCTCCCAATATCAACATTCTATTTCTTTCCTCTATGCCTCTGTAGAGTGTCCCCTAAACTTGGAATGGACTTCTCTCTTGCCTTCACTTCTTAGAATCTTAGTCTTTGTAATTTATGACCAAAGGATTATAAAAGCATACATGCTCTTTGACCTAACAACACTACTACTAAGCATGTATCTCAAAAGATATATTTTATATATATATATATATATTTTTTTTTTTTAATGGAAAAGGACCTATATATATATATATAAATGGTTGAATAAATTATAATATGTGACTATGATGGACTACTATTGTTTGATAATAAATGATGAGCAGGATGCTTTCAGAAAAGCCTGGAAAATTCTCCATGAGCTCATACAAAGTAAAATGTACTATGTGCAAGATAATAGCAGTGTTGTGGGATAACCAGCTGTGAATGACTTTGTTATTTTCAGTAATACAGTGATCCAAGACTACTCTTGTTGAATCATTTCAATTTTTCAATGAAATATTTTCTTCATTCACTTTTTTTATATCTTTTTCTAATTGTCCAATTTGTTCTATGGAATGTTTTTCCATTTCGCCAATTTTATTTTTTAGAGAGCTATTTTCTGTTTCCAGTTCACTAATCCTAGTTTTCAAGGATTTGATTTCTTTATCCACTCTGTCTTTAAATGAGTGGGATGACTTCTCCAGACTCTCTTGCCAAGCCTCCCTCTCCTTTTCCCATTTTTCTTCTAGCTCTCTTGTGAGAGCCTTTTTAATTTCTTCTATGAGATTCATCTATGCTGAGAAACAGATGATCTCCTCCTTTGGGGATTCACCTGGAGACAGTCTGCTTTTAGTCTCCTCAAGGTTTAGAGTCTGCTCTCTGTCCATATAAAAGCTGTCAATTGTTACGGTCCTTTTCATTTTTTTGCTCATTTTGTCAGAGAAGAATCAGAGACAAATTAGCAAAGAAAAAAAGAAAAAAAAACCCAAATGGAATCTGCTTTTTTGGGGGGAGGGTCTGGATGGTGTTCCCGAGCTTCCTCTACAGATTGCGGGGGCAGCAGCGAGGCACTAGCAGGACTGTGCTGCACCTGTGCTCTGAGACTCTGAGAGTGTGTTGAGACGCTGTGGGGGAGGGGTGGCCAGATCCCAAGGAACTCCAGCTGTTTGGGGTTGTATTCTTCACCCCCGGTGTTTTAGTTTCTCTGCTGGGCTACTGACTTGCTGCCAGGGCAAAGTATCCAAGCTTGTAGCAAAGTTCTCCCCACAAAGACGGCTGAGATCACACCCCAACTCCCTCTGGTCTGCTGGGCTGTGAGCTGCCTGCCAAGCTCCCACTGCCGCTGCCCTCAGCCTGTGCCTGCTTTAAAACGATCCCCACCCTTGAACAAAAACAGATCTTTCCTGTCGAATCTCAAGGATGTCTTCTCTTGGTAATTATTTGTGGATTTTTTTTCAGTCAAGCATTAATTCAGAGGCTTGTAATGAGATGGATTCTGAGAGAAAATGCGGAGCTTACACAGCTGTGTGCCTCCTTGATGCCATCTTGGCCAGAAGTCACTTGTCTAACTTTTAACCATTGTATGTTAGATGGATAGCAGGCCCAGGGGATCACAGCCTTCACTGGTACTAATGCATATGCCAGTTATTTAACAATGAAAAGATATGGGCGAGTAATAGTCTTCCCTAAGATATCTGAAATAGTGCAGTTTACCACCTCAATAAGAAAACGATCTCCTTTCTGTAATATCTTCACTTCCTAGCATGTCATGAAAGCATATGTGGTTGGAGCCTGAACTATCTCCTGAAAGACATGACTGTAAATACTATAGTTTTCCCAATCCCCGTCAACTTCAATGGGCTATAAGGTATAATTTAAATGTTCCTTTCCTCTTCCCATAATAGCATAAAGCACTTCCAGAAACTCATGTTCCAAATATTCATCACCCTTTCCCCAGCACTTACATTGACTGTCTGCAGTACTACACCAACATAAAGTAAAATTGGCAACTGAGGGCTTACTAAGCCCCAACTTCCATAGATGTTTATGAGTAACATTATATGCATAAGCAAAAGGAACAGGAACAGCAGTTGTTTCATATATGCCCAATTGCCCCCTAATTCATCCCAAAATATTAGTGGTGTATACAACCCATAATGGGAATGGTTTAGTGCCCTCGGAGATCCTGAGGCACATAGCATGAGGGATATCCATGGAGGAGCGATGCCTACAGAACAAGGAGGCATATCTGGAGGCCCTATCTTATGTGTCTCTTGTGTCTGATGTGGAGAGGCATATATATCTACATTCATTGCCAATGGGTAGTTTCCTAACTTAGGAGCTCTATGAAGACTCATATCTACTGTCTCAAATATCCAAGGTATACACCCTATGGGATGTCCCACAGACCCAGTACTAATACAAACAGGGCAGAATAACTGATAAAAGTAGCATTGTTCAAATGAACATCAGCCCATTTTTTCTTGGGGGTTTCAGTCTTATAGTGCCCTGTCAGGTAGGAGGCATTGCCATAAACATAAAAATCAGGACTCTTTTGTCCCCATCCCATACCTATACCACCGGCAGTCCCGGTATCATCCCCCAAGCCCATTGTCCCTGTTGATCAGCCATACGTTGGGCTGGTGCCACAAAGTTACTCCAGTTTCTTTGTGCTGTCATTCCTGTGTTGAGGCTCATGAGCAGTAACAGTCCCCACAGAGATTGAAGTTCTCCTTTCCATCTCCACTTCTGGCCTCAGGAACTTTTTCTTTTTTTGTGGCTTCTTCTGCCTCCTCTTCTTGTTCCATTCGATCTTGTTTATCTCCCCTGATGACTTGGATCCTTCTGGTCGGCACCCACTGCTCACGTCTGTTTTCATCTGCAACAATAAGAGCATACCTTGCTCTTGGTATGCTCTTATCCGGACCCCATACCTTGACTGTCTCTGGACCTGCCCAATCTCCCTCCTTCATTTTCCATAACACCCTATTAGTTTTTCTTCTAATTCTTCTTATTTTCTTAATTGTTTGTTTTGTAACTGTTTGGTCTGTTCCTTCCATGTCTATTATACAACATACTCTGAAAGACTTATGATGAAAAATGCCATTCACTTACAAGAGAAAGAACTGAGTGTTTAAGTATAGATTGAAGCATACTTTAAAAAAAAAACAAACTTTACTTTTCTTGAAGTTTTTTTGGGAATCTTTGTTCTTTTTTGTTTATTTTTGTAACATATCTTTTATGAAAAGGTTATATATATATATATATATATATATATATATATATATATATATATATATATATATATATATGTGCCCTCTCAATGAATGTGTGTTTGGGGGGAAGCATGGTGAGGAAGGAATGGAGAGAATCTGGAATTCAAAATTTTAAAAACTAATGTAAAAAATTTGTTTTGTATGTAACTGGGAAAAATAAAATACATTACAAAATAAAAAAATCCAATTTTTCAGTGCTCATCTCAGGTACTGTTTCTGCCTTGGAATATTTTCTGGTCCCTGAGCAATTTCTCCTGCTCAAAATCATTCTTATTTAGCTGTGTACATGATACACCCCTCCCCTCATTAGTATATAGCCTTCTTAAAGGCAGGGACTAGGTTTTTTTTCATCGTTGTGTTGTTATTCAGCTTTTTTGTTGTTGTTGTTTTCTCAGTGTATTTTACATAATAGGCACTTTATTGCCTATCTTATTTAATTACTAGATGACATTAGCTAGAACTTTACTGTTTACAAAGCTTTTCATTCATTATCTGATTTGATCTTTACCACAGCCCTGGGGAGGTTTATCCATCCAAAGATTACTTAAGTTAATACATGCATGCTGATTTTTCATAAAATGCCTGTGGACAATGTCCTAGCAATTTTTAATCTTTACACAGGTTTTATGAAAAATAATTAACAGAAAGAACACTGAATTTTTTTTTCCTCTTCTAAAGGAAAGTTATTTTAATTCTCACACTTTTCACATGAAATATTTATTTTCTATTTGTGATGGTAACTTACTAATTCCAATTTATATTTGTATTAATTGCTTCTTCTCTAATAATTTGGAATTGGATGTCTTTTTTTCCATCATTGTAGTTCAATTCCCTATGTAGTTCAGATGCTGCAATGATTTGATCATCCAAAGATAAATTTAGCAGAAATCTGACAGGAAGTAAGAAAAATGTGTCTACCTAAACTACAGATAGGTTAAGTATGTAGAATTAAGCAAATTTACACTTCTTAAATTGATGTTTGGCCAGAATGCTAAGGGAGCATTTCGGGACATCCTTGTTCTAGCTCTCAAGAAAACTTGCCAAAGTAAAGAAACCAGCACCACACAGATGCCCTCTACATAGTAATTTTCTTCATTTGGATGTTTTGAACTACCAGATGCCAAGGACTTGAACACAGATTGAAATTAAACACAGGGCTTGGGTCTTTTCTCCCAGGGGTAGGATCCTGCTGACTATGTTTTCCTCTAATTTATTTTTTAAAAAAAGTTCAGGATATAACAACATCAACATAGTTTCACTCCTAACTTACTGGCTAAAATCATAAGGATAAAAAGGTCTACTAATTCCTCATTAAGGTGGAATAAAGTGATGCAAGGTCATAGTCTTACACTCTTTAATGACATGGATATGAAATTTAAGGTTAATTCCTTAAGAAAAATGTGGAAACCCAGGATTTCCACAAACATTGAAGTAAAATTTTAAGATGTAGCATAAATTGGTGAAAAAAGAGAATGCCTGTATAGTGCTCCATCCAGCAAAGGGTAAACAAAAAGATCTTCAGAATTTTGTATCAACTCTGAAGTAGGCAAGCTGCTGTCTTGTGAAAAAGGCAGGCCCAGGGAACCTAGAGAAGCAACTATTCTGAATTCTATGACAAGAGAAATATCCTAAGGGAAGACTAGTCTAGGGGACTGTCCTTCCCTTAGCTCAGCTCCTCTCAGCTCAGCTCAGGTGATGCTTTGGAGGACAACAAAAGGTGGGGAAGTGTCCCAAGGACAGGATAAAGCAGGGGTTAGCTCTGGAGTCCTGTAATGAAAAAGTGGCCTTAAGCACAGAACCAGAGTTTCTTGAAAGAAAGCCCAGTTTTAGTCTCCATTATCAAGGACAGGATAACACCTGACCCAAATATAGACTTCTCTGATGCTGCTCCATCCTGTTCGCAGCCTTCCACAGACACATGCAACTGAGTCTGCTGGAATGAGCAAACAAAGGAAAATACAGAATATCCTAAAAGAAATAGCTTGATCTGAGAAATCCCCAGGGGTAAACCTGTGAGAATGAAAATGTCTCAAGAAGTCCAGTTAAAGCTTTGTGTGTGGGAAAAACATGTCCTAGCTATAAGACTACAAGAGTATGTATCTAGAAGAAATGAAACAGAAGACACAAAATGGAAAATAAAATGTCTTGAAAGGAAAGAAGGGAAAAGAGAATTGATAACCTTAGACCCAACAATGCAAAAGATCAACCAAGAATTAAATGTTTTGATAACTAGAATAAGCAAATCATATTAATCAATAAAATAAAAAAAAATTAAAACAAAGCTGGAAAATAAAAGAAAACATAAAAATGCAATGTTAAAAACAACTGAAAATATATCCAAGTGAAATAATCTCAGAATTACTGGATTATCAGAAATCCTGACAAATAAAAAGCCTATACATATATGATATTGCAATAATTTTTTTTTCAAAAGATACATAACTCTGGGAATCCAAGAGAAGAATGAAAATTAAAATAACCTACTATTTACCTCCTATAAGAAATCTCAAGACAAAGACTTCTTGGAATATCACAGCTAAAATTTCTTGCTTCTAAGTCAAATAAAAAAGTTTAAAACACAAAAAACAATAGAAGATGTCAAGTATCTAACCAGTTCTGGCCTTTTCATCTGTAATACTTAAAATTTTCTATTTAATAGGAAGTCCACTTTCCACCTATAAGAGTATATTTTGTCTTGCCAGTTATAATACTCATTAATAAGTCTTTATCTTTTATCTTGTAGAATTTTATAATTCAAACTCTCTTTCTTTAAAACACTATCAAATCTTCTGTGATCTAGACCACTGAACCTGTGATTTATTGGTATATTTCTTGAGGAAAGTCCTTTCACTATTACAAATTACCCCCCTCCCTCTTATCAAACATCTTATAGTTTCATAATTGGTTATTGAGAGGTCAGGTGACTTGTTACAGTAACACAGCTACTCTGTGTTATAGCTAAGCCTTGAACCATGGTCTTTCTGTGACCATAGTCTCAATCAAGTCAGCTCAAAACTACTAGTCTGCACTACCTCTCAGGAGCCCTTTAAGTATTTGCAAATGTCAGTCATGGTTCTCTTATCTTTATATAATAACTGGAAAAGTACCTAGGAGTAAACATAAACCAGTAATTCTTTCTTCAATAGGCCAGACAAGTTTCTTAGAAACTCAGTTTACAGAACAAAACTATTCCAATTTTGAGTAGTCCTAATTTTGATAAAATCTCTCTCGTCAAATTTGTATTTTGCTTTCTAAAGGTTACATACATTTCTCCTAACTACCCTGCACAGGTGAAAGGCAAGAAAAACAAATATAATCCCTTTCTCAGAAAATAGCCAATAAAAATAAATTAAAAACAGAGCAAAAAAAAATAATAACTACCATGTTTTCCCCTCTTAATCATTTTCATCCTTAGGTTAAATCAACCTCAGTTTCTTCAAACAGTCTTTATTTGATATGTTCCTGAATCATCTCACTGAAGGGGGAGTGAAACTGCGTTCTCTTTAAAATTATCACTCTGAAATTCTGTTCCCTTTTGATCTGTGATCCCTTTTGGAGTCTCAGGACTTGCTGGGGAAGGCATATTCCCCCAGATAAGTTGCGTTGTTATTCACTTAGAAATCTTGGTCAAAAACCACCTTTTTTGTCATAAAAACATTTTTATGCATGGTCTCGCCAATCCTCTCTGTATTCATCCTGCTGGTCATTTCTTAATATTTCATAACATTCATATACCACAATTTACTCAACCATTCTCCAATTGATGGGCATCCATTCATTTTCCAGCTTCTAGCCACTACAAACAGGGTTGCCACAAACAAAAAAGGGGATTTTAACAACTCTCTGAGTGCCAGTAACCTCGTCACCACTAACCTCATCATCACTACCCCAGCTGCTCTTGAATTCCAGCTTGTTCATATTTTTTCTGAAAGGTGGTATTTAAAAAGGAACATAGTGCTCCAAATATGATTTGACCAAGGCAGAATGCTAAGAAATGAATGAGCACCTCTCTGTTTTGGATATTATACCTTACTTAAAGAAGATTAACATTACATTAGTTTTTTTTTTTTTTTGTTGTTTTTTTTTTTTTTTTGGTTTATTTGATGGTTGGCTAGTTAATTGGTTGTTTCATTTTTTAATTCATTTGCTATGTGATTTATGCTGAGGTTGAGGTTTACTAAAATCTTTAATCTTTAAAAAAGAATCATTATATAGCCATACCTCCTACATCCTATACAAGTGAAACTGAAATTTTCAAACCAATTGTAGAATTTTTTTCCTATTATTAGGGAACAATTCATTCTAGCCTGCCAATATTTCTTGCTAAAAAATCCTAGTGTCTAACATATTAGATATCCCTGCAATTTTGCAAGATCATGTTTTCCTGGTTAACCATTCCTAGTTCCTTTAACTGATCTCTGTATATCATGTTTGGATGGTCCCTGAATACCCTGATTATCCTATTCTGCACAAATTCTAACTTTTCAAAGTTCTTCATAAAATATGTGTAGATTTTCAATACTAAGATTGTGAGATCCATGAAAGCAGGTATAATTATTTTCATCTTTGTTTTATCTCCATCAGTTCTTAGATGCATGTCCTGAACATAAAAAATATTTAGTAAAAATTATTGAATGAATCAATCAATAAGGGAATGTAAATTAATTTCTTTCCAAAACTGTTGCCCTGAGACTCAGAATTCACATTTCATCATGTTTGTGGTATCTCCTTATGACAGCTCCATTTGGCTTATCCTAATTTCTCATGAGGCTCTTAAAGTTGAAATGTTGTTTCTGAAGTGGGAAAAATTAAAGGGACATAAAAGAACTGATTTTAACATAATTTACATTGTTGTATATCATTATTTTAGAATGAAGTAACTTATAAATTAAAAGGAACTTACATGTTTTCACTGTAGTAGGGACATATTTTTCATGTTATATGGCCTTTCTTTTTATTCCAGTGCTTTCCCCCCAACCCTGGAGTATTCATTAGAATGTTTCATTTTAGAAATCTTGTATTTATTCATGATTTCCTGGGAATTATAAGACTCTCTGAAACTTGATAAAGGTTAACACAATATTGCTAGAAATCAGATGATTATATTCTATATTGATATTCATAAAAATAACAAACTTTTTAGAGGAATAAATTGTTTAATATTAAAAAACCCAAAATATATTCATTTATTAGTCAGAATATCATGGCTGCTGATATTTCAATTTACACTTGCTTGCAAATTACAAATCTGGGAATACCCTCAAAACTATACAGCTTCACTTGTATAGGATGTAGGAGGTATGGCTATATAATGATTCTTTTTTAAAGATTAAAGATTTTAGTAAACCTCAACTTCAGCATAAATCGCATAGCAAATTAATTTTAAAAAATGAAACAACCAATTAACTAGCCAACCATCAAATAAACCAAAAAACCTAATGTAATATTAACCTTCCTTAAGTAAGGCATTTAAAAAGGTATGTGCAATTTTATTATCATTATTTAGACTTTTAAGAAAAAAAACAACAACACTATTAAAGAACTGTGGTGTAAAATTTTCAGGCAGCACAGTTTTTTGTTTGTTTGTTTGTTTGTTTTACCTCTTAATTGCATTCTTTTAAATCTTTTTTTTCCCTGAGAAAGATGACTGTCAATTTGGACAAGTGGTACCTTTTAAGTTTTGGGGTAGTGTTTTTTAGCAAGTATGGTGTGAATCTAATGTGTGAAGTTGAGGGACTTTAAAGAAAGTTTAGAAATCTTCTGGTGGTACAGTGGATAAAGTACTCAACCTGGCATCAGAAATTCATCTTTAAAAGTTCAAATCAAGCTTTAGACACTTACTAGCTGGGTGATATGGAGCAGATTCTTTAACATTGTTTGCCTTAGTTTCCTTATCTGTAAAATATGTTGGAGAAAGAAATAGCAAAACATGCCAGCATTTTTGCCAAGAAAATTTCAAACAGCGCCACAGAACAGAATCAGACACCACCAAACAACATCAGAAAAAGAAAGGTTCAGGATTTTCTGAATTGCTGGTAATGTCAGTGAAATGTGTTAAGAAGAGTTTGATTACTCTATAATGTATAAGCAAAACAATATTAAAAAGAGCTTGTAGTTTTTCTTTCACTCTTGAATACTAGAGGATGTTGGATATAAAAAAGGAAAGAACCACAGATTTTTCTGTGCTAAAGAAGGATCAAAGCAGCTGACTATTACTATGAACCCTAGGCTGACTGCATAGCAGTGTTCAGGAAGAAGGTTTTTGAGCAATAAATGCTTTTGTTGACACTTGGTATGTGTACTCACTATCTAATATTGCCATCTCCCTATCCCCCTTCATGCTTTCTATTATCTTTGTTCAGGTTCATATTCATACCTTGTCTATTTTTAGTAAACTGCACAAATTTGAACTTAAGCTTCATTACTTTCTTACCTTCATTTGGATATGAGAGCTATGCATGAGCAACTAAGTGACACAGTGGATAGAGCTCCAGATTTGGAGTCAGGAAGAACAGAGCTTAAATCTGGCCATAAATATCTGGGTAATCCTGAGGAAGTCACTTTACTTTATTTGTCTCAGTTTTCTCATCTAGATAGTGAGCTGGAAAAGAAAATAGTAAACCATCCATTACCTCTTCCAAGAAAACATCAAATGGGATCATGAAGAGTTGAACACAATTGAAACGAATAAACACTAGAACAAAAACTGTGCTGAGCATGAGAAATGGAGATAAGATATAACACTTATGGTAGAAAATATATATTTATTCATTGATTAAGAGTAATATGAACCTAAAACTTTCAAAAGGAAAACTACATTCATTAAGTCACTAGGGAAAAAAATCTTTTTTTCTGAGGAAAGAAAGATTCTTTTATTGAAAATTTATACAGAGAGGGACAAAGCCAAGACGTCAGAGAATAGATATAACTCCATTTGAGCTCCTCCTAGCATTCCTCAGATCAATACCAGATTAAAACTCTGAAATGGTTTTGGAGTGAAAGAACTCACAAATATTTGGAGTACAACAAGTTTCCAGAAGAAAATACTTTGTAAGAACTTCAGAAAAGGTCTTTTGCAATCGGGTAGGGGAAAAGACTGCTGACTCCAGAAGCAGCACAGGGAGCCAGGGCATTGCAGCAGTGGTGCACCAGGGAATCTACTTTGAGACATTTAGGTTACTATGTTCTGGTACAAGACAGTGGTTCAGAAGATTTGCTGTGAGACATCCAAAGGAAATAAAAAAAGGCAAATAGTGAGGCTCTGAAATGAAGACAAATGTGGGATCTGGTCACATCCACAGAGCATTGAAAGCCAGTCAGCAGTATTGGCCACAGGGCAAACTAAAGTGTCTGTTGCCCCTTTGCTTTAAGAGATGATCTCAATCTTTAAAAAAAATCAAAAAACCAAAAACAATTCTGACCATAGACAGCTTTTATGAAGAAAGAGAACAGACCTCTCTTGGAAGAATTTTAAAAAAGGATCTTAAAAGAGAATTAAAAGGAAAAATGGGGAAAGAAAATGAGATCTTTGCAAGAGGATTTGGAAAAGGAAAAACAAATTATCTGAAGAAAATTCCTTAAAAATAGATTTGATGAAATGGAAAATTATATAATTCCTCACAAACAGATATAAAAAAGAAACCAATTCATTGAAAAATAAAATCTCTGAAACAAAAAAAAAATACAATGAACAAAACATCTCATTGAAAAGTTAAATTGGCCAAATGTAAAAGAAGATAAAAAAAAAACTTACTGAAGAAAATAATTCATTAAAAATTGGAATTGAACAAATGGAAGTAAATGACTCAATGGGACTTCGAGAATAGGTCAAACAGGGCACAGCTTTGTGGCACAGGGAAAGGCACCAGCCTTCCTTTAGGGAAGTAAAAGGAGAAAGAGGAAAGGAAAAGAGAAAGCTAATATAAGGGAGAACAGAAGTAGAATGAGAAAGGTATAAGAAAGGGGGAGAGGTTGCAAAAATGGAGCTTATTTGAGAGAGAGGGTAGTCAATAACAAAATACTGGGTAGGAGGGAAAGGGGGGAAAAAAAGAGAAAAGTAAAACTGGGGGATTAGAAGATGGCAGGAAATACAGAGTTAATTTTAACTGTGAATATGAATGGGATGAAATGGAAGCAGATAGCATACTGTATTAAAAGCCAGAATTCTAAAATTTGTTGTTTACAAGAAACACATTTAAGCAAAGTGATACATTTAGAGTAAAGGTAAAGAGCTGGAAAAGAAACTATTATGCTTCAGCTGAAGTAAAAAAAAAAGGCGGGGGGGGGGGGGGAGGGGGAATAGCAATCCTGATCTCAGATATACCAAAAGCACAAATAGATCTAATTTAAAGAAATAAGGAAGGGAACTATATCATACTTACAGGTACCATGGATAATGAAGTAATATCAATACTAAACATATATTCACCAAATAGTATAGCATCCAAATTCCTAAAAGGAAAAGTTAAGAAAGCTGCAAGAAAAACTAAACAGCTAAACAATACTAGTGGGGAAATCTCAACGTTGATCTCTCAGAACTAGATAAATTGAACCACAAAATAAATAAGAAGGAACTTAAGGAAGTAAATAGACTCATAGAAAATTAGGTATGATAGAACTTTACAGAAAATTGAATGGAGACAGAAAGGAGTTTACTTTTTTTTCTCAGCAGTATAAGGAAACCTATAAAAAAAACTGACCATATATTAGAGCATAAAACTCTCAAAATCAAATGCAGAAAGGTAAAAATAGTAAATGCATTTTTCAGATTATGATGAAATAAAAATTACATGTAATAAAAAGCCAGGGGAAAATAGACCAAACATTAATTAGAAATTAAATAATCTAATCCTAAAAATGAGTGGATGAAACAACAAATCATAGACACAATCAATAATTTCATCCAAGAGAATGACAAAAATGAGACAACATACCAAAACTTTTTGGATGCACCCAAAGTGATAATCAGGGGAAATTTTATACCTCTAGATTTTTTTTTTCTGCAAAAAAAACAGAAAGAGAAGATCAATGAATTGGACTTGCAACTTAAAAACCTAGAAAAAGAACAAATTAAAAACATCCAATTAAATACAAAATTTGAAATTGTAAAAATAAAAGGGGAGATTAATAAAAAATGAAAGTAAGAAAAGTATTGAATTTATAAGTAAAACTAGAGTTGATTCTATGAAAAAAAACAAAATAGACAAATCTTTAGTTGATTTGATTAGAAAAAGGAAAGAAGAAAATCAAATTATTAGTATCAAAATTGAAAAGGAAAAACTTTCCACCAGTGAAGAGTAAATTGGAGCAATAAGTAGGAGCTATTTTGCCCAATTATATGTCAATAAATTTGATAAACTAAGTGAAATGGAGAAACACCTACAAAAATTGACCAGATTAACAGAAAAGGAAATAATAAATTTAAATGGTCCCATTTTAGGGAGAAAAAATAGAATAAGCTTTTAATCATCTCCCTAAAAAACAAAAAACAAACAAACAAAAAAAAAACCTCCTGGGCCAGATGGATTTACATGTGAATTCTACCAAATATTTAAATAGCAATTACTATGCAAAATATTTGAAAAAAATAGGGAAATAAGGAATCCTACTAAATTCCTTTTATGATACACATATGTGCTGATACCTAAACCAGATAGGTCCAAAACAAAGAAAGAAAATTATAGACCAATTTCTCTAATGAATATTGATGCAAAAATCTGAAATAAGATATTAACAGTTAGATTACAGCAAGTTATCCCCAGGATAATACACCATGACCAAGCAGGTTATGACCTACATACCAGGAAAGCAGAGTTGGTTCAATATTAGGAAAACTATCTCAATAGATACAGAAAAATCATTTGATAAAAAATCAGACATCCATTCCTATTAACAAAAAAAAAAAAAAAAAAAAAAAAACCCACCAGGGGTAGAGGAATAAATGGAGTTTTCCTTAAAATTATCAGTAGTATCTATTTAAAATCATCAGTAAAAATCATATACCACGGAGACAAATTGTAAGCTTTCAGGGATGAAACAAGGTTGCCCAATATCATCATTACTATTCAATATTGTATTAGAAATGTTAGCTTTGCTAATAAGAGAAGAAAAAGAGATTAAAGGAATTAGACTAAGAAATGAGGAAACCAAATTATCACTCTGTATATGATATGATGGTATACTTAGAAATCCCTAGAGAATACTAAAAATCTAGAAACAATTCACAACTTAAAAAAAAGTGGCAGAATAAAAAATAAATCCATATAAATCATCAACATTTTTATACATTACCACCAAATCCAACAGCAAAAGATACAAAGAGAAATTCCATTTTAAATATCTATTGATATTATAAAATATTCAGGAGACTCTCTGCCAAGTGAAAGTCAGGAACTATATGAAGACAACTGCAAAATACTTTCCAAACAATTAAAATAAGATCTAATAAACTGATTAGGTTCACAGGACAAAACAACCAATGACTATAGTAATCTCCAGATTTTGGTATAAGAACTCGCTACTTGACAAAAATTCCTGGGAAAATTGGAAACTAGTATGGCAGAAACACAATTTTGACCTTATGGGTTCATGATTTAGACAGAGTGACATTCAATAAATAAACAAATTAGAAGAGCATAAGATAGTTTACCTCTCAGATTTGTGGAGAAGGAAAGATTTTGTGGCCAAAGAAGAACTGAAGTTCATTGTTGAAGGCAAAATAGATAATTTTGAGTCTATTAAGTTAAAAAGCTTTTGTACAAACAAAACCAATACAGACAAGATTAGAAGAGAATCAATAAACTGGGAAAATATTTTTATATTCAAAGGTTCTGATAAAGGCCTCATTTCTAAATATCTATAGAGAATTAATTCAAATTTATAAGAATTCAAGCCATTCTCCAAGTGATAGTCAAAGGAAACAGACAATTTTCAGATGAAGAAATCGACACCATTTCTACTCATATGAAAAGGTGCTCTAAATCAATATTGATGAGAGAAATGCAAATTAAGACAACTCTGAAATACCACTACACACCTCTTAAATTGGCTCAGATGACAGGTAAAGATATTGATGAATGTTGGGGGGGATGTGGGAAAACTGGGACATTAGTTCTTTGTTGGTGGAATTTTAAATGCATCCAGCCATTCTAGAGAACAATTTGGAACTATATTCAAAAAGTTATCAAACTGCATACACTTTGATCCAGCAGTGTTTCTACTGGGCCTATATTCCAAAGAGATCTTAAAGGAAGGAAAGGGACCCACATGTGCAAAAATGTTTGTGGCAGCTGCTTTTGTAGTGGCAAGAAACTGGAAACTGAGTGGATGCCTATCAGTTGGAGAATGGCTGAATAAATTATGGTTATGAATGTTATGGAATATTATTGTTCTGTAAGAAATGACCAGCAGGATGATTTCAGAGAGGCCTGGAGAGACGTATGTGAACTGATGCTGAATAAAATGAGTAGAACCAGGAGATGATTGTACACTTCAACAACAATACTATATGATGATCAATCCTGATACACTTGGCTCTCTTTAACAATGCGATGATTCAAACCAGTTCCACTTGTTCAGCAATGAAAAGAGCCATCTACATCCAGAGAGATAACCATGGGAACAGATGGGAACATGTGGAATACAACATAACATTCAGAGTTACAACATAAGTATTCAGAGAAGGCTGGAGAGACTTTCATGAACTGATGCTAAGTGAAATGAACATAACTAAGAGATCATCATACATGGCAATAGCAAGATTATATGACGATCAGTTCTAATGAACATGACTCTCATCAACAATTACATGATTCAGACCAGTTCCAATTGTTTTGTGATGAAGAAAGCCATCTGCACCCAGGGAGAGAATAGTGCGAAGTGAATGTGGACCACAACACAGTGTTTTCACTCTTTTTTTGCTATTGTTTGCTTGCATTTTGTTTTCTTTCTCATTTTTTTTTCATTTTTGATCTGATTTTTCTTGTGCAGCATGACATGTGTGGAAATATGTACAGAGAAATTGCATGTTTAACATGTATTGGATCAGTTGCTGACTGGGGGGGATGAGGGGAAGAGAAGGAAAAAAAATAGAACACAAGGTTTTGTAGAGGCGAATGTCAAAAATTATCCATATATGTATATATATATTTTGAAAATAAAAAAGCTATAATTTAAAAAAATAAACAGATGAATTAATAAATAATGTTAATCCAAGATAATTCCAAAGAACCCTTGATGAAAAATATTATCTACTCCTTAGAGAGTTTTGATTAGCTCTGAATGAAGACTGAAGCATACTTTAAAAAATCTTTGTTTCTTGCTTTGTTTTGTTTTGTTTTGTTTTGTTTTGTTTTTGAATCTTAGCTAACATTGAAATATGGCTTGCAAGAATTCACCTATATTGTTTCTATTAAATTGTTTGACTTTTCAATTCATGGGGGAGGTGTGATAGGAAAGGAGAACTGGAACTTAAAATTTTAAAAAAATGAATGTAAAAATTAATAAATTAAAAGATACAGGAATACTTTTAGCATAAACATATATCACTTTAAATAAGTAATAGGAAGGAATTAAGGACAGATGTATGCCACTGGATTTCTTCAATAAAACTGAAAGTAACTTATCTCCAGATGGAGTCTTAGATCCAAGAGGAAAAGGAAAAAGGCCTTCATCTGCATGAATTCAGCCAACAATATGTTGGCAGGCATTGAACAAATGTTTCAGTCATAAGAATTTGCTTTAAAAAATGAAAAAATTATGACAATGAATGTTCCAATGTTTTGGAACAGATCATTGCCCCTTGCAATTTCCCTTTAATTTTTTTTTATTAATACTCTATCCCTTCCATTCTCTCTCAAGCAATTAAAAAAAATAAACAAAAGAAATCCTTTGTAATAAGTAGGAATAGTCAAACAAAGCAGATTTACTCATTAATCATGGCTAAAAATATGTCTCATTATGCATTTTGAGTCTACCATCTTTCTGTCAGGAAGTGAACAGTATACTTCATCTTTGGTCCTTAGAAATCATGTTTGGTCATTGCATTGATCATAGTTCTAAAATCTGTCTAGTTTGTTTTTCTTTCTATTGTATTATGATAAATTGTCCTTCTGGTATTTCTTACTTCACTCCATAATAGGTTATATAAATTGTCTAAATTTTCTTTGAATCATCTATTTTGTCCATTATTATGCCATGAATCCTATAAAAATAGGCATTGGTAATCTGAATTATCCTTATTTTTAAAAATGAAACCAAAAACTTAGTGGCAATAAGATTAAATAGCCTGTATACTATTATACAATGAATAAGTATAGAGACAGGATTTGAATACAACCATCTTTTGACTCCAAGGTAATATCCTATCAATTAATTCAAGTTTTAATGAAAAAATATGTCTTTGAAGCTGAAATTGCTTAATTTTTTTTGAATTTCAAAGTTTTCCAAGGATTAATTTATTTATGAATGGTAGGATGTGTATGTGTGTGTGTAAATATACATGTACATGCATATATTTATGAATACATATGCAGATAGGATAAAATACAAAATACAAAACAGCAAATTGATCTGGTAAAATTTAGTTTCAAAAAACACTGAAAAAAGTATTCAGTCTAATCCTGTGATTTTAAATACTGTCAAGTTCATTCAAATTTATTTTCAATGGAATTTGATTTGGCCTCTTAGTATAAAGCGCTTAGGAGTCCTATTAATACTTAATAAATACTGGCCAATATTAATTTTTCTATTCAATGAGACAACTGCTTTAAAACTCCCAAAACTTTGTTCAATGAAATAAAAGTTTGTCCATAAGATCAACAATGTGCTAAAGGATAACTAGACAACAAATATAAGCAACTGAGCTATAATCAACTGGAGATACAGAGAAATCAGACATGTGGGAAATAAATATTTTCATCTAAATCAAATTCCTATAAAATCACTTTGATGCTAATGGTAACTAAGGAAACAGAGATAGTCAAAAGTGTTCCTGGTCTTGTTAATGGAACATACATTAATGATCATATTAGCATTTCCTAAGTAACAGTTAATACTTGGTAGTACACTATAGAAATGCCTGAATAACCCAGGAGAGAACAAGTATTTTTGTTACACCTATATTAAAAGTCTATACTTGGTATAGACATATCTAAATATTGAGGAAGCATGATCCATGAATAAGTTTTTCTTAGAATTAGGAGACTGGTTCTAAAAACTATTGCTTAATATAAGAACTTGTTCAGTATCTCCTAATTATTTTTAATAGCATACAATCTATATTTCTTTTAAAAAAACTCATGAACTTTATAATATACAAAATAATTTTAACTAGATAGATTTATAATGAGGTCCTAAGGAAAAATCATATTTCCATTATTGTTCTTTGAATTTTAATAACTGTATGCATATATATATATTTACACAAGAATTCTATTAGAATCAATTGTTTATAGTATTTTGCTGTTACTCTCTTCTCTTTTTGATGGAATCTAACTTTGTTCAGCCAATTATTTTTATTATTTAAATTAAGTTTAAAAAATTAAGATTAAAGTTAAAATATTTTCTTCTTGGGAAAATCTTACACATCCATTTCAAATGCATAGGTAGTAATTGTTCATAAAATGCAATATGTTGCTACCTTGCAGGGTAGCTAGATGCTAAATGGTTCTATGTTTAGAGTCTAAGGCAGACCTGGAGTCATGATAACCCAGCCTCAGAAAACTTACCAGCTGGGTGACCCTGAGCAAACCATTTTTACCTCAGTTTCCTTAACTATGAAATGGCATGAGAAAGGAAGTAGTAAACCACTCAGCATCTTTGCCAAGAGAACTCCAATTGTGCCACAAGTAGTTTGACACAACTAAAATGAATGAATTAAAAAGAACTTTGCACATCTTTCCTTTCTTTCTTCCTTAGGCATAATCAATCAGCATTCTATCAAGTACACAGAGGCCTAGAATGGACATACTTCAAGGCATGAAGCTACATTTCCTTTTTGATAGGATTTTAATTATTAGTAAATCATATTTTTAGACTGCAAGCAACTAGAAATTTAACAAATGCTATTCCATTATCAGAATTCAGTCTAGCTTCCCCAAACCCAGTATTTTACTTTTCAATCCCAAGCAATAAAGTTTAAACAGACATTTGTTTTTTTCATTGTTTTGTAAGCTTAGTGTCACACTAAGCTTCAATTAAATTTCAGTGTTTGGATATGCACTCAGAGATATTGTTGACCACAGTCTAATGCATTTGAAATAGAAGACATAATTGGAAGTGTATGTTAACAATGTGAAAATGAACTGTCGCATTACATGAGCTTTTAAAAGCTTTTTCAGATGTACTTATATTCATAAATGAACTATGTTAATTATTAGGTAAGAATTATATCTTCATGCATATGATCAGAAATCCAAAGTGAAAGATATATGCAAATATCCTTCACTTCATTTATCAGCATATGAAATATAGTATGATTTATAAGTTAACAGATCAGTAGCCATAATCAGGTTTTATGTAAAAATCACCATTTGAACTTTTAATAAAATTGGATTAATCATAACAATAATACAAAAATCCTTGAACGTGCTTTCTTATTTTTACCATAAACTGGAATTTGTTCTGTCTTGTACTCTAAGACATAGAGTAGTAATTGGCATATCAGTGGGTTTCTATTCTGTACCATCAATGCTTTTCAATATGTCTTATGTATATAATAAAGCCTCCAAATATTTTTTGTTAAAGAGTTTTTAGTTCTCAGAGTTGAACCATTAGAAGTTATGTGGAAAGGTACCCACTTGATCAATATGCTTTAAATGCCTATTCCAACATTTCATTCCACTTTGCTCCTGTTTAAGCAACTCTGTTCACTAGAATATCAACTTGACGGGTGAAAAAGAGTTTTGTGGTTATCGATAAGATGGTAAAAACAAATCTTATAGTTTAATTTTTAATATTCAAAAATTTTAAAAAGGGATTTAGGTTCACTTATGAGTCTGTATCTTGCTTTCTTTGAGGATTATGAGGATAAATCAAATTAATTATGAAGAAACTTTTTGGAAGAAAGATGTACATTCACAAAATATATTTTGTTATAATTGATCTAAAATAAAGTCCCTATTGACAGTATGGGATTTTGTTAAGTTTTACAGTGTTTAAAAGATCTGTTCTATGTGTTGATTTAATCTTCAAATATCTAGACTAACAACAGCAATAAAAACAGATTAAAATAAAAATCAACAGCTTAATTATGCCACAAAACTCTCCTACTTAGATAACTGAATTAAATGAAAGGTTTGGAATAAAGATTTAAACATGAATAAGTCAAAGTTTTGGCAGAATGAAGTAACCATTAATGCCCATAAATATGATTATTCTGAAAAGAACAGAACAACCTGACTCCTAGCAGCATAAAAATCAGCAGGCATTAATGTCTCTATTTGAGCTTAAAAATCAAAATGAAACTAGGGAAGAGTAATTAATTTTTTTTGCCTTTTCTCCAGCAGTCATGTTCTCAATTCTGAAATAAAATAATGGTTAATGTTGATCTTATATCAGTTCCTACATTTACATTCACTTGGTAAGATGCTGACCAATCAAGAGATCCCATTAATCTATGAGTTTCTAAAAGTTCCTCCAGTAGAAAAAGATATGCGCAAGAGGCTATTAATGGGCCATTAAGTTTGAAGACTTAAGAAAGGGAAAGAAAAAGGTCCAAGAAATAAAGACAACATAGTGTAGTGGAAACAGTTCTGGCTTTGTAGTCTAATGATCAGAGTTTGAATCATGTCTGCTACTTCCTTTGTCCATAGGGAAAAGTCCTTCTGAACTTCATTTTCCTCATCTTTAAAATGTGGATAATAACTTTGACACTATCCACCTCATTGCGTTGATAGGAGAAAGTGCTTTGTAAATCATAAATATGGAAATATGAATTATTATGATTATGAAAGGTGAAAAGTTTGCATGTTTCCTGAAAGAACATTTTTTGATAATCATAATATTATAAAGAAATGGGTTTATGAACCCCTGGTCCTAAAAGGCTCTTTGAAATTAATTTAAATCAGCAAATATTTATTGTATGCAAGGTGGATATACCCAGTACCCTTGGATAGTAAGTGCAAGTTATTTAACTATGAGCCTGATAGGTAGAATGAATTAATTAAGAAATATAGAGGTATGAAGGACTTCACAGACTCGCCTGTCCTTCATTGATGAGCTATTGGCCAGTTTCATTTGAACAAAGGCTTTTAGTAGTGTAAGAAGTATAATTACAATCAGAAGTATTGCAGACATTGGCTAAAACTAGCTGCAAATCAAGTGGCATGCTGTAATGGGTAGTATTCAAAACCTGAATTCAAATGTGACCTCAGATACATACAAACTGTCGGACCCTGGGCAAATCACTTAACCTTGTTCGCCTCTACCTTCTCATCTATAAAATGAGCTGGAGAAGGAAATGGCAAGCTACTCCAGTATCTTTGCCAATCCCAAATAGGGTTACAATGAATTGGACAGGACTACAACAACTAAAGAACAACCACTGCAACTACAAATCAAAGTTTTCAAAGGGAACTGAGTGAATGAAGATATTTATTACATGGGTCTTTGTTTTTCTTGCATATGTGATCACAGGTAGAGATCAAAATCCTCTTTTAATAGATTAAATAGGGCATATATTTGTATGTTTTGAAACTATTATTTGATATGTCTTATAATGGGACTTTAAAATTTGCCAATCCCTTCTTGTACAGATAGCATCCTATTTGATACTACTAAAATTCTCTTAGAAACATATATATATATATATATATATATATGTATACATACATACACAATATAACTGTGCATATATTTGTATGTACATGTGAATATATATATATATATATATATATATATTTGAAATGTATCTATACACACATATCCATAGATAGATAGATATTTAGATAGTCAGATATATTATAAAATGCATAGGGCTCCTAAGTGTGCACAAAGGATAAAAAGAGCAGTTCTGGAGTCAGGAAGTTGTTGTTTAGTCATTTCAGTTATGTAAAGGAAATATTAAAAGTAAAGAAAAAATGTAACAACCTGTAAATGGGTCTACTCTGGATAAAGACAAAGATGCTATTAGACTAAGCTTAGCAAGTATGCATTTCAATGGCTTAAATACATAACTTTTAGTTGCAGGAAGCCCTTTCTCAAGTGGAAATTATTGGAATTTTTTGAAATTATTGGAATTCTTAAGAAATTCCCTTTAGGCATAGTATATATGCTCTTCTGAAACTCTGAATTCATACCCAATCTATCTTTGCTTCTCAATTCACACATTCACATCAGTTGTTCCAGAACTGTTGATAGGACATAGATAGGAAGATGGAAAATCCAGTGTCTTCTGAATTTTTTGACATTAATAAGTTTTTCTTTTGCCAAAGTAGAAAGCTAGGACAAAGAAAATTTATTGAAATATTAAATAAAATAAATAAAAATATATGTAAAAAATAAAAATAATTATAATGTTATTATGTGGTTTGTATGGTGTCATGGCCCCCATTTCAACTGGACTTTGACACTTCTGTTGTAGAAATGGATTGGAATGGTAAGAAGTAGCATGACCAAAAAGAAGTCTAAAATAATAGTCAAGAGACTTATGATGTGGGAATAAACAAGATTGATGTATGTGTGACAAAAGTACTATGACTCTATATGTCATGTGATGTATCATCAGCATGTGAATTTCAATCATTTTTCTTTATCTAGTTTCCAAGATTGGTAAATAATGATGTATTACTAAAAAGATTGAGTTGAATACATTAAAAAAATCATAGAAGGTTTCTTGTGCATCAAGTGTCCATAATAAATTGATTGATTTGTAAATCTGTACCTTAAATCAGTGGATTGTATAACTTGAAAGATGTGTCCAATAGTGCAGACATACATCTGACTTCTTACTCCAGAATTCTTTTTATCTAAAGCAAGTTCTTTCCTCTTCAAAATTAGTACTGAATATCTTTCTCAGGGTTTGTTGACATTTGATTCCAAAATAAATACTTACTTTCATGTCAATTTGCTCTCTATGAAGTTTCTACCCATGTATAAAAGTTTTCTTTCAGATTTTACTGCCCAAAGAACTGCAGACTATAGAAAATTGATTATATGCATATATTCCTGCTGCCAAAATCTATTTTATTTTTTTTCCCTTAGGAACAAAGTTTTTTTTTGTTTTGTTTTTTTTTAAACAATGGTACTACATTTGCTTAATTAGAATGGAAACCATCCAATTGATCTGGATGAAATAATTGTTCAATTATTTATCAGTAACTCCAGTCAGGTCATTTACTCTTTAGGGATATATGAAAATAGATGTGTGATACTTTCTATTGAATATTTGAATGATGATAAAAAGAGAATATTTCAAAAGTTTCTGAAAGAATTCTGAATTATGCATCATTTTTTAAAATAATTATATTTATAAAATATTACAATTTCATTCTAATTCTCACTCTAAAAGCATAGAAGTAAAAAGCTTCTTTAATAGTTTTCTCATGAATTGTTTTTTTCTTTGAAAGATTTATAATACTTCATGAAAATTCTGATTTGGTCACCCTGCCATTAAGTACTAAGTTTATATTTTCCAAGTTCTACAAAATTCTTATATTCTATAAGAGGAGAGTGTACTCATGCAATTTCTACTGTAAAGATGTTGGGATAAATATATTACTTTAAAAATCAAGTTATAAAGTTGATTCCATCTTTGTTGTGCTGTGACAAGCTGAAAGAAATACTGTGTGAGAAGAGAATGATGGCGTACAGGAACAATCCTAAACTTACTAAATTACTTATTTTAAATGATCATTATCAAAGAAAGAAAAATGAACCTACATATTAAGTGATTTAATTTGTATCTATAAAGCGATTCATGATGCTAAGGAACTATTCAATAGGTATGTTAAATATGCTTTTAAATTGTCATTTGTAAATACAATGTATTACATGAAGAATCAAACCTCTACTAAATGGTAGACTAAACTTTGTTAGCATGTGTGTATTGCTCCATGCCCCCACACATATGTGTATATCACTTTAAAATTTTACATACTGTTTATATATGTTATCTCATATTATCCTTACAATCATCCCAAGAGGTAAATACTACTACTATCTCCATTTCATAGCTAAGGTACCAAAGGCAGGTACAGATTAAATGATTTGTCCAAAGTTACACAGCTAGTAAGTATTTGGGGCTAAATTTGAATTCAGTCTTCTTGCCCCAAATCCAGTGTCTATGACTATAAATAGATGTGTTCTTCCCTTATCTCTTTTTATATCTTGGCAATTCTCTCCTATTAAGCCATAATTTATTACAACAGCCATTTCTCTCTATCTCAATATCTATTATTTTGCTTTTGATAACTCATAATATGCAGCCTTTGTTGAAATACTGCATAAGATTCTCCACATATAAGAAATCTGTCCAAAATCTTTCCAACTGGCTTCACTCATTCCAGTAATTCACTCATTAAAATGTGTATTTGTCCATCTCTGGTTCGTTGGCAGTCATATATAGTATTGTATGTTTACATTTGGTTTTATATATGATTTCATTTTATAACCTAAAAAATAGTGGTATTGAAATGGTACTGTCTTTAAGGATAGTGATCTCTACTTCCCTTTGACCCATGCAAGTTGAGTTTTTTACATATATTTTAATAGCTTAAGGATCTTTAATTTTGTTTACGTGATATTCTCTTCACTGATACAGATTAGAATCCCTTTTTAATAGAGTAGGTGGTATTTAAGTGTTGTTGTTAGTGGAAAATCTATCCTTCTATATTCATCAATGTGGTCCTCGGGGAATAGATATACAACCTTTAATAGGGCCCATATTTAAGATTTATTGTTTGTTTTAGTCATGGTGGGACCTGCAAATTCTTGTGCTCCTTTAATATGCCTGTCAAGTACCCAGGGTCACTTAAAGGCCATGATAACACATTGGGGTAGGGCTTTGAAGATAACACCTAAAGAAAAATTAAGATTTTAATATGAGCATTTACTTTCTGAAAATGATAAACTTATTAAACCAAGGCTTGATTCATTATTTTTCTAATTTCCTATATTAAAAAAAATGTGGGAACATGTTAATAATGTAGACTTAACTTAAAAGCATGTTATAATTTTTTTTCCTATGGAAAGTGAATTATTAAATTTTTATCAGCATACCTATAAATGTATTGGCTACTCCTATTTTTGAATCATAAAGGATATAATCTGTTCTTATCTGAAGCCTGGTTATGACATTATAACTGGTTTTAAAACACTATAATGAATATCTTACCCCAATAAGACAGCAATCTGAATTATTGATTTGTCTCAAATAATTACAGAAGGAATTGCCAAACCTTAAAGATCTTTGGCAAGTAGGCCAGTTGCACTGTTACAATCCTAAACTTTTCCCTCTCTGAAATTCTTCCCCTCCTTGAATAAGGAATCCTAGGGGAAAAAAGGGGCACAGTTGGCAAATTTCTACAAGAGAGTATTCAGCATTATTCTTTACAACTTAAGAAAATCTGGCACATTTCCCACCTACAGGGGCTAATAATATTTATTGTCAATAAATCTCTCCCCATCCTACTACTCCTTCAGTAACCTTAAAATTTAGGGGAAATAAAAAACAATTTCTTCTTAGGAATAGATTGGTCATTCTTGTTCTAAATTGTTTTTAGTTTTACTTTTTTTGTATTTTGCAGAATAGTTTAAAAATGCATTAGTTTTTCATTTAATAGGAAAGCTTAGTCATTGATGATAAATTTATATGATGTTTTCATATTCTTGGGGCAAAAATGTTCTGTGATCATATATGTGAATGATATAGGCTTAATTTTTCTTTAAAAAGTTTTGTCCTTATTTCAAGTATGTAACTATGCAAAAGCAAGAAAGTGAACTGAATTTGAAGAATCATTGAGCCAATCTGTCTCTATTTATACCTGCTCTATTTTAATGTATAGTAAGTTAGGTAACATTTGTCTCCCACAGAGACTTGTCAGTTAAGGACCATTGAACAATGTCTATTTCCAGGGAACTGCAATTATGGAACACTTGTGATAAATAACCTAGTACTGAGATACTGTTTAAAAAAATATCCCACAGGGAAGCATACTCTAGGTATAGTACATTGGATTGGATGAACACAACTCCAGTTAAGAATAATACAAGTTAAGTGTGCAATGATTTGTGGAGAGAGACAAGTACATGTTTTTTTTTTTTTTTTCCTTATTTTTACTTTTAGTAAATTAGACATTTGTGAAAGGTGCCAGATTTATATACTTTAGAAAATAATGTCCATTTTCTTTGGATTAGACAGAGAATAATTTGTACTATTATGAAGTCTTCATTTAATTTCAGAATATATAAAATATTACTCTAGTCCTTCATGTAACTAATTTCACCTTTACAGAGCACACTTAAGAGGTGGTGAGATGGCCAGATCAGGAAATCTGCCTTCAAATCTCACCCCTCTAAAAGTATTGTCTGTGCGATCTTGAAGCAGGCTGTTAAACTTACTGGTCCTCATTTTCCTCGACTACAAAATGGGAAAGTAACATGTGAAAATAGCCAGCCTGTGAGATCATTTAGGTAGTCATTAGATTATAAGCTCCTTGAGGGCATGGACAGCTTTTCTTTACCTTTTTGCTTTATACTAATGCTTATCACAGTGCCTGACATAGCAACAGTTTCATAAATGTTTATATTCTGATTGATTGAAGTCACTTTTTAATCTTACTTTGTATTCTTAAAGACAAAATGTTACAGATTTTAATAATACTGTTATTATGTTCCACAAGAAGTTAGAATTTCCTAGGAATCATCAATTGCTTTTTCATAAATTAAGTCCTAAATTATATTTCTAACATTGTTAGAATAAATTAAATCACCAGATAGGCCCCATCACTTTTGTTATACTTTTCATCCTTATTCCATGTTAAATCTTTAAAATAATAGTAAATAATTACTTATAAGCCTATTTTGTTTTCCTGCAGTTTCTTTCGCTCTAGTAAATTGTTTTAAAAAATAAGTTTATTTTTGGGGAAGCTAAGTAGTAGAGTTAGTTGTGTAATAAACAATGGAGTTGGATTCAGAAATATCTGAGTTCAAGTTTAGCTTCAGACACTTTTTGGCTATGTGATTTAAGACTAGGGAAAGTCCTTTAATCTCTGTCTGCTTCAGTTTTCTCAACTGTAAAATGAGGATAATTATAGCATCTATCTCCTAATGTTGCTATGAGGATCAAACAAAATGATATTTGTAAAACACTTAGAACAATAAACAGGTGAGTAAAAGCTAGATCATGGAAGGGGAAAGAAGAATATATATCTACATGTAGATATAGTGATACAATTATTAAAACTAACTACTTTTTGAACAACAGTGTTGAAAGTAATATTACTTAATCTCATGGATGATATGTATTCTGCATGATTTAAGAACATAAATGTGAAATCTGGTGAGAGGTAGAGGAGAACTGAAGACAAATTTAATCTCTTTTCATAATTTTTCTCAGTGCCCATTGATTCTAGTCATCTAGAATCTGAACCTGAAAATTAACTAATAATTCTGGGGCACACTTTTCTATTTAAATATATATATATATACATATTTTATATTAATTTACAATTTATTTCTTCCATTGCTTACTGCTCAGTTGAGTAATGATGAAAAAAATAAAACTCTCCTTACAGACATGCATAGTTCAACAAAACAGATTTCCATATTGACTTTGCCAAAAATTATGTCTCTTTCTGCATCTCTGATTGGAGATAAGTTACATGAATGTTTCTTCTTAATTCTTCTGCACTCATGGGCTATCATTTCATTGATCTGAATAAGCAAGTCTTTCAAATTTGATTTTTTTCTGTAATATTTTTGTAATTGTACAAAGTGTTTTCCTAGTTCTATTTACTTAACTTTACATGAATACTTGGATATCTTCCCAGTTTCCTCTGAAACTATACAGTATTTCATTTCATTTCATTTGGCATGATAACTTTCCATTGCATTGATATATTTATTCAGCCATGGCCTAATAGGAGGATATTTCTCAAATGTTTCCTTAAAATAAAACAAAAACTAACTAGAAAGAATATTATATATCTTTTTGTAAATTTCCACTTTTCTGGAACTAAACATTATGGTCAATGCTTTATTAGGAATACACATATTCTAAATACACATATGTAACATATAACATATGTACAAACATATAACATGTGTGTACACATAACAATATATGTAGCATCTATATGCAACATTATTTTTCAAAGAATTAAAATCCAACAAAACACTCAAATCTGTAACAATCGTAACAGAGAATCTGCTCTGGTTTCACTAAAAGCTATGAGTAACACTGAGGATTTTGAAATTTTCTTTAATTATATCAGCTTGAAGCTCCAACCTCTCCCTGATAGGCTCTCTGATAGAGATTACTGACTAGCACATTTGTTTGACCAAATCAAATGACATCAATTTGCTCTTTATGAAGGAATAATTTTTAAAAGCTATTACAAGAACAGAAGAACAAAGTATTTCCTGTCAGTCTTAAGTTATACTCTTCATATCCCACTATATTTTCAATGGAAAGGGGTATCACTCAACTAAATTCCTACATAAAAGTTAGTCTCACCAAGTTCATGTCCAAATGCTGTACTGTTGATTGACATGTATTCATCTCAGCTTGATGCAAAACTGTGATATAAGGTCTATCTCAAAGATAATTCTTTGCTCTTTTTATCATCATTGCAGAGCTGGCTGGAAAATCTGAATTCTGGAGTGCTAAGACACCAGGTCCCCTTAAGTGAGACAAAACAACAAAGTTTAATGCAGTCATACACTCCAGAAATATTAGTCATCTTCGCAAATTGTAGCATCGGGAGGATTTAAGCATTGTTTCTCATTAGTTGCCATCAGTGCAGGAGTCCAAAAGATACCCAATGAATATAACAAATGAGATTATGGCCAAAAAGACTAGATGTGACTTATTCAGAAATTTTTGAAGGCACCTCTAAAAAAGCCAATTGCAAAAGATTTTTAACCACATGGATCAGAATTAATCAATTGAAGTTTGAATTCTAAGTTTCTTTAGTGCTGGCCCTTTTTTCTTGTTGCATTCCTACTACTAAGCATATTGTCTGGAACATACCAGGAACCTGGTGAATGCTTGTTGATCTGTTGTCTTATAAAATGTTTCCACATATTCAAGTCTCTGAAAGGAATTTCCCCCAAAACACCTTCCTCGGCCTCTCTATCTGGAGATTTTGCAATGGTAAAAATGGACTCTGTGAATGTGCCAGTTACACTAAAATGAAAGAACTAGTTCAGGAAAGGACCATAGATAGATCATCTTGTTCAATAACATTGTTTTACAATTTTGGCTTGATGACAGGAAACAATAGCATGTTTTCTTTCTGAAACAGTCTCTGAGTCTTTACTTAGTCCTTAGATAAATATCTCTTGAAATTCTATATTCTGTGGTTGGAGGTAAGCCAGGGATATATTGGAAGCAAATTCAAAAGAGCTAAAAAGATCAAATGTTAAATTTTTAGTATTTGTATTTACTTCTTGAAAATCAGCAAATGTTACACCTGAGGGACAATTAATTTGTCTGTACTTTGAAAAAGTAAAAAGATGTTATAAGTGCGGATTTAAATTGTGTTAAAATATGCAATTTCTCCAAAAAATTAAAGTTAGATGTTAAACTTTTAACATCATGCCTTGATCCATATTGAGATTAGTAAAGTAATATATTTTGGTGATATTAATAACAATAAAAAGAAATTAATTTTGAACAGGAATTAGTTTAAATGTCATCATTGGGGCAAATAAGAAAAAAGAGAGGCTAGGATGGCATGGAATATGTGCAGAATCAAAAGTATTAAGATCATTTGTAGTAAGTATTAATGACATGCTAACATGCCTTTATTTTGGTATTCTTTTTAAAATAAATTTCTAGCATGAGTGAAAACAAAGACAAAGAGGAACAGAGATACTTTCTATAAAGGCTGTTTTCTGATTTTCTGCTTTCTTCTAATCTTAGTTGCATTGGTTATAACATTGTTAATTTGAAATAATCAAAATTATCCATTTTACATCTCATAATACTTCCTTTTTCTTGTTTGATCATACTTTTTTTTCCTTCTTCACAGATCTGATAAGTAAACTACTCTTTAATAGTTTTAGAATAAAATCAATTAATTATAAAAAAGAAAATTATTAAGAAAATAAGAAAATTAATCTTCTCACCAGTTTTCTCTTCTCCAAGAATAAAATATTAAACATGTATGGTTATATAGAAAAACACACACCCACACCCACACCCACACACTAATATAAGTACCTGTGAAAAAGTTTTTTTTTTTTTTTTTTTAATCTACTATTGTTGACCATGGAAGTCAGCATTGAGAAAATCCAGAAAAATTATCCAAACCCTTCCTCTTGCATTGCATATGAGGGTTCCAAAGGATTAGTGAAAATGATTGACATATCAATTAATGAGTAAGAGAACACCAAATTAGAGCACAAGTCATCTCAATTACAGTCTGGTGCTTTTCCTACTTGGTCATCCATTCTTTGCGGCAGTATAGTTACCATAATGGTGAGCTTTGCTTTAAAGATCATTAGTATCCAGCCTACAAATGACACACTTTTAAGTCTTCTTACTCATCTAACTCCTCCTCTAGATCTTCTAGTTTATTAGTTTTGTTGTTATTCATTCATTTAGTTGACTCCAACTCTTGGTAAACCTGTAGGAGGTTTTGTTGGCAAAGATGTTGGAGTAGTTTGTCTTCTGCAGTGGATAAAGGCAAATAGAAATTAGGTGAATTGCCCTGTATCACATAGCTATTAAATGTCTAAGGTTAGATTTAAACTCGTCTTCCTGACTTCAGGCCCAGCACTCTATTCATTAGTCTGTCTAACTGCCTAATTTGCCATCATTCCACTTTAACTATAATGCCCATAACCAGATACTATATCAGTGTATGTACATGATCACTTCACTTGTTCTGAACTGTCTGAGCCTGGATTCAAGTGGAGTTCTAATTCAGTATTTTATCACAATGCTTTTACTCTGAGAAACTGAAATATTTTCTAAATCATAAGTGAAACATATTTAGCAACAAGTATGTACTTCCAAATTCTGGTACAATGTAGGGATTCATATATAACAATGAGCACCAAAAGTTATGGTGACAAGCATAATTTAAATTTAAGTAGAATATGTAAACAAGAAATATAATACCTTTCCCCACCTTTGCATCATGTCAGTCTGGTTTCAAGCTTGTGGATATTATAATTAAGTTTATCTAAAAACAAACATAAACAAATTAAATTAATAAAAAATAAAAAACAGGCACTTAGAAATTCCTTAATATGTTAATATTACACATTGATTATGTACTTTAAAAGCTTGTAAGATACTACATACTTCATATTATTTGATCTTCACAACAACTATGTAAAATAGGTCTTTTGATTATTAACTTCTCTTCCAAAACTCTTCCATCTTCCTATTTACTATAAAGTAAAGCATCTAGTGATCCAGCATCACAAACCCAGGCATAATTCTACACTCCTCACTATCTCTTGCCATCCATATCCAATGTATTGCCAAGGCTTGTTGATTTACACTCATAACATCCTTCATAACTCCTTCCTTTTCTTCTATGACATTGTCACCACCTAGGTAATGTCCTCATTAACTTATGCCAGAATCTATCAAAATAGTCTTCTTGTTGGTTGCCCTATTTTAAGGTTGCCATCACTACAATCCATCTGAAACTCCACTCTCAAAATTACCTTCCTTGAGCATAGTCCTAAAGTCTTACCAAGTCATCCCATTCCTCGGTGTACTCTGATGGAACTCTAGTAATTTCAGCATTAAGTATAAAATCCTCTGTTTGACTTTTAAGTCCTCCTGGACTCTTCCAATCTTTCCATTCTTATACCTAAAACTTTCTCCATTCCTTGTACTCGATGATCCAAAGACATTGTCCTCCTTGCTGATGTTCTTCAAACAAGATATTCTATCTCCTAACTTTGGGCATTTCCATTTTCTGTCCCACATTCCTTGAATACTCTCTCCTTCCTAACTCCTGCCACCCTTTAGGCACCAGATAAAATCCAGATCTTTGCTGATCACCCTTAATTCTAGTGACTCCTCTCTGTTGATTATTTCCTTTTGTTGTTGCTGCTGTTTATAGTTTATTTGTACATAATTTTTTCCTAAGTTGCCTTCCCTATTAGACTGTGAGCTCCTTGAGAGAGCCTTTTGTCTTTATATCCTCCTTCCTTAGCTTAGGGCCTACCATATTTATTTTTTATTGAAGCTTTTTATTTTCAAAACATATGCATAGATAATTTTCAACATTCACCCTTGCAAAACCTTGTGTTCCAAACTTTTTTTTTCCCTCCTTTCCCCCAACCCCCTCCCCCAGTCAGCAGGTAATCCAATATAGGTTGAACATGTGTAATTCTTCTACACATATTTCCACAATAATCATGTTGCACAAGAAAAATCTGATCAAAAAGACAAAAATGAGAAAGAAAATAAAATGCAAGCAAACAACAACAAAAAGAGTGAAAAAACTGTAAAATACTATATTGTGGTCCACATTCAGGTCCCACTCTTCTCTCCCTGGGTGCATATACCTTTTTTCATCACAAGACCATTGGAACTGGTCTGAATCACCACATTGTTGAAAAGAGCCATGTACATCAGAATTGATCATCATATATTCTTGCTGTTGCCATGTATAATGATCTCCTGGTTCTGCTCATTTCATTTAGCATCAGTTCATGTAAGTATCTCCAAGCCTCTCTAAAATCATTCTGCTGATCATTTCTTATAGAATAATAATATTCCATAGTATTCATATACCATAATTTGTTCAACCATTCTCCAACTGATGGACATCCACTCAGTCTCCAGTTTCTTGCCACTACAAAAAGGGCTGCCACAGATATTTTTGCACATGTGGGTCCCTTTCCATCTTTTTTGGGATATAAGCCCAATAGAAACACTGCATAATAAGGGGTATGCACAGTTTGATAGCCCTTTGGGCATAGTTCCATATTGCTCTCCAAAATGTTTGAATCAGTTCACAACTCCACTAAAAATATGTTAGTGTCCCAATTTGTCCACATCCCCTCTAACATTCATCATTATCTTTTCTGTCATCTTAGTCAATCTGAAAGGTACCTCAGTGTTGTCTTAATTTGCATTTCTCTGATCAATAGTGTTTTAGAGCAACTTTTCATGTGACTAGAAATGGTTTTAATTTCTTCACCTGAAAATTGCCTGTTTATATCCTTTGACCATTTATCAATGGGTGAATGGCTTGAATTCTTATAAATGAGTCAATTCTCTATATATTTTAGAAATGAGGCCTTCATCAGAACCTTTGAATGTAAAAATTTTTCAGTTTATTGCTTCTTTTCTAATTTTGTCTGCATTGGTTTTGTTTGTACAAAACCTTTTTAATTAATCAAAATTATCCATTTTGCATTCAATAACATACTCAAGTTCTTCTTTGGTCACAAACTTCTTCCTTCTTGACAGATCTGAGAATATATATATTTTAATAAAAGTTTGTTGATTATTATCCCCACTTTACAGATGAGAAAGAAGAGGTTGAGAAATTGTAATTTAACTATGTTCTCAAAAATATTAAATGTCAGAGGCAGTACTGAAACTTAGTTGTCTATTGATTCCCAGACCTGCATTCTTTATATTATTTAACAAAGTCTTCCCTAATGATTGAGTTCAATATTTATATAGATATAAATCTTTGTAAATACATAGATTTAACACCTTTGAAGTTTTTGCTAAGAAGGAAAACATCCCAATAATTAAAATTTTTATCTGTAAAGATTTATTTAAAAAATATCAACAGACAAATTGCAAGCCATCTTTTATTTGAATGTTTGAAATTTTCATGAAACTTTTGACTTTTTCAAGTACATAGTCACGCAATTTTTGTCAAAGGTAAAATTTTTACCTGGGCCTCCTTAACTCCTATTTTAGCATTCTCTTTCAATATCAGTGATTTTCAAAGTAAGTGCCAAAAGGTTTTTTTAAGTATGCTCTGAAATTTTGAATGTAATATTATTTAAGATAAAATAAAAATTATAAAAATTTTGTTTAATACAAATTTTATTTATGGAGCATATATAACAATTCATATATTAATATTATATTATACTAAAATATAATACTAAATACATATGCTACATATATAATTCTATATATTATACTAACATAATGTTATACTAAATATAATTTATATAGATATGCTAAGTAAATTCTTTCTCATTTTTAATCTGATTTTTCTTGTGCAGCATGATAATTATGGAAATATGTATAGAAGAACAACACGTTTAACATATATTGGATTACTTACTGTCTAGAGGAGGAAGTGAGGGAAGGGAGGGACACAAAAATTGCAACACAAAGTTTTGCAGGGATAAATGCTGAAAACTACTTTCGCATGTATTTTAAAAATAAAAAAAAGTTTTTAAAAATACTTGGCTAGAAACAAATTTATGTAACCCTGCTAATTCTTTGCCACCACACACACACACACACACACACACACACAATTACACACACACATATCCCCACACACACATACACACACACAAAAGAGGTGCTATAATTACTTTCTACAGATAGGTTGCTTTTTTTTTTTTCCTTTTGGATATAGATATACTCCCAATTTGGGAATATATATTTGGCCAAATACTGGATTTCTCCTAGTTACTTAAAGAGACTGTATTATATGATTGTGATGGAATACCATTTTGCTATTAGAAATGACAAAGGGGATGGTTTCACAAAAATCTGGGAAGACTTCAATGACTCAAATAAAGTGAAGTAAGAAGAATCAGGAGAATATCATACAAAGTATTTTAAAAGTAATTTAATTCTGAAGACTTTGTTATTCTGATCAATACAATTATCCCTCTCAAGCTCAAAGAATTAAGAATGAACTATGCTATCTACCTTAGAAAGATAAACTAAAAAACTAAGGGTGCTGATTGAAAATATTCTTTCTCTTTCTACATGTTCCTTGCTTTTTTATAAAACTGTTTTTATAAAACCATTTAAAGTCATGGCTTTGCATGACTTTACATGTATAATAGGTATAGTGTTATTTGCCTTCTCAATAGATGACTGATGAGCTTCAAAGAATGAGATAATTTGTAACTGAAAATAAAAATTTAGAAAATAATTGTGTTTCTTAGAAATTAAAAAAAAACACTGAGAGGCAAAATTTCATACCCTTTAAATAGAAATGTTTTATTCTGTATTTTTGCAATTTTTATAGCATTTGGCAAATGTTATTGTAAAAAAGTAAGATCTTGATTTTTAAAAATTGCTTAATATTAACTAATGCTATTGCAATTTTGCTTAATAATTCTTCTGAGTAAACCACCATTTCTTGGTTGTTCCAGATAGCAAAACTAGACACTGTTTGTCCTTTGAGCTTTTGATTGACGTTTTCTAGCCTAATAGGTTTTTTTATATTGTTCTCACATAAAGTGGCAGCTTCATCACTGTAAGAAATTATATGATACATTTGAATAGTTACTAAAGGGAACAGGTTCTGAAAGTGCTACCCTTTAATACAATAGACTTTTAATATACTTTCTAAAGTTTCAGGCTGTAAGATTCCATGAAAAAAATTAATCATAAAAATGAGTGATACAGTATCTGAACAAATTATTTAGGAATTCATCTTGATCTAGGGAAATTGATGAAATTTCTATAAACAGAGAAAAATGAAATTAAATAGGGTAACCTGAGGAACTTGAGGAAGAAGAAAAATATACCAACACAAATTTGTAGATCATTAGTTAAATATAGACAATTGACAAAGATCTGGGTTTGGATGAATAAGTAATTTAAAGAAAAACGATGTGATATTTCAGAGTGGCATTATATGTTTCTCTAATTTTAAAGGGAATATTTGAAGATGGTGTCCTATATTGGATAGAGTAGAGGGAGTTGTTGTCAGAAAGAGTTGAATTCAAATGTTGCTTTACTAGAAGTGTGACTGAGTAAGTCAATTAATCTTTATGGACCTCATTTTCTTTATCTAGAAAAATAAGACAGGTGGGCTTTAAGGTCTTTAATATTCCTTTGAGCTTTGGATCTATGAGCCTATCTGTTGTGACAATTATAATTTATGAGAAGCATATGATTGCCAAAATTAGAATCTAGGACTTGTTTTTTATACATTATATTCAATCCAAAGTTAATAGAATCAGTAAACTTTTTCTCCTGGAGATACTTTTTACATGAAATTGATAAGAATATTAAATTCAGAATTTTTAAATGTGGAAACTGCATTCTGATAGGTTAATTTGGATTTTAAAATAATTGAATGGAAAAAAGATTTGGAAGAGCAGAATCACTCTCAAGAATGGATAAATAGAAGAATGTAGTGTTTTCAACAGAAAAAAAAAAGTAGTAAAATGAAAGATTTGAGGAGAAAGATAAGAAGTTCTGTTTTAATATATGAGTTTGTACTGATTAAATATTTATGGAGTAAATCTAAAGCTTCTGAATACAAGAGAAACAAGGTAGGTTTGTTTCCTTAAGATAAAAGACAGTTGAAGAGGAAAATATGACAATATTTTCCAAAATTATTTGTGCTTTCATATAAAAGATAAAATTTCTATTACTAAGCAACTTCTCTTTATACCATCTGAAAAAAGGTAAAAGTATGTTGAATTGTAAAATCAAAAATGAGGGATTGAAATATCATTCAGAAAGTATTTTTGAAGACAAAAATTGTTGATATTTGTACAGAATTACTAATATAGATATTTAAAAAAACAGTAGAGATTTTAAAGAATATAACATTTTAATTCATTAATAAATGTGTATAGGATGGTTTAAATAAATAAGGATATTAACCTATGGTCAGTAAATTTAGGTTTCTTGTTTTAAAAGTTGACAACTTTTAAAAATTTAATTTTCTTCATAATTCTGTGCATTGCTCTATGCATTCAAGTTCATTATCCTGAAGATGGGCCCATAGATGTCTTCAAACTATGAAAGATAAATATAAAACAAAAACAATAACAAAGGTTAAGAAATTCTGGTCCAGAGAAAAGACTCCAGCACATCAGATAGTCCTATATGGTAGGTCTTGGTCAAAATATAGCATGATTTGACTGGATTGAAATACACGTTAGTCATATTAGCATCATTGAAAATGGACTCAGCAATGTGTGAACACAGTAGACTAATAGGATAAACACAATGCCCCTAACTAGGATTTGCTTTTCAACAAAAAATTGATGGGAAAGCTGGAAATCAGTCTGGCAGAAATTAGATTTAGGTCAACAACTCATACCATATACCAAGATATATTTACCAAATATATAACTGATATAAAAGTTAACCAAAGTCACAAGTGACATGATTGATAGAACAGAGGACCTTAACTCAGGAAGACTTAAGGTGAAATCTGTCCTCTCATCACAAATTATATTATTCTATAGAAATCACTTAATCTGTTTCCTTAACAAATATTTTTGTATATTTTAAAAGTATACATATATTTGTAAAATGGATATAATTATAGGATCCACCTTTCAGGGTTTTTGTAAGGATTAAGTTGAGATAAAATATTAAAACAAGCCTAAAGCACTTAACAAAATGTCTGGTACATAGTAAGATTTCATGTGTGTGTGTGTGTGTGTGTGTGTGTACTTATTTTTCCTCTATTTAAAAGATTATCTATGAACAAATTTGAAGAGCAAGGAAGAAATTAACTTTAAGATTTACAGACATAAAATCTAATTGTTATTGGATAGAAAAATATAGAAATGCATACTTTTGGATCACACATAATTTAAAAATTTAAAAAACAAAACTCAGAGAGGTTTAGAAAAGAAATGGCTAATTGGGAAAAATAATTGGAAAAAGTTTATAATAAAGCTCTGATATTCAAGGTATAATAAGGATTTGTTTCAAAGAAATATTCCCTAATTAATCATTGATAAAGAGGATATGAATAGGAAGTTTTCTAAGAAACAATCTAAGGTATAAAAAGATTAAAATACTCCAAATCACTACTAATAAAAGAAATTCAAATTTACACAACTTGGAGTTTCTCCCTTACCTCTTACATACTACCAATGTTATATATAAGGGGGGAAAAGGCAAATATTGGAAGGGCTATAAGTAAAGAGGCACAATGATTTATTACTGGTGGAATTCCAATTACCATTAATTGAAGAATGTCTAAACAAATTTGATTGTGGATTATAATGCAATACTTCTGTTTCCTAAAATATAATAAAAGATGATTTCAGAAAAAGTGAAAATTATGTGAAGTGATACAGAGTAAAGTAAGCAAAACTAGGAGAATATAATTTAACAGAGCAAATAAAAATATCTTTGAAGAACTCTGATCAATGCAATGACAACCATGTTTTCAAAGGACCAATAATGAAGCTTGCCACTCCATTTTTTAAATTATAGTCAATAGGGGCAGATTGAAGATGGTAGAGAGGAAACATGTCTTTTTCTGAGCTCTTCCCATATCCCTCAAAGTAACAGCAAATTAAGCCTCTGGACTTGTTCTGGAGTGACAGAACCCACAAATATTTGGAGTGTGACAACTTTCCAGCATAAGATAATTTGGAAGTTCTTCAGAACAGATCTATTTCAATTGGACACAGAGGGAGGCAGCCCAAGCCCAGGCAACTGCACAGAAATCTGAATGCAGGTAGTGCAGAGACCTAGGGTGGTGTGGTCTCCATGCATTGGGGAATCTACCAGAAGGAATCTACAGTAGTGTTGGCTACTCTGTCCTGGTTGCAAGCCAGCAAGTCTTACAACAGATTAGCTATAAAACAACCAACACAAATACAAAAGGCAAATAGTAAGCCCTTAAACACCAGGATGTCAGTACCTGCCCATGCCCACAGCACTTGAAGTTAGTAAGTACTGACCCAGTGCAGATACAAGAAGCTTGGACAGTCTCCCCTTTACCCTAAAAGCAGACCACAACCTTTTAAAAAAAATGAACAACAACAAAAAAAAAAAACTCTGACAATACATTTTTTTTTTTTGTAGAGAAAGAGAAGAACAGACCTCAAAACCTGAGAACACTAAAAACAGAATGTCTCCAGAAGAAGCACCAGAGGGTAATATGAATTGGTCCGCATCTCACAGGGCTCTGTTGGAAGAATTGAAAAATGATCTTAAAAGAGTTAGAAGAAAAATGGGCAAAGGAAATAAGAACTTTACAAGAGGATTTGGAAAAGGAGAAACACAAATTATCTGAAGAAAACTTACAAAATTGATTTAATGCAATGCAAAAAGCATATAACCCCTTATAAAATGGACTTGAAAAAATGGAAAAAGAAAACAATTACTTGAAAAACAGAATTTGTCAAGTGGGAAAAAATCCATAGAACAAAACAACTCATTTAAAAATTCAATTGGCCAAATATAAAAGCAACAACAACAACAAAAGGTAACTAAAAGAAAATAATTCACTAAAAATTAGAGCTGAAAAAAAATGGAAATGGGTAATTCAATGAGACATCAAGAATCCATCAAAGAAAACCAAAAATGAAAAAAAAAATAGAAGAAAGTGTAAAATACCTCATTATAAAAGAATTGACAAGAAAAATAAGTCTAAGAGTGATAATGTAAGTATTATTAGACTTTCTGAAACAATGATGAAAAAAGAGCCTATACATTAGCCCAGCTCCAAGATATCAATCAAAAGACAGATGGGGCATGATGGCAGCTGAGGTTACCCCCAGAGAGTCTTTAGAAGGACATGACTCTGATGTGATCAATCAGCCAAAAATTAATCACATGGCAGAAAGAAGTTACAGTTGGGAAGAATACAGGCCTTTTAACCCAACAGGGCAGTGTCCAGTGCAAACAGCTCCAATGTAATTACCAGATGAGGAGGAGAAATCCCAAAAAATGGTAAATAGAAGGGAATTAGATAGGTTAACTGCCTGGGAGAGAGGGTTTGCTTGTATCTCCATAGGTGGAGAAGGAATCAGATGGGTGCCAATGAGCTGTACTCGCCTTGTCCATCAGAGAGAAACAGAAAAAGAGAAAAACCTCAAAACAAAGGAGAAGATTTAAGAAACATCTTACACTGAAAGAGCATGGCTGACAATGAGACTGTTAAAAGAACTTTAAAATCTTCAGCTTTCAGTTCTTGAAAACCAGCAGGAATCACTGGATTCTTTGAGATGAAAAATTGTTCACAAGACTATTGCAGTACTTCAAAGCTTGCAGGAATTATTAGACTCCTGGCACATGAACTAATGGACAATGGATTCCTTTTGGACTATTTCTAGGACTTATGGACATGTATAAATTCTCATGTTGATTCATGTTATTTGTTACATTATTACTAGTCTGTGTTATATTGCTATGTGCTTATGTCATTATGTGTAATACCTCCCATATTGATGAATGTAATGCCTCCCATATTGATGGATTTATGTTTACCTGTTTCAAGTGAGCCCCTTCAGAAAGCTGCTAATCTGATTTGATTTCCTATTTCCTTTGGTGTTTTCATTGCCCTTCCTGAGATGTCAGTGAGGTTGTGACCACCTTCTTTTTATGGTGTTTTCACTTCTTTTTTGAGCAGTCAGGGAAGGCGTGATCACCTTCTTTTGGGGGTTCTCACCTCCTTGAGAAGTCAGGGAGTCATGACCACCTTATGTTCTAAAACAAAAGAAAGTGGGAGATGTTAGAATCCTCACAAGCTGTTAAGTCATTAGAATTGATAGAGAATAATTATCTAATTTAGCATGGTTCAGTATGATTGATCTGATCTTATGAGGAGATGTTATGAGCCAGAACTTGAAACAAGGTACTAAGTGGAACTGATAGAAATAATGCTTGTGTTCACACCTTTAGAGAGCTCATATAAGCAAGAAGCTCTTAGGGCCACATGACCCTGATGTACCAGAATCAGAATGTAAAATAGCCACTTAAAGAATTCACCAATCACCACTTAAAGAGACACTAACATGAAAACTCCAAGGAATATCAAAGCTAAATTTCAGAATTATCAGACAAAGGGAAAAATATTGCAAGCAACCAGAAAGAAAGAATGCATGTATTTAGGAGCCACAATCAGGCTTATCCAAGACCTAGTAGCTTCCACTATAAAGGGTTGAAAAGCCTATATATCCTCTGATTTTCCAAAAGGAAAAGGAAATCGGATTGCATCAAAAAATCAACTATCCAGCTAAATCGAGCATTATCTTTCAGAAAAGAAGATGAACATTCAACGATACAGGTGAATCTCATTTATTTTTGACGAAAAGACCAGAGCTGAATTAAAAAAAAAAATTATCTCCAAGTACAGAACTCAAAAGAAGCATAAAAATGTAAAAAAGAAAGAACTCTTTTGAAAACTATATCTCTGTTATGGGTATATATAGAGAGTGCAGGCATAATTTGATTTGTGATAACATGAAAAGGAACTAGAGATGGAAAAAGGATTGTACTAGAAAAAGAGGAAAATGGAGGTAAAATGAGGAAAATTACATTGCATGAAGAGGCAAAGAAGGCCTATTATAATTGAGGGAAAGGAGGGGGATCAATATTGTGTGAATCTTACTCTCATCAAATTTGGATCAAAGAAAGAATATTAGACATAGGGAAACTTACCTCACCTTATAGGGAAGTAGGAGAAAAAAGGAAAAAGAAAAAGGAGAGGTTAATAGAAAGGGAAAACAGAAGTAGTAAAGGAACGATATAAGAAAGGGGTGGAGGCTGTTTGAAGGAGGTTATGATCAGAAGCAAAATACTGAAGGAAAAATAGATTTAATTAATAGATATAATTAAGTAAATAAGAGATAAGTAAGAGACTATCTTGATAAAGGGCACCACAGATAATGAAATAATATTAATATTAAACATATATGAACCAAGTGATAGAGCATCCAAATTCCTAGGGGAGAAGTTAAGAGACCTGCAAGAAGAAACAGACAGCAAAATTATATTAATGGGGATTCTCAACCTTGCTCTCTCATTATTGAATAAATCAAACTGCAAAATAAATAAGAAGGAAGTTAATGAGATAAATAGAATTTTAGAAAAGTTAGGTATGATAGATCTTTAGAGATAATTGAATGGAGGAAGAAAGGAGTACATTTTTTTTTTCTCACAGTTCATAGAACCTATACAAAAATTCACCATATATTAGGGCATAAAGATCTCAAAATCAAATGCAGAAAGGCAGAAAGAGTAAATTTATTTTTTTTAGATCCTGATGCAATAAAAACCACAAGCAATAAAAGGGCAGGAGAAAATAGATCAAAAATTGATTGGAAACTAAATAATCTAATTCCAAAGAATGAATGGGTGAAGCAACAAAACATAGACACAATCAATAATTTCATCCAAGAGAATGACAATAATGAGACAATATACCCCAAATTTTGGGATGTAGCCAAACCAGTTATTAAGGGAAGTTTTATATCTCAAGATGTTTACTTGAATAAAATAGAGAAAGATAAAATCAGTGAATTGGGCTTGCAACTCAAAAAGGTAGAAAAAGAACAAATTAAACCCCCCAATTAAATACCAAATTTGAAATTTTGAAAATAAAAGGGGAGATTAAAAAAAAGTATAAGTGAGAAAGCTATTGAACTAATGAACAAAACTGGGTTGCTTTTGTGAAAAAAAAAAAAACAACAAAATAGATAAACCTTTAGTTAATTTGATTAGAAAAAAAGTAAGAAAATCTAATTGTTATTCTCAAAAATGAAAAAGGAAAACTTTCTACCAGTGAAGAGGAAATTAGAGTAATAATGAGGAGTTATTTTGTCCAACTAGATGTCAACAAATTTGATAATCTAAGTGAAATGGAAGAAAGCCTACAAAATATAGATTGTCCAGTTTATTTAATAGCCTTTTATTTACAGGTTATATGTATGGGTAACTTTACAGCATTGACAATTGCCAAATCTCTTGTTCCAATTTTTCCCCTCCTTCCCCCTCTTCCCTCCCCCAGATGACAGGATGATGTTAAATATATTAAATATATTAGATGTTAAATATATTAAAATATAAATTTGATACACAATAAGTATACATGACCAAACCATTATTTTGCTGTACAAAAAGAATCGGACTCTGAAATATTGTACAATTAGCCTGTGAAGGAAATCAAAAATGCAGGTAGGCAAAAATATAGGGATTGGGAATTCAATGCAATGATTTTTAGTCATCTCCCAGAATTCTTTCACTGGGCGTATGTAGCTGGTTCAGTTCATTACTGCTTCATTGGAACTGATTTGGTTCATCTCATTGCCGAGGATGGCCAGGTCCATCAGAATTGGTCATCATATAGTATTGTTGTTGAAGTATATAATGATCTCTTGGCCCTGCTTGTTTCACTCAGCATCAGTTCATGTAAGTCTCTCCAGGCCTTTCTGAAATCATCCTGTTGGTCATTTCTTACAGAACAATAATATTCCATAATATTCATATACTACATATTCAGCCATTCTCCAATTGATGGACATCCATTCAGTTTCCAGTTTCTGGCCACTACAAAGAGGGCTACCACAAACATTCATGCACATACAAGTCCCTTCCCCTTCTTTATGATCTCTTTGGGATATAAGCCCATTTGTAACACTGCTGGATCAAAGAGTATGCACAGTTTGATAACTTTTTGAGCATAGTTCCAAATTGCTCTCCAAAATGGTTGGATGTATTCACAGTTCCACCAACAATATATTAGTGTCCCTGTTTTCCCAGATCCCTTCCAACATTATGCATTATCTTTCCCTGTCATTCTAGCCAGTCTGACAGGTGTGTAGTGGTATCTCAGGGTTGTCTTAATTTGCATTTCTCTGATTAATAATGACTTGGACAGATTGCCCAGTTTAACAGAAAAGGAGATAAATTATTTAAAAAGTCCTATTTTAGAAAAAGAAATAGAATAAGCTATTAATCAACTCCCTAAGAAAAACTCTCCAGAGCCAGATGGAATTGCATGTGATTTCTAAAAACATTTAAAGGAACATTAATTACAATACTATACAAACAATTTGAAAAATAGGGAAAGGAGTACTACCAAATTCCTTTCATAACACAGGTATTGTGCTGCTACATAAACCAGGTAGGGTCAAAACAAAGAAAGAAAATTATAGACCAATTTCCTCAATGAATACTGATGTAAAAATCCTAAATAAAATATTAGCAAGGAGATTATAGAAAATCATCCCCAGGATAATACACTATGACCAAAATAGCATTTATATCAGGGATGCAAGGTTGGTTCAATATTAGGAAAACTATTAGCATGATTGACTATTTTCATAACTAAACTAACAAAAAATATGATTATATCAATAGATGCAGAAAAAGCATCTGATGAAATTCAACACCCATTACTATTAAAAACACTATAGAGCATAGGAATAAATTGGACTTTTCCTTAAAATGATCACTAACATTTATCTAAAGCCATCAGCAAACATCATATGTAATAGAACAAACTAGAATTATTCCCAATAAGATCAGGGGTGAAACAAGGTTACCCACTGTCACCATTACTATTCAATATTGTATTAGGAATGTTAGCTTTGGCAATAATAGAAGAAAAATAAAGGAATTAGAGTAGGTAATGAAGAAATCATATTTGTAGATGGTTATTCTTTGTAGATGATATACTTAGAAAACCCTAGAAAATTAACTAAAAACGTACTAGAAAAAATCACAACTTTAGCAAATTTGCTGGATACAAAATTAACCAACATAAATTATGAGTATTTTTATATATTGCCAATGAAGTTCAGCAGCAAGTAATACAAAAAGAATTCCATTTAAAATGACAGTTGATAATATAAATATCTAGGAATCTACCTGGCAAGACAATGTCAGGAACTATAGGAACACGCTGCAAAATTTTTTTCACACAAATAAAGTCAGATATAACAACTGGAAAAATATCAAGTGCTCATGGGTAGGCTGAGCAAATATAATGAAAATGACAATGATATCTAAGTTAATTTGCTTATTTAGTGCCATGGCAATCAAACTCCCAAAAAATTATTTTATAGATCAAAAATAATAATAATAACAAATTTCATCTAAAGAACAAAATGTGAAGAAATTTAAAAGAATTAACAAAAAATGTCAATGAAGGTGGTCTAACTGTGCTGGACCTATATCTATATTGTGAAGCAGTGGTCATCAAAACCATTTGGTACTGGCTAAGAAATGGAATAAGTTGATCAATGAAAAAGGTTATGTTCACAGGATAATATGGACAATGACTATATCAATCTAGTGTTTGACAAATCCCAAACCCCAGCTTTTGGGATAAGAACTCACAATTTGACAAAAACTGCTGAGAAAATTGGAAATTAATATTTCAAAAACTAGGCATTGACCTCTCACCTAACACCATATACCAAGATACAGTTGAAATGGGTTCATGATTTAGACATAAAGAAGGATACTATAAGCAAATTAGAAGAGCATAGGATACTTTACCCAAGATTTTGCAAGGGTCAGTGTTGAAAAATTATTCTTGCATATGTTTTGAAAATAAAAAAAGCTTCAATAAAAATATAGTCAATGAAGAAATTTATTAAGTATATTTATTGTGAAGTTTTTTTTCTTACAGTTTGTGAAAGGTAATTATAGGAAGAGAAAAATATATGTTTATCGATGAAGAAAAGTAAAACAAATATGCATAATACAAAAATATACTTTGGGAATATCAGTTTAACAGATTTATAAAGACTATATTAGAAAAGAAAGCTACTCAAAGTTGGAGTGCCAATTAGGGATATATTTCAGTTAAAAATGATGGCGTCCTGAGCTTTAGTTGTATTTATATGAGGTAAGTGAAGGGAATGTATGCAACAGATGATGTGGAACTGGAATATGAAATATTTGACAGCTAGTTTTCAATGTGGTAGTTGAGGGAATATGTGTAGTCAAGGAATATTCCAAAGCTGTAAATTTGGATCATCTGGAAAAATACTCTCAGATCCTTAGGAAGAGAGATTCATTTGGGGAGTGAAGTCTGATTATCAGTTGATCACATGGGCAATGACCACATAGTAAGCATTTAATAGATGTTTTTTGATTGATTGATGCATTTCAATATACCCTAAGTAAACAATGAACAATTAAGGTCATTGCAAGCAATGATTGGTTACCCAGCATGCAAATGGTGCTTCCTGGTAAGGTATATATTATAAACCAATTTGCTTGTACATAGACTTGGACACCCACACATACACATACAGACAGAAAGAGAGAGAGAGAAACTCACACATATGGCTAAGCCTGGACTTTCCCAACAATTTCACTTAGAAATATAATTATAACAACAGTGATTCTGTGTCCTAGATTTTTTGGAACAGTAATGATTTTGAGGAAAAAAATATATATGTTTTCAATGAGACTTTGCAAAAGATGTGTCCTTTCTCAATCTATGTGCTCCAATTTCTTATTCAGAGAATATGGCCACCTTTACTATAACAAAGTTAAGCTTAATAAAGAATGTGCAGCCTGTCCATTATTGTCAGTGGTTCTAAGTATTTTAAATGAAAAGAAATCTTATTGTTATTCCCTGTAGAATCTTCAAAACTGTGAAAGCAGAAGGCTAAGCAGAACTAGAATTTTTGTATGTGTAATTCACTGTGTATTTTGGGGAGGAAGGGCACTGAAAGATACATGGGCAATCATACAAAAAAAAAATCATCATCTTTGATCTTCCCTAATCTGGCCTGAACAATAGTCCTTATTAATTCAGTTGATTCCACCAAAATACTTCTTGGAGCCAGACTGGGAAAATCTTTTAAACTAATTATCTGTAGAGAATCACTCTGAATATAGTTTTTATTTACTTATTTGAGTATATGCTTTTTTTCTTACTAATAGAAATTTGTTGTTGTTTTGTCCTTCATTTTTGAAGAGAACCAACCAGTAGAAAGACTCTTTCAGGGAAGTAATTGTTTTGTATTTGTCTCGGCATCCACAATATTTAGCACATGACCAGAACTTAATAATTATGTTGGTAGAACCAAATTAAAATTGTAAATGTCTATTCTAATAATGCACAAGCTTTGGATGGTTCAAGCAAGTTTGAAAGGTTTTAAGGAAGGCCTATCAGTGGATAATAAATATATCTTTTATTTAAGAACCAATCAAAGTAATGTAGAAAAGGCTCATCACCAGGAGTCTGAATATTAGGTAATAAAATTTTTTCTGTTCCAGCAACTTACAATATTATAAAATACAAAGTCTATCAAGACCACATTCTACTAAAAGTGTACAAGTTGATGGATTGCTGGAAGGATTATCTACAATGCAGTCCCTTATTCCAGAAGCATTGGAATACATTGATTTCTTTTAATATATTTAGTAATATTTCCTTTCAATTACATTCTGGTCCAAAGTTCCACAACTATGCAAATTTTCTGAGTCTCAGATTTTTTTTTTATTGTTTATAGAATTTATTCACTTGAGTTTATAGTAAATGATTAAGTACAAATAGAATGGATGCTAACTATGCCATTATTCTCAACCTAATTGCATTAATGCACATTAATACACATGAAACAGAATTATCTGCTAATGAATATTTGTGATTGGTCAATTCATCTGGGTAAGAATGGGTTCTGACCTCTGCAATATTTATTTAAGCAGCCTTTCTAAAATCCCTTTTATAACACTTGCCTTTCCTTTATCATGTTGTTGCATGACCAATTAAAAATGTGTGTGTGTGTGTGTGTGTGAAAATTTTGGAAGAGCCAAAAGTACTGTATTAGATTTGGAATGAGAGAATTTAATAGGAATGTGAAAAGGGAATAGACACATAAGTACTTTTCTTTGTTACAGTGTATTGTATTTTTGTTATTACTGTGTTTATATTTCAATCATTAAAATAATTTACATTATTGTAGCAATATGTAGACTTAATTGTATTTCTACCATGTATATGATTATGTTAAAATCAAAGATTCCTTGATTGATACAATCATAGTCATTATTTTGTTCAAAAATCTTTATTATTTACAGATGAGCTCAATCAGCTAATAGTGAGATATAACAGCTAAGAAATATAATGTAATTATAGGATGTGAAAATAAAGCTGTGATGTCTAGAACTGGGGTTGAGATAATCCTTATATATTCTGCTATAGTCAGATAATATGGAAAATATTATGCTTATTTTGAAGTCAGGGGAGACACATTTGATGAAGGACACTGAAAAGCCAAAGAGGATAAGTAAAGATCAACCAGAATTTGTGGTAACCTTGCAATGAGAAAGTCTATTGGCACCATTTTTCCAACAGTATACAATTACATCATTTCTCTGTGAAACATTTTGGTAATTTTTATATTTCAAACATTTTCATTATTATTATATATGTAATACTGATCTGTAATCAACGACTTTTTACATTACTATTGTAATTGTTTTAGGGCACCACATACCATGCCCATATAATATGGCAAAATTAATTGATAAATGTTCCCTAATCTTGATCCCTCTTCTTAGATCACCCTATTTCCTGAAAGATGCAAAAATATTGAAGAATATTATGTAAACTTCATTGATAAAACAATGACACAGTTTGATAGGATTAACTCCAAATTTGAATATTCAGTTATAGGCAAAATGCTATTAAAAAGCATCACACAATACAGAGAAATCTTTTGTAAAAGGAAGACTCAATCAACTTTCTTATTTTAATAAATTGCTGCAGTCACCCTATTCTTCAACAACCACCCCCCTAAGCAGTCAGCAAGCATGGATATCAAGGTAAGACTCTCCACCATCAAAAAGATTATAACTGGCTAAAGGCTTAAATAATGGTTAGCATTTTTTTAAAACAATGAAGTATATTACTTTCTTTTTTTATTAAAGCTTTTTATTTTTAAAACATATGCATAGATAACTTTTAACATTTACCCCTGCTAAACCTTGTGTTCCAAGTTTTTTTTTCCCCCTCCCTTCCTCCCACTCCTCTTGATGTCAAGTAATCCAATATATGTTAAACATGTGCAATTCTTCAAAAAATATTTCCATAATTATCATGCTGCACAAGAAAAATGAAATCAAAAGGGAAAAATGAGAAAGAACGCAAAATGCAAGCAAACAACAACAACAAAAAAATGAAAATATTATGTTGTGGTATATACGCAGTCCCCACAGTCCACTCTCTGGATACAGATGGCTCTCTTCATCAGAAGATCATTGAACTGGCCTGAATCACCTCACTGTTGAAAATAGCCATGTCTGTCAGAATTGATCATTGTATAATCTTACTGTAGTTGTGTATTAAGTTCCTTTCCATATGTGTGTGTGTGTGTAATATTATATACAGCATTATCATAACTTTTCTATTTAGTGGAAGACAAAAAGTGTATATTGCTTTATTGCAATATTTGCTTTATTACAATGGTTTGGAATTGATCTTATAATATATTCAAAGTATGCTTGAACCATTGAAAAAATAAACATGTTGATTAGGTCAAGGACATAGATCTGTTAAAGTATGGAAAATATTGCTGTTGATAATAAATAGTTATGCCTTTAATCTTTAAAATCTTTTAAAATCAGAGAGCATTCAAAAAGAAACCATGAAATCAGCTTCAGAGTTCTTAAAGTATAGATATCACAGAACAGACTCAGAAACTATAAAGCTTATTATATCAGCATTTACAATTATAGACAGAAATAACATTTTAAGAATATTTTTATTTTATATTAGCACATATATATTTTCGCCTATTTTAGTGTACAATTAAAATGTATTCACTTATGTATTAGAATAAATAATTACATACAAATGGAATGGAAGATAAATTTATCTTTAGCTTAATTGAATTAATAAACATATGTGAATTAGATTTGCCTACTAAATCATGTAGCCTTTTTGACCAGTTTTATCTGGTTAAGACTAGACACTGATCTCTACAGTGAAAATATAATGTCCTAAAAGTTTTAGAGCAGTTTTAAGTTTTAATAGTTTCATTATTTTAATAGTTTTAATAGTTAATAGTATTTAATAGTTTAATAAATTAAAAGTTTAATAGGTTGCACTAAAAGTTTGGGGATACTGTATTTAAGTAGCTTATTAAAATTATTCAAAATAGGGGGCGGAGCCAAGATGGCAGAGAAGACACACGTGACTTTCTAAGCTCTTCTCTTACCCTCTTTATCAATATTATATTGAGCCTCAAAAATAGTCTTGACTGCTACAATTCGTAAAGATAAGAAGTAGAACAACTCACCAGCTGAAGAAAATCTGCAGTCTCGCCAAAAAAGGTTGGTTCCGGGGCCAGGGGGGAGATCAGTGCAGACTGGGAGAGAAATTAGGTTATGAGAAGAGCCTCAAACCGAAAGTGAAAGCACAGATCTCAGCACAAGCGCACAGCCCCAAACCCAGAGGGCTTTTCCTTCGGAGGTGATCCGCACAGCAGGAGGACCAATCTGCGCAGGGGGCCGGGTTGGGCCAAGGAGTTTCCCAGGGTTTTTAAGGGCAGAGACACTGGGGAGAGTTCGGGCGTCTGTGGTGCTGCTAATACTCACAGTCCCACAAGGGGCCTGGGGCAGTAACACTTACCCCTTGTCTCAGCCCAAGGCAATGCACCCAAAGCCCAACTGGCCTTCCATACTCGGCCAGTGCTGAATCCACTTCCTGTTGGAGAAGGGAAAACTCCCCACAGAGCACTCATACCCCAGAGTGGAAACCGGTTTTCTTCCTTTTTTCGCAGAGGAAGCTGGTAACCCCCTTGCCTAGGAGACCACCCTAAAGGTTTTAAAACATGAATAAAAAGATGAAAAGAACGACGACAGCTTTATGCAGAAAAAGAGCGGTCACAAACCTGAAGGACCTCAAACACAAAATGCACAGACTGTTCCTTTACATGATGTCCTAAAGAAGAGACCATTAAAAAGCTCAAAGAAAGTTAGAAGATAAATGGGGAAAGGAAGCCTTACAAAGAAAACCTTCTGAAATACAATTGAAAAGTTAAAAAGGAAGGAGGGAAACAAAAATTGGGGAATTGAAAAAATAAAGAACTTAAAAGAAAGTAGGATCTTGTTGGAAAAAGAAAATAATTCATAAAAAAAATTAGTGAAATGGAAAAATTCCACAGACCAAAACAATACTTTAAAAACTCAATTGGAATAATACAGAAAGAAGTAAAAAAAATAAAGAAAAAATTCTTAAAATTTAGAACTGAAAAATAGAAACTAATGATTCATTGAGACAGCAAGTCAGTCAAAAACAAAAAATGACAAACTGGAAAAAACCATGAATTATCTACTTCGAAAAGACCAGTTGGAAAATAGATTCAGGAAGGTCTGAGGATTATTGGACTTTCCAAAACTATGATGAAAAAAGGCCTAGCTATTTTACAAGAAATCAAAAGAACTGCCCGAGTAAAATCAGAAGGTGGAAAAAAACATTGAAAATTCTAAGGAACCCAAAAAAAACCCAAGGAATTTGGGGCAAAATTTCAGAACTATGATTAAAAAAATTTTAAAGCAGCCAAAAAAAACGTTTAAATAAAGGTGCCCAAAAAAGATCACCCAAGATCGGCTCCTTACATTAAAGGAAAGAAGGGCCTAATCTGAATTCCAAAGGCCAAAAATTTGGGATGGAAAAATTACCCATTTGAGCATTTTCTTCCAGGGAAGAAGATGGAATTTAATAAAAAATGAATTCCATTTGTTTTAAGAAAAACCAGAATAAACAAAAATTTGACTCAACCAAGAACCCCAAGAGATGCAGAAAAGGTAAAATAACTCTTGAAATTTTGATTTCTGTTGTGGATATACAAAAAGAATATGTATAATTTGATTGTACTGAATATAACATAAAAGGGAAGAGATATGGAAAAAGGGATTGGGTAAATAAGGTGGGAAGGGGAGGGATAAAGAAAACCACATCCCAAAAGGGCAAAGGAAACTTACCATATCTGAGGGAATTTGGGGGAGGAAATTTGGGAATTTACTTACTGAGTTAGTCAAGAAAAAATAATTGACATTTGTTTTAGAGAAAATTTCCCGCCCATTAAAAAAGGGGAGGAAAAGGGGAAAAGAAAAAGGGGGAAGGAAGGGGAAAGACTCAAAGGGGAGGAGGGATTTAAAGAGGGTAAGACGGGATACAAGAGGGTTTTAAATTTAAAAGGGGGGTTGGGGAGGCAAAAAAATAAAAAGCATAATCTGGGGTTTTGGGGATGGGGAAAACAGATTTAGTAATTCTAACCGTAAATGTGAATGGGATAACCCCCAAAAAAGGGCAGATAGCAGACTGGATCAAAGTCAGAACCCACAATATTTGTTTACAAAAACACAAAACAGGGAGTACATATAGGTAAAAAAGGTTGGAGAAAATCATTATGTTGGGAAGCCAAAAAGGGGTCCATCCTTATCTCACACAAGCAAAAAAAAATTGGATCTAATTAAAAGAGATAAGGGAAGGAAACTACATCCTGCAAAGGCTAAATAAAAAGCAATATCAATATTAAACATATATGCACCAATGGTATGGATCCACCCTTCCTAAAGGAGGTTAAGAGGTTGAAAAAAAAAAAACTGTAATAGTAGGAGATTCAACCTTGCACTTAAATTGAAAAAAACCACAAAACAAATAAGAAAGAAATTAAAAAAGTAAATAGAATATTAGAAAAAGGGTATTTGGATCTTTGAGAAAATTGAATGGAGATAGAAAGGAATATACTTTCTTTCAGAGGGAACGATTCAAAATTGACCATATATTAGGAATAAAACTAAATTATGCAAGAAAGCAAAAAGAGAAAACTTTTTCAGATCATGATGCAATAAAAACTACATTCAACAAAAGTTAGGGAAAAGACCAAAAAAGTAATTGAAAAAAAATCTCATCTTAAAGAATGATTGGGTGAAGCACAAATTATGATACTTAATAATTTCCTAAGATAATGACAATGATGAACATCATCCAAAATTGGGATGCACCAAAAAGGGGTTAAAGGGAATTTTATACCAACAGAATAAAAAAGAAAGAAAAGATTAATGAATTGGGCTTAATAAAATAACAAAAAAAGACCAATTAAAAACCAATCAAATAAAATTAAATTTTAAAATTAAAAGGAGAAATTAAAAAAATATTGAAATCTATTGAACTAATTAATCAAGAGTTGGTTCTAGAAAAAACCAAAAAATAGATGTTTGGTAAATCTGATTGAAAGGAGGGAGGAAAATGAAATGTGTCTTAAAATGAAAAAGGGAAACTTTCCACCAATGAAGAGGAAATTAGAGAAATTAAGGATTATTTTGCTCAACTTTATGCCAAAAATTTGATAACCAAGTGAAATGGATATACCTCCAAAAATATAGATTTCCCGGACTAACGGGAAAGTAAATTCTTGAAACCCCATTTCAGAAAAGAAATAGAACAGGAATTAAACAACTCCCTAAGAAAAACCCAGGACCAGATGGTTTAATTGGGAATTTTTCCAAACATTTAAAGAACAATTGTCCAAGTAAAGGGGCCAAAATTCCTTTCTATGACACAGACATGGTACTGATACCTAAACCAGGTATGAAAAAGAGAAAAAATAGACCAATTCCCTAATGAATATTGATGCTAAAATCTTAAATAATATATTAAAAAAAAGACTACAGAAAATGATCCCCAGATAATACTAGTGTATCAAGTAGGATTTATGCCAGGAATGGGGCTGGTTCAATATTAGGACAACTATCAATATAATTGGTTTAATAACCAAATTAACAAAAAACCATAAGATCATCTCAATATATGCAGAAAAAGCATTTGATAAAACCAACATCCATTCCTATTAAAAAATATATAGGAAAAATGGACTTTTCCTTAAAATAATCAACATCTATTTAAAACCATCATAACATCATATGAATGGAACAACTGCAACCATTCCCCAATAAGATCTGGAGGAAACAAGGTTGCCCACTATCACGTTACTATTTATATTGTATTAGAAACGTAGTTTAGAATAAGAGCTGGGAAAGAGATTAAAGGAAAAGAATAGGCAATGAAAACCAAATTATCACTCTTTGCCAATGACATGATTATCTTAGAGAACCCCAAGTTTTTAAAAAGGATTAGAAATAATCCAAACTTTTAGAAAGTTGGTTATAAAATAAACCCCTAAGTCATCAGCATTTTAATATCACTAACAAAATCCAAACAGTCAAAGTTACAAAGAAATTATTTAAAGAATACTGATAATATAAAATATTTAGGAATCTATCTGCCAAGGGAAAATCAGAAACTTTTATGAGCAAAATTAAAACCCTTTTTACACAAATTAAGTCTGTCTAACCAATTGAAAATATTAAATTTTGGATAGGGGAGAAATATAATAAAAAGATGAAATATTACCAAATAATCTATTTATTTGTTATACCAATAGAGTCCCAAAAACTATTTTAATGACCTAAAAATAACAAAAATTTCATATGGAAAAAAAAGGTCAAGAATTTCAAGGGGAATTAATGAAAAAAAAAAAATAAGGTGGCTTTAGCCTTTAGATCTAAAATTATATTATAGAAAGCAGTTACCAAACTATTTGGATTGGTAAGGAATAAATTAGTTGATAGGGAATAGATTAGGTTCAAGGGATAAAAAGTCAAAAATATACCCAGTTTTGAAAACCCAAAGATCCCACTTTTGGGATAAGAACTTACTGTTTGATAAAATTGTAAAAATTAAACTAAAGGGAAACTGGCATTGATCCATCAAAACAAACCCCCGATAAGGTCAAAATGGGCATGACCTAGGATAAAGAATGAAATTATTAATAACTTAGAGGAAACAGGATGTTTACCCTCTCAGACCTGTGGAAGGGAAGTTTTTATGAAAAGAGAACTAGAGATCATTAGTCACAAAAGAAAAATTTCGATTATACCAAACTGAAAAGTTTTTTGTACAAACAAAACTAATGAGACAAATTAGAAGGAAGCAAAAACGGGAAAAATTTTACATCAAAGGTTCTGATAAAGGCCTCATTTCCAAAATTTAATAGAGAATTAACCTAATTTATAAAAAGTCAACCATTCTCCCATTGAAAAATTGTCAAAGGATATGAAAGATAATTTTCAGATGAAGAAATTGAAACTATTTCATCATATGAAAAGATGCTCCAAGTCATTATTAATCAGAGAAGTGCAAATTAAGACCTCTAAGATCCACTACACAACCTGCCGATTGGCTAAGTGACAGGATAAAAATAATGATGATTGTTGGAGGGGATGCGGGAAAAATGGGAATTGATGATTGTTGGTGGGTTTAACGAATCCAACCATTTTGGAGAGTAGTTTGAACTATTTTTCAAAAAGTTTAAACTGTGCATACCCTTTGATCCAGAGTGTTACTACTGGGATTTATCCCAAAGAGATTATAAAGAAGGGGGGACCATGTGCACAAAAGTTTTGGGCAGCCCTTTTGTGTGGAAAACTGAAACTGAATGGATGTCCCGGTTTGGAGAATGGCTGAATAAATTGTGGTTTGAATTTATGGAATTTACTGTTCTTAAAAGAAATGACCAACAGGATAATTTGGGCCTGGAGATTTTAAAGAACTGATGTTGAGGAAATAGGGACCAGGAGTCATTATATCCTTCAAAATTACTATAGATGACCTTCTGATGGACCAGGCCATCCTCCAAACGGATCAACCAAATCATTTCAATGGAGCTAATGAACTGAACCACTGCCCAGAAAGAACCTGGGAGATGACAAAAACAATTGAATTCCCAACCCTTATTTATACACCTTTTTTGATTTCCTTTCAAGAATGTACAATATTCCAGAGTTGATTTTTTGTACAAAAAAACGTTTTGGTCATGTTACTTATTGTGTATCTAATTTATATTTTAATATTTTAACATCTACTGTCATCCCCATCTAGGGAGGGGGGGTTAAGAGGTGAAAAATTGGAACAAGAGGTTTGGCAATTGTTAATGCTGTAAAGTTACCATGCATATATCCTGTAAATAAAAGGCTATTGAATAAAAAAATTATTCAAAATAACTTTAAAACTTCTTTAATGTTTGAAAAAGTGGCTATTTTAAAATAAAGACAATAATATAGCTCTGAAAATTTTCAAAACTGGAGACTAAAGCAGATTCAACAACATAGTAGGCAAGAATTATATTATTTATCTTTAATTAATTTTCTTTAAAGAGAACAAGTGTTGTCAGATAATGTATTCAGGGTATAAGATGAAACTTGGCAATCTTGCAACAATAAGGTTCTGAAAAGTATGTTAAAGACAGGAGAATCTGGTTAAAATTATAGCCAGTCTACTTGGTACCTTTTGCAACTTGGGTAAGTCACTTAACTATTCTTGGTATCAGTTACCTTATATATAAAAAGAAACAAATAGACTTGTTGATTTGCAAGTTCCTTTCCAGTTCTTAAATCTATCATTCTCTTAGTGCTTTTAAACATCTAAACCTATAGAATAATCATCTTATAAAATGTACAAAATCATAGTCTAATGAGTAGAGCTAAATAGAAGGAAAAATTGAAGTTGAGTATTCCACTATATTTATTTCATCAAATACCAAGGAAGAGCATTAGATTAAGTCTTGATCAGAAATCCAAGAAAAATCACAGTCATTTGTTTTTCTAATCCAGTTTGATATAGGAAGGCAGAGATTTGCAAACAAGGACAGGGTATAACCAGGAATGTGCATCAGGTGAGTATGTATATATGTATATGTATGTGAACATATACATATATATATATATATATATATATATATATATATATAATTTTATGTTTTTGTTTCAATAGGTAAAAAGAGCAAAAATAGATTTTTATTTCTTGAAATTTTTTTAAAAATTACAAAAGAAAAGGGTGATGAGCAATCCCAAAAATAAAAACAAAGATGAATATTCCATAAAGTCAATAGAAGCTACCTCTGAGAAACAAATGAGATAGTAAACTTCCACATTTGATATTATATCCCGACATAAATAAATTCCATATTGTGAAATAGATTTACAGGTTTTTTTTTTTTTTTTAACAATTTCTCCTTATAGTGGATTGTGTGTTGACAATGACTTACAAAAACAATTTTGAACTATTAATTTATATCAAGATTTAAAAAGAATTTTCTGCTTAAATTAAAAATTGGAAATTAAACCATCTAATTTAAAGAATGAGTGAATCAAAGAACATCATAGAAGCAATCAATAATTTCATTTAAAAAAAAAGAATAACAAAAAGTGAGACAACATAGAAAAATTTATAGGATGAATTCAGAGCAGTACTCAGAGAAAATTTATATCTCTAAATTCTTATATTGATAAAAATATTGAGAACAGATTAATAAATATGGCATGCAAATAAAAAAATAGCCTAGAAAAATAACTAAAAATACCAATTAAATGCCAAATTGGAAACCCTAAAAAACAAAGGAGAAATGAATAAAAAGAAAAGAAAACTATTAAGTTAATAAAGCTAAAACTTATTCTATGGAAAAAAAACCCAAGAAAATAGATAGAACATTGCTTAATTTGATTAAGAAGAAAACCAAATTACCAGCATAAAAAATGAAAAGAGTGAATTTTCCATCAATGAATAGGAGAATTAAGAAATTGTTAGGAATTATTTTGCCTAATTGTATGCCAATAAGTCTGATAATCTAAGTGAAATTAATGAATATTTTTTAAAAAATAAATTAGCCAAATTAACAAAAGAGAAAATCAAAAACATACATAATCTCATAATTAAAAAAGAAATTGAACAAGCCATAAGTGAGGGTTCACTGACTCAAATACTATATAAACTATTTGGGAAAATTGGCAAAGAATGAATCTTAACAAGTTCCTTTGATGACACAAATATGTTGCTGATATTTAAACCAGGAAGAAAGAAAGATACACCAGTTTTTCAATAAATAATGATGCAAAAAAATTTAATAAAATACTGGTAAGGAGATTACAGCAATATTTTACAAAGTTCATAAAGTATGAGCAAGTGATATTTATGTCAGAAATACAAGATTGGTTCAATATTGAAAAACTATCAGCATAATTGATCAAATCAATAACACAACCAACAGAAATCATATGATTAATAGACAAAAAAGTTTTTGACAAAATACAATAATCCTACACAAACACTAGAAATCATATGAATAAATGGAACTTTCTTTAAAATAATAAATAATATTTATTTAGTATTAAATAAGTAAGCATTATCTCAAATGAAAATAAGATAGAAGCCTTTCTGTGGAATATGGGCTAGTTTCTTGGAGGGCCTCAGGGTCAGCCAGAGTCAGGATAAATTTAAGTCCTTGGTCTATAGGGGGAGAAGTGAAGGAGATGGATAAACTGCCACAAAGCTTGCCAATGATGTATTGTGGATTCTCAAGTCCAAAGTCACCAACTTCTCTCCTCCTCTTCCTGCAGCAAATTGATTCTCACCTCTCCCCATTCTCTAATCCTTGCCTATGATTATCTTAACACCAAACATTCAGCCAGCATCAACTGTAAGAAGAGCCATTTATCCAAACATATGCTAATAGAGTCATTGTCTCACATCAAATAGGTAATTAGCCTTAGGTGCTCTCTTGTCTGACTCAAGCGCACCTTTTCAGAGTTCCAGTTCTTTACATATTCTGCTTTCTTTTGTTTTAGAACAGAGGTGGTCATGCCACCCCTGACTTCTCAGGGAGGTGAGAACCACAAAAAGGAGGTAATCACACCCACTCCCCCTGACTTCTCAGGAACAGAGATGAAAAACACCAAAGGGAAGTGGGGAATCAAACCAGATATTGTTAGCAGGTTTCTGGGCTGAAGGATCTTACTAGAAACATGTATACACAAACCCATCAGCATGAGAGGTATTACACAATCACATAACAATAAAGCACAGGCTAGCAGTGATGACTCTACCCACAGCCGGTACAGGCTCAATGTGGTGTAACAAACATGAATTGTACATGCAAGAAGTGATATAACAAACAATATGAATCAACATGGTGTTGTAAAAGATTTCCAAAAGTGCTAGAATGAGGGTATGTAAACAATAATCACACATATGCCTCCTTCAGCAGCCAAGAGACAGTCCAAAACCAACCTATTGTCCATTACTTCATGTGTTATGGAATCCAATAATTCCTGCAGATTTTGAAGTCTTGCAACACTCTTTTCATGCCTCAGGGATTACAATGATTCCAAGGGTTTTGAAGTCCTGCATCAGTCTCATTAACAATTGTTGATGTCCATAAATCAAATGCCATAACTGCCATGCTCTTTCAGTGGTGAGCATAAACAGCGATGGAGCCACCCAATGTTTCATGGGTCTTCTCCTTTGTTTCAAGAGTCTGCTCCATTTCTCTCCAATGGACAAGGTGAATATGGCTCATTGGCACTCATCTGATTCCTTCTCCATCTGTAGAGATACAAGGAAACCCTCTCCCCCAAGCAGTTAACCTCTGTGGTCCCTTCCATTCTCCACATCACCTGACAATTATCTAAGATAGGGGAGCTGCTCTCACTGGACACTGCCCTTCCAGTGGGTTATAAAACCTGTCTTCTGGAGGCAGTGCATCTTTATCAAAAATCAAGAAGTTAATTGTATAAAGAGCTAGATTTAGAAGTTCTCTAGGGTTACCTGTGGCTCCCCCTTTCTTTTGCTTTTGGAGGAACATCTTAATATCTCTGTTTCTCCTCTCTACTATTGCTCGTCCTTGAGGATTAAAGGGTATACCAGTGATGTGTAAAATCTGATACTTTGCACAAAAGTGTGCAAAATGTTTAGAAGTATATGCAGGTCCATTATCTATTTTTATTGCTTGTGGCACACTCATAATTGCAAATGCTTGTATAAGGAATTCAGTGACCACTTGGGCTGTCTCTCTTGCTGCTGGTATTGCAAAATTGAATCCTGAAAAGGTGTCTGCCACAGAATGGATAAAAGACAGGAGAACAAAAGATTTATAATGGGTCACATCCATTGGCCAAATTTCATTGGCTCTCAAACCACGAGGGAGGGAGTCTAGGAGCATGGAAAGAAAGGCAAGCTGTATAGCCTTTTACTATGCTATTAGCGTTCTCTCTTGTTATTACAAATTGTAAACGTAAAGCTCAAACAGCCTGATGATATTTAAAATAAGATTCTTGGACTTCTTGAAATAAAGGAGTATTGGCCAACATAATTAGAAGGTTATCTGCCTCAGAATTACCATCAAAAATGGGACCTGGAAGTCCACTATGAAACTGGACATGTAAGATATAAATCTTACCTGGATGCTTTCTCACTTGGTCTTGAAGTTCTTTAAAGAGCTGATATATATTGGAAGCTACAAATTTTATTTGGGCTGTGACAATTCTTTGTACCACACCTACTAAATAGGCCGAATCAGATATTATATTTATATCTCCTGGATAATGAGTAAAAGCTAGAATGATTGCATACAATTCATTCTGCTGAGTGGATTGAAAAGGAGTTTTGACTACTCTCTTTATAGTTAAGTCACCAGAATATACATCACAAATATTATGTTTGAATGCATCTATAAAGATACTTGGTCCTTTAAGAGGAACTTTAGAAACCTTTTCTTCAAGAGTCCATTACCAATTATGTAATAGTCAGGTTATGTTTAATGGAGACCCATATATAAAATCCAAAGCTGTGGCCAGTAAACTTTGCCACTCTGGGTTGGTTTCACAGCATACGTTAATTTGTGCATTGGTATAAATGGTGTATATCTTCTCAGGCCTTATCCCAGATAATTGTACTGCTCACTTAATAACCTTTAATAAAATTCTAACCACAAGCACTGGGTGAGGAGCAAGGCTTTGTTCTGGTTGTGATGGGAGGTTCACCCACTCTATCACACTGTCTCTTTAATGAAGGATTGATGCCTCTTTTGTAGCAAAAACTGATATTTCCAAGGGTTTTTGAGTGACCCTTTCAACCATATAGGATAAAGCCAGTTCACCTTCTCTCAAAGCCTCTTAAGCTTCTTTTGTGAGCTGGTGTGGTGAGTTTAATGCACTGTCTCCCCTTAAAATGTCATATAATGGTTATAATTGAAAGATAGTCAAGCCTAACACTGGATGCATCCATTGGATATCTCCTATCAATTTCTGAAAGTCATTAAAGGCATTTACCTTCTCTGTTCTTAAGGAAAAATTTTTGTACTCTAAGCACCTTAGGATATAGTTCATATTCTAAATATTGAAAAGGAGCATGTCTTTGAATTTTTCCTGAATCTATATGTAGTTTGTTGTTCCTTGGTGTTTTTATGTTCTTTTGTAGACATGCTTCTAATATGTGTTCCTCAGGTGCACATCCCATTATATCATCCATGTAATCACATTACTTTTGGAAATGCTTTTCTTACTGGAATAAGAGCAGCAGCAACATACATTTGACACACAGTAGGGCTGTTTTTCATTCCCTGTGGCAAAATTATCCATTCCTATCTTTTATAAGGCTCAGCTAAGTTAATGCTGAGCACTGAAAAGGGAAATCTTTTCATATTCAAGAGTTCACCAATCTACTCCTAAGTTACAAGCAAACCTTGTCTCTTTATCAACCTAAGTATGCTTTCCATAGAGCTCCCTTGGGGTTAAGGTGAGGGTGGGGTTGGGGGAGAATCTTTTCCTAATATCTGCCCCATTTCAGCTAGAAAACAAAGTTACTAGTTTAGCTCTTATCAAAGTAAGTTACCTGTTTGTCTATTAAAATATTCACCCTCTTTCCTGGTCACCAGGATTCTTCAATGAAATTAGGGTCCTTACCCCATATTGGGCACTAATTGTAGAGTGGAGTATGGGCTAGTTCCTTGGAGGGCCTCAGGGTTAGCCAGTATCAGGATAAATTAAAGTCTTTGGTCTTTAGAGGGAGAAGGAGACAGGACAAACTGCCACAATGCTTGACAATGATGTATCCTGGATTCTTGAGTCCAAGGTCACCAACTTCTTTCTCCTCATCCTGCCTCAAATTGACTCTTGCTTCTTTCTCCCCACCCTCTAATCCTTGCTTATGATTATCTTAACATCAAACATTCAGCCAGCATCAACTGTGAGAAGAAACATTTTATTCAAACATATGCTAATAGAACCATTGTCTCATATTGAATAGGTAATTAGCCTTAAGTGCTTGGTTGTCTGATTCAAGTACACCTTTTCAGAATTCCAGCCCTCTACACCTTTCCAATAAGATCAGGTATGAAGCAACAATGCCCATTATCACCACTATTATTCAATATTGTACTAGAAATTCTTGGTGAGAAAGAAAAGAAAGAAAGAAAGAAAGAAAGAAAGAAAGAAAGAAAGAAAGAAAGAAAGAAAGAAAGAAAGAAGGAAAGAAAAAAGAAAGAAAGAAAGAAGTAAGGAAGGAAGGAAAGAAAGAAAGAAAGAAAGAAAGAAAGAAAGAAAGAAAGAAGAGAGAAAGAGAGAGATAGAGGGAGCAAGAAAGGAAGCAAGGGAAGATTGGAAGGAGGAGGAAAGGACTGAGAGAGGGAGGGAGAAAGGGAGTAAAAAAGGAAGGGAAATGGAAAGGAAGAAAAGAAATAGAATTAGAATATGTAATGCAGAAACAAAACAATTATTTTCATAACATGATTGTATTCTGTTGAGATAACTAGAAAAAGTTTGACAAAAATGAGGTGTAGATCTACATATCCCACAACATACTGAAACAAGGAAAAAATGAGTACATGATTTAAACAAAAAAGAGTAACTCCATGAGCAAATTAGGGAAATATAGAATAGTTTACCTATCAGATCTATGGATAAGGATAGAATTTACTTAAAAAAAAAGAGATACAGAACATGTAAAATGAATAATTTTTTGTTAAATTTAAAAGTCATTGTACAATCAAAACTAAAGCAGTCAAGATTTAAAAAAAAAAGCAAAAACTGTGTTGGTGGGGGGAGGAAATTACAGTAAGGTTCTCTAATAAAAGGCTTCATTTCTTGAATACATAGATAGGTCAGTCAAATTTATAATAACATAAGTCATTAAGTAGTTTTTAAATTAAAAAAAAGCTATCTATAGCATAATGAAAATATTCTTTAAATCATTATTGATTAGAGAAATGCAAATTAAAATGACTCTGAAATACCACCCCTACACCTATCATATTGACTAATATGACAGAAAAGAAAAATGATAAATATTGAAGAGGGCTTTAGAATATTGAGACAATAGGAGAATGCTGGTAGAGTTGTAAGCCAATAGAATCATTCTGGAAAGCAATTTGGAATTATGCCCAAAGAGCTATAACAATGTGCATAACTTTAGACCCAGCTATATCCCTTCTAGTTCTGCATCCCAAAAGGACTTTTTTTTTTTTTTTTTTTTAAAGAAAACAACCTATATGTACAGAAATATACATAGAAGCTCTTTTTGGGGTGGCAAAGATTTGGAAATAGAAAGGTTGAGCATCTATTGGGGAATGACTGAACAACTTTTGTTCTATGATTGTGATAGAATATTATTTTTCTATGAGAACTAATGAGCAGAATATTTTCAGAAAAATCTGGAAAGGCTTATGTGAACAGATTCCATGTGAAAGGAGCACATTGTACACAATAACTAGGACAACACTGTACACAGTAACAGCAATATTATATAATGATCAACTGAGAATGACTTTGTTATTCTTTGCAATACAAAGCTCTACGTTCATTCCAAAGGAGTTATAAAGAAAAATACTATCCATCTCCAGAGGAAGAACTCTTGGGGTCAGAATGCAGACTAAAGCATGCTATTTTTTTTCATATTTTTCACCAGCACATGATAAATATGGAATATGTTTACATAACGACACATATCTCAACATTTCTCTCAATTTACTTGCCTTCTCAAGGTTGGGGAGGGAAAGAATGTGAAACTCAAGACTAACAAAAATTAATATTAAATTTTACATGTAATTGGAAAAAAATCATTAAAAGGAATATATTTACTTTAAATGCAATTAGTTAAAAGGAATGCATTCCTTTTAATAATATTTAATGTTAATTAATAATATATTAATATATTAATGTATTATTCACAATATATATTATTATGTAACATGACCAATATTAATTAATTAATTGCATTAATATATATGAGATGGTAAAAATACTTTATGAAATTTAAAGGACTCTATTAATATATCCATGTATGTGTGTCTCTATGCATATACATATGTTATGATATAAAGACATAGAAAAAGAGACAATAACAGAGACATATTTTCTATGCATCACAAAGAAAAACCTTTTAAAAGACTATTTTTCTTTTGAACAACAATCTAGACAAACATTACCCAGATGGTAGGCACAGATGTTCAAGGAAATTGGTGTGCCTGACAGATAAGGCAACACTTTTGCACAATCACTAAGTGCAAATGAATGTTTTCATTTTCTGAATAATTATCAGTTGAAGAAACACATTTCTAAGTTAAAAGTAATCTTACATGATTCCAATAGAAAAAAAAAAAAGAGCAATAAATTCTTAGTGGGAGAGCCTGGATTTTTATCCTGGCTGCCATTTAATGTGACCTTGAAAAAGTCATAGCCTCTCTAAAATTCAGTTTCTCCATGTGTTGGACTAGATGACCTCTAGCATCCCTGACCACTATAAGTTAATGATCCTAAGAGCTTTGAAAAGCTATATATATATATATATATATATATATATATATATATATGTATATATGTATATATATGTATATATATATATATTATTATAAATTAATTACAACAAAAACGTATTTCTGCCAGCAGTCACTGTATTTTTTGTTCACAAAAATGATACTTTTCTCTCTTTTAAGTTCTTTACCCATTAGTTCTCTTTGAATATGTTAACTATGTAAAATATCTTTGAGTATGAATAAATATTTTTCATTTTGATGTTTTAAGCACATTGATATGAAAAGTGCTCAATTATTGAAAAACACAAAATAATAATAAGACTGCTTCCCTTCTGCTTAGTACAAGTCAAACTGAATGGAAATCACTAAAATAAGAAGTAATTATTTTTAAGGACACATACATTACTGCTTATAAATATAGGGCATAGCTCAAACCCAGGATGGAGTTTTACAGGTCATTTATATTTAGTAATCAGAAATTTGAAATTGGATGGAACAATATCTTGAAGGAGCTCCACCTACTGGTTTTGGTCCTGTACTTTTTCTATTCCTTTCATTCTTTGAGAGGCAAAAAAGAAACAATTAAGAGTAGTGGGAGACAGAAGGTGCAAGGGGTTCAGACATAAACAGCTCTTTTCATTTTGTTAGAAAAAGAGATCTTTACATATGTATTTTTAAAGGCACAGGCACAGTTTGATGCAGTTTGCCAATTGGATATTAGTTGGGGTTAATAAGAACTTTTAAACACCAAATTAGATGTAATCTGGAAATGATAACATTAGTCTTAGTAAGTAAACTAAGGTTATAAAGTGGACTTTGCAGTGAGAAGATGGGAGAAAAAGCTAGATGATACAAAAAATATATATTTAAAATAGATTAAAACCTTGAAGGAACTATTTAGCAATAGAAAGATGCAAGATAATTTTGAAGGACCTATAATGAAAAATGCTACCACCATCAAGAAAAAGTCAATAGAATCTGAATCCAGGTTGAAAAAAAATCTTCAAGTTTTCTTTTTTTTTTCTTTTGTTCTATCTCATTTCTTTCATAATATGATTAATATGGAAATATATTTTACATGACTATACCTGTAGAACCTTCATCAAATTGTTTTCCTTTTTAAAAATGTTTTTATTTAAACTTAAATATAAAAGAAAAAAGAAAACTGTAAAAAGAAAAAAAAATACCACGTGCACAAGAGGACATAAGAAAGGATTTAAAATAAGATACTTTAAATTTCTATTTTTAAAAAATGTATTTGATAAGCACTACAAATTGCAGTCATAGCTGTCCATTTTGCTTCCTTGTAGGTTTTTTAAATTTTTGCTCTCTAATGTGAACTTTTTACTTTATTACTTTTTTTTCCCTTTCCTCTTCCCTACCTTCCCCAAAAGGCTGCAATTAGGTATAGATATATTTATATATACAAATATAAACACATCTATATATTATACGCATACACACACAGGGACATACATATATGCACATACATATACACAGAAATCTATAATCATATACCTATATAAATATAAACATTTACATACATTTATGTAAGGAAGTATCATGCTTGTTTGCCTTGTTTCTCTGAAGGTGGATAACATCATTCTTCATAAGTCAAATCCTTCCATATTTTTTCTAAATCCATCAATTCATTATTTCCTACAGCATAGCAATATTCCAACCACATACCATGTATTTATTTTAGTCTAAAACAATATTGATTAATGATTGATATATAGTGTTGTTTCCCTATTTTTCTCTTTTGATTAAATCTATTTCAGTTTTAACTTTGTCCATCAATGATTACTCCTCCTGCTTTTTTTTCTAACAAATTCTAACCCTGATCATCATTATTATCATATTTGTATGTATCTCTTCCTTCTGACTCCTCTGCTTTATTGTTACCTACCACCTTGCCTTGCTATTAACTTGACCTATCTCTTCTCTAAAGATTCCTAAGCTTACCATTTACCTGCTTTATCTCATTCCTATTAATCTATTCACCCTTCCATACTCCCCTTAATTTCTTCCTCGTTTTCTTTCTTCAAAAATTGCAAGGATTTGTGGGCGGCTGGATGGCTTGGTGAATAAAGCACCAGTCCTGAAGTCAGAAGGACCTGTGTTCAAATCTGACCTCAGACACTTAACATTTCCTAGTTGTGTGTCTGTTGGATAGTCACTTAACCCAATTGCATTAGTAAAAAATATATATATATAAACAAAAATAATTTTATAAGACTTTTATATCCGTGTGTGTGTGTGTGTGTGGGTGTGTGTATGTTGTTCTCTCTTTAACCCATTCCAGATGAGAATAAACTTCCCCTAATCTGATTCCTCTGTGTCAGTTCTGGCTCTCATACCTCGTTAGTGTAGCATAATTACTTTTTCTACTTTTTCCTATATAGCTTTACTTTTCAGAATCACATCATACTCAGCTCTAACATAATCTATCAAATTACCAATTACTAATGACAATCTTGGACATATGGTTTCACATATAACACATACATTTGTCTTTCTTGAGACCCTTGAAATTAGTCTTTGAGGTTTATTTTATATTTCTCTTGAATCTTATATGTAATTTTTTTTTATTAAGTTCAGTTCTTTCTGGAACAAAATTCTGGAAGTCTGGCAATTCATCAAATACTCCTCTTTCCTCTTTTTTTTTTTTCCCATTCAGGATTATGCTTAAACATATTTTGCTCTTTTGTGTATAGTGTTCTGAGTCCTGAAATCGTTTAATGTAGCCACTGCTAAGTCTTTTATGATTCTAAATGTGCCTGCTGTATTTGAATTTTAGTTCTTGTTGCTCATAATATTTCCTCCTTGGACTGGAAGTTTTGGAATTTGGCTACCATACTCCTGTTTCAGGTGGCAGTTGTTAGATTTTTTTTCTATTTCTAGTTTCCCCTCTTGTTCTAACACTTCAATGCAATTTTCTTTATTTCTATTATTGTATCAAGATTCTCTTTTTTTTCATAGCTTTCAGATACTCCAATTATTCTTATGTTTTCTCTTCTCAATATATTCTCCAAATCTGTTTTGGTTTGTTTTGCTTATCAGATGTTTTATCTTCTCTTCAAAGTTTTTCATTCTTTATATTTTGTTTTATTATTTCTTGGTCTTTTATAATATCACTGCCTTCCTCTTACTCAATTCTAGTTTTCTTTTCTTTCCTTCTTTCCTTCCTTCTTTCTTTCTTTCTTTCTTTCTTTCTTTCTTTCTTTCTTTCTTTCTTTCTTTCTTTTTCTTTCTTTCTTTCTTTCTTTCTTTCTTTCTTTCTTTCTTTCTTTCTTTCTTTCTTTCTTTCTTTCTTTCTTTCTTCTCTCTCTCTCTCTTTCTCTCTCTCTCTCTCTTTTTGCTAAGGCAATTGGGGTTAAATGACTTGCCCAGGGTCATACAGCTAAGATGTGTTAAGTGTCTGAGGCCAAATTTGACCTCAGATCCTCCTAATTTCAGGGGCTGGTGCTCCATTCACTGTACCAACTAGCTGTATCCTCAATTCTAGTTTTCAAGGATCTCCTTTTTTTGTTGGTTGATTTTCTTTTCAAAATCTTCTTGTTTTTCTTGGATTTTTTTTTCTTTTTTTCTTTTTCCTCAATCAATTTTTAAAGTCATTTTTGAATTCTATGAATTATCTTTGGGCATGTGATTATTTTGCAATACTATTTGAATAGAAGAGCCTTTTTTTTTTTTTTTTTTTTTTTTTCTAAGTATCCTCTGAAGACAAATCCTGGGCTTCCCTATTGTTACATTAACTCGCTATTATTGAGTTGTTTTTCCTTTGCCTTCTCATTTGTTTAAATTTGTATAAGATTGTGATTAATCACCCCTAGTCCTGGGATATATGGAATTGTGCGTCTGACTTCAGGTTCTCCCTTAGTTTTTCCCTCTGGCCTGGAACCAAGAACCAAAAACTGTATCTTCCTGAAACAACTCACAACAGTGTCCCTGACCCAATACTTCTTCCCCTAAAGGTCATGTGCTGGTTCTTTCTCACAGAGGGCCTTGTCTCAGCAGCTGAACTGGGCTTGAAATTCCTTATCAGCACAGATTCCCTCAATCTTCCCCAAATTAAATGCTTGACTCCTCACCATCTGGGAGGTGAGTCTACCTCACAACACAGCTAGCCCCAGTTCTTGCTGCTTGCTTTTCAGAAGAACTAGCCTGGAGACTTTTACACTTTTGCTGTGTCAAATCTAGGTGCTAGAATCTTTCCTCAGATCTTCTCTGATTGTTCTAAGAGGACCACTCTTCTGACCTACCCTTGATTTGCTTTTATTGCTCTATGATCACTCTGAGACTCAATTTTGCATTGTTTGGGGGCAGAGGGAAATAAGAGAGCTTGGAAGTGTTTTATCTACTCTATCATCTTCCCAGAAATTTTTGTGCTTTCCTTCTGAATGAGAGGGCAGGGAAGAGAGAGTAGTAGAAAAATTGTAAGTCAAAATTTTAAAAAGATTAACATTAAAAATTCTTTTTCCACTGAGTAGATGCCCATCAATTGGAGGATGGCTGAATAAACTGTGGTATATGAATATTATGGAATATTATTGTTTGGTAAGAAATGACCAACAGGATAATTTCAGAAAGGCCTGGAGAGACTTACACAAACTGATATTGAGTGAAATGAGCAGGGCCAGGAGATCATTATATACTTCAACAATACTATATGATGATCAATTCTGATGGACTTGGCCATCTTCAGCAATGAGATGAACCAAATCAGTTCCAATGGAGCAGAAATGAACTGAACCAGCTATGCCCAGCAAAAGAACTCTGGGAGGTGACTAAGAACCATTACATTGAATTCCCAATCCCTATATCCTTGCCTGCCTGCATTTTTGATTTCCTTCGCAGGCTAATTGTACAATATTTCAGAGTCCGATTCTTTTCTACAGCAAAATAATGGTTTGGTCATGTATCTAATTTATATTTTAATATATTTAACATCTACTGGTCATCCTGCCATCTTGGGGGGGGGAGGGGGAAGGAGAGAAAAATTGGAACAAAAGGTTTGGCAATTGTCAATGCTGTAAAATTACCCATATATATAACTTGTAAATAAAAAGCTATTTAAAAAAAATTCTTTTCCCCATATAATAAAGGTGAAATATTAAAATTTAAAAAAAATTAATTCCTGCTCAAAGTTAACAATCTAAACTATTGGGACTCCAACAAAGGGCTCCCAGTTCAATGAGATTAAGAAGCATTTTTCTATTCCAGAAATGTATAAAGTAATAAAAAATTCAAAACTTTTGACATAACTCTTGCAAGATTCCATATATTTAAATAAGAAGAGAAAATGGGACCAAAAGAAATAATCCCCAATATTCTTTTCCCATTTTTCATATATAACTAATTGTTGAAAGACTAAGAAATAAGCCCTGGAGACTTATAGAAAATCAAAAGACTGACTGAGTCTCAGTATTTTGCTGGAATCAACTCAAGTTGAATTTCAAGATTTAATTGCTAAATTTTTAACATGAGTTTTTCTACTTTAGAAATGAATAAATTGTTCTTTTGCTGATTGTCTAGATTTTAAAAAGTGATTTGAAAATATTAATAATGCAGAATAATTGTAAAAGTTTCTTATGAAGCAGAGGCAACATGGTGAACTACAAGCAAAAGGTCAGAGTGAGACATTTCTCCAAAACAACTTAGTAAGTAGGCAGTAAAGGTTTGTGATACCTAGAGGGGAACCCACCCAGGGGGTGGCAGAAGCATTAGTTGCAGACCTTGGAGGCAACTTTAACTGTGGTAACAGAAGCAGCTTTGAAACATCTCATTTCAGAGAAGGAAAGGTAGTCAGACAATTAGTTGGAAAAATATCACAAAGGACATTTTAATGAAACTTGATGCAGCTGGCAAAAATTGGCAACTCTATTGCCTACACCTACTTCTGGGTCAGATATTGAAGCTAAAAAGGAAAACTTGTAGTTGGTCACAAGAGAATAGGAGCTCTGATCAGAGTTCCAAGGCAGAGAAAAGAATGAATACTGATGGCTGCAGAAGAGTAGGGGACCTGATCACAGTTTCAGGGCTGAAAAAAGTACTATTCTTTGTGACTACAAATGATTGATGCCCTTCTGGGTAAAAATTAGAGGACATATCCCCAGATTACATCAACTTAGAAGCATTGAATACTTGTAGACATATAAAAGCAATTTTGAAAACAGTAGCATAGGGGCAGAGCCAAGATGGCGGAGAAGACACACTAGTCATTCTAAGCTCCCCTTCAACCCTCACTATTCATTACCAAATTCAGGCTCAGAAATAGTGCTTGATTAGTAAATCCAGAAACATTGGGAGTACAACAAATTACCAGCCAAAGATAATCTAGAAGATTGCCAGAAAAGGTTTGTCCTGATTAGCAGGAGCAGGCCAGTACAGGCAGGGAGGCAGAGCACAGAGACTAGCACACTGAGCAGACTGAAGGCTGGGGCAGTCTCCCTGGGTGGAGAATTTGCAGGGAGGACTCTACCACAGATTGGTTGCTCTGCTGTGGTTGCAAAGCAGTAGATCAGCAGAGAAGTTACACAAATGCCAAAGGTAGAGTGTACTCCAAAAAATGCCAGAATTTAACAGGACATGACCACACCCACCCAGCACCAGAAGTGGCTCAACACAGACCACAGCACAGATGTGGCGTTGCATTCTATATCTTGGGGCTTTTGCCAGAGCAGCCACACTTCTGCACACCTTGGGGGCTCTGCCTGGGGCAGACACAATTCTGCATGGGGCGGGGGGAGGGGAGGGGGAAGGAAAGGGGGAGGGCACGCTCTGCCCAGGGCAGTGAAAATTCTGCAGCGCAGCCACACTTCCCAAGGCAAAGATGCTTCTGTTGTGGGGCTCTTCCCAGGACACTTCTGCAGTTTGGCTGCTCTTTGTCGCCTTTTGCAGGATAGCTACTGTCAATATATCTATCACTGTTCTGTAAAGGAAGTTTATAACCTCCTTGCCCTGAAGGCAGACCCTAAGGGCTTTAAAAAAAAATGAGTAAAAAAGCCAAGTGAACTTTAAGCATGGATAGCTTCTATACAGAAAGAGAGTAGGTTTTCAACCCCAAGGAGACTAAAGAAAAATAGGGAAAGAAAAGAGAAGCTCTGCAAGAGAGTACAGAAAAGGCATATAGCTAACTAAAAGAAAAATTTGATAAAGTGGAAAAAGAAAACAACTTCCTGAAATGTGACTTGGAAAAAGTAAAGAACTCCCAGGGAAACAGAATTTGTGAATTGAAAAAGAAAATTACTTAGTAAAAAAAAAATAGTGAAATAGAAAAAAAATTCCATAGAACAAAACAACTCATTTAAAAACTCATTTGGACATATACCAAAGAAAAGTTTAAAAAAGCTAATGAAGAAAATAACTCATTGAAAATCAGAACTGAGCAAATAGAAATGAATGCTTTGTTGAGATAACAAGAATCAATCAAGGAAAACCAAAAAAAAAAAAAAAAAAGAAAAAAAAAAGAAAAAGAAAAAATGAAAAAAATTGAAAAAATTGTTAAATACATATTTGGAAAAACAACAGACCTGGAAAATAGATCTAAGAGAGATAATCTGTGGATTACTGGACTTCCAGAAAATTATGATGAAAAAAGGAGCCTAGACACTATTTTACTGGAAATAATCAAAGAGAACTGCCCAAATGTAATAGAATCAGAAGGTAAAATAGGCATTGAAAGAATTCATCAAACACCTTCTGAAAGAGAACCTAAAATAAAAACTCCAAGAAATATTGTGGCTAAATTTCAGAACTATCAGATTAAGGAAAAAATATTACATGCAGCCAGAAGAAAAAAAAATCAAACACAAGCCACAATAAGGATCACTCAAAATCTAGATACTTCCACATTAAAGGATCAAAAGGCTTTGATATTCTGAAAGGCAAAAGAACTTGGAATGGAGTCAAGAATAAACTACCCAACTAAACTGAGCATTTTTTCCAGGGAAGAAGACAGACATTTAATGAAACAAATGAATTCTATTTGTTTCTAATGAAAAAAACAGAGCTAAACAAAGAAACGAATAATGACCTCCAACTATAGGATTCAAGAGAAGCAGAAAAAGATAAAAAGAACTCTTGAGAACTGTATTTCTGTTATGGACATACATAAAGAGTGCATGTATAATTTGATTTTATTGATAAAATTTTTAAAAAGGAAGCAGAAGTGAAAAGGGGAAAGGGAAAAGGGAAAAGGGAAAAGGGAAAAGGGAAAAGGGGAGATGAAAAGAGGGAAATTACATCCCACGAAGAGGCAAAGGAAACCTATCATATCTGAGGGAATTTAGGGAGGGGGAGGAACAGTGAGTGAATCTTATTCTCATCAGATTTGTCTCAAAGGGACAATAATATACATATTTGGTTTACAGAGAAACTTCTCTCACCTCATTAAAATGGGGGAGAGGAAAAGCGAAAAGGAAAAGATTAATAATGGAAAGGTATAAGAAAGGGGAAGAGACTCAAAGGGGGTGACAGGGATTCTAAAGAGGGAGAGCTACATGAGGTAAGTGGTGCCCATAAGTTTAATACTTTGGAAAAGGGGTAAGGGAGGGCAAGAAAAAGAAAAGCATAATCTGGGGATAATAAGATGGCAGGAAATACAGAATTAGTAATTTTAACCATAGATGTGAATAGGATGAACTATCCCATAAAATAGAGGCGGTTAGCAGACTGGATCAAAACCAGAACCCTACAATATATTGTTTACAGGAAACACATTTAAAGCAGGGTGATATACACAGAGTAAAGGTAAAAGGCTGGAGCAGAATCTATTATGCTTCAAGTGAAGTCAAAAAAGCAGGGGGTAGCCATCCTTATCTCAGATCAAACCAAAGCAAAAATTGATCTGATTAAAAGAGATAACCAAGTGAATAAGAAATGACTTCTTTTTAGTAAGTTCATTTCAAATCATTCCAAGAAGGTGACTCTTCATGGGAACTTAGCCTTTCTTTAACCCTATGAGACCAGGAATATGCCACATGTGTTAAGCTTCACCTCTACAATCCCAGGAACTAGCCACTCCTTGGGACACAATACATGCCAGTGAGGGCTGGTCCCCTCCCTGACATCTACATTTATTAAGTCATATCTTGGAAGCCCATCTGGCATTTTCTTCTCCTATACTTAACTTTCTATAGGTAAGCAAGTTAGCTCTGTGTTTTAAAGTCCTATAAATTAAGTCCTGTTTTAATCCTCATTGGGCTTCACCCACAGAGAGACTATTCTGCCTGGGCTAACACTTTTCCTGATTGAGCTGCAATGTGGCCCCCAGCTGTGCTCCTAGATTGGTGATGAATATTACCTCTCTCTCTCCTATCTTAATCATAGATTTCCTTATTTTTTGTCTTTTATGTATTATTTACTGTATTGGTTGTTATTGTAGGCAATCTATTCCATGTCTTGTATAATTTAACTTTACATTCACTTTAATTGAGTTATAATTTTATTTTCATTTTGAGTTAAAAAAGGTTATTCAAAGGAGTGTTCCAAACCTATTCTTAAATTAACAGAACACCAAGGAAACTATATCTTACTAAAGGTTAGCATAGACAATGAAGCAATAGTAATACTAAACATATATGAACCAAGTGGCAGAGCATCTAACTTCCTAAAGGAGAAGTTAAGAGAGTTGCAAGAAGAAATAGACAGCAAAATTATAATAGTGGGAGATCTCAACCTTGCACTCTCAGAATTAGATAAATCAAACCACAAAACAAATAAGAAAAAAATTAAAGAAGTAAATGGAATATTAGAAAAGTTAGGTATGATAGATCTTTGGAAAAAACTGAATGGAGACAGAAAGGAATACACTTTCTTCTCAGCAGTTCATGGAAACTGTACAAAAATGACCATATATTAGGACATAAAAACCTCAAAATTAAATGCAGAAAGGCAGAAATAGTAAACACATTCTTTTCATCTCACGATGCAATAAAAACTACATTCAACAAAAAGATAGGGATAAACAGACCAAAAAGTAACTGGAAACTAAATAATCTCATCCTAAAGAATGAATGGGTGAAACAGGAAATCATAGACACAATAATTTCACCCAAGAAAATGACAACAATGAGACAACACACCAAAATTTGTGGGATGCAGCAAAAGTGATAATAAGGGGAAATTTTATATCTTTAGAGGCTTACTTGAATAACATAGAAAAAGAGAAGATCAATCAATTGGGCTTGCAATTTAAAAGGGTAGAAAAAGAGCAAATTAAAACTCCCCAATCAAATACTAAACTTGAACTTTTAAAATTAAAAGGAGAAATTGATAAAATTGAAAGTAAAAGAATTATTGAATTAATAAATAAAGCTAAGAGTTGGTTTTATGAAAAAAAAAACAATAAAATAGATAAACCTGTGGCAAATCTGATTAGAAAAAGGAAAGAGGAAAATCAAACTGCTAGTCTCAAAAATGAAAAGGGAAAACTTTCCACCAAAGAAGAGTAATTAGAGCCGTAATTAGCAGTAACTTTGCCCACCTTTATGCCAATAAATTTGATAACCTAAGTGAAATGGATGACTACCTCCAAAAATATAGGGTTCCCAGATTAATAGAGGAGGAAGTAAATTGCTTAACTAGTCCCATTTTAGAAAAAGAAATGGCAATCAACTCCCTAAAAAAAAATCCCCAGGACCAGATGGATTTACATGTGAATTCTACCAAACATTTAAAGAACAATTAACTCCAGTGTTATATACACTATTTGAAAAAAATAGGAAATGAAGGAGTCTTAGCACATTCCTTTTATGACACAGACATGGTAATGATACCTAAACCAGATAGGTTGAAAACAGAGAAAGAAAATTATACACTAATCTCTCTAATGAATATTGATGTTAAAATATTAAATAAAATATTAACAAAAAGACTACAGAAAATCATCCCTAGGATAATACACCATGACCAAGTAGGATTTATACCAGGAATGCAGGGCTGGTTAAATGTTAGGAAAACTATTAGCATAATTGACTATATCAATAACCAAATTAACAAAAAAAAATATGATCATCTCAATAGATGCAGAAAAAGCATTTGATAAAATCCAACATCCATTCCTATTAAAAACACTTGAGAACATAGGAATAAATGCACTTTTCCTTAAAATAGTCATTAGCATCTATTTAAAACCATCAGTAAACATCATATGGAATGGGGATAAATTGGAAGTATTCCCAATAAGATCAGGAGTCTAACAAGGTTGCCCACTATCACCATTTCTATTCAGTATTGTATTAGAAATGCTAGCTTTGTCAATAAGAGTTGAGAAAGAGATTAAAGGAATTAGAGTAGGTAATGAAGAAACCAAATTATCACTCTTTATAGATGATATGATGGTATACTTAGAGAACTCCAGAGATTCTACTAAAAATAATAAAAAGATTATTAGAAATAATCCACACCTTTAGCAAAGTTGCAGGATACAAAACAAACCTACATAAATCATCAGCATTCTTATACATCACTAACAAAATCCAACAATCAGAGTTACAAATAGAACTTCCATTTAAAGTATCTGCCGATAATATAAAATATTTGGGAATCTATCTGCCAAGGGAAAGTCAGGAACCATATGAGCAAAACTACAAAACAGTTTGCACACAAATAAAGTCACATCTAACCAATTGGAAAAATATAAAGTGCTCTTGGATAGGGCGAGCAAATATAATAAAGATCACAATACTACCTAAACTAATCTATTTATTTAATGCTATACCAATCATACTCCCAAAAAACTATTTTAATGATCTAGAAAAAATAACCACAAAATTCATCTGGAAGAACGTAAAAGATCAAGATTTTCAAGGCAACTAATGAAAAAAAAAATCAAATAAAGGTGGCCTAGCTGTACCATATCTAAAATTATATTATAAAGCAGTAGACTAGTTGATCAGTGGAATAGGTTAGGTTTGCAGGAAAAAAAATAGTCAATAAGTTTAATAATCTAGTGTTTGACAAACCCAAAAACCCCAGCTTTTGGGATAAGAATTCACTATTTGATAAACACTGCTGACAAAATTAGAAATTATATGGCAGAAACTAGGCATTGACCCACACTTCACACCATACACCAAGATAAGGTCAAAATAGGTTCATGATCTAGGCATAAAGAATGAGATTATAAATTAGAAGAACATAAGATAATTTATCTCTCAGACCTGTGGTGGAGGAAGGTATTTGTGACCAAAGAAGAACTAGAGATCACTATTTATCACAAAATAGAAAATTTTTATTATATCAAATTGAAAAACTTTTGTACAAACAAAACCAATGCAGACAAGATTAGAAGGGAAACAATAAACTGGGAAAACATTTTTACATTCAAAGGTTCTGATAAAGGCTTCATTTCCAAAATATATAGAGAATTGGCTATAATTTATAAGAAATAAAGCCATTCTCCAATTGATAAATGGTCAAATATATATGAACAGACAATTTTCAGATAAAGAAATTGAAATAATTTCTAACCACATGAAAAGATGCTCCAAGTCATTATTAATCAGAGAAATACAAATTAAGACAACTCTGAGAAGATCTAACTTAGTTTCAAATGATCAAGGATGAACAGAAGCAGCTACACCCAAAGAAAGAACACTAGGAAAGGAATGTAAACTGCTTGCATTTTTGTTCTTCTTCCCGGGTTATTTATACCTTCTAAATCCAATTCTCCCTGAGCAACAAGAGAACTGTTCGGTTCTGCACACATATATTGTATCCAAGATCTACTGTAACCTATTTAACATGTATAGGACTGCTTGCCATCTGGGGGAGGGGGTGGAGGGAGGGAGGGGAAAAATCGGAACAGAAATGAGTGCAAGGGATAATGTTGTAAAAAATTACCCTGGCATGGGTTCTGTCAATAAAAAGTTATTTAAAAAAAAAAAAGACAACTCTGAGATACTACTACACACCTCTCAGATTGGCTAGGATAACAACAAAAGATAATGCTGAATGTTGGAGGGGATGTGGAAAAACTGGGACACTGATGATTCATTGTTGGTGGAACTGTGAACAGAGCCAACCATTCTGGAGAGCAATTTGGAATTACGATCAAAAAATTATCAAACTGTGCACACCCTTTTATCCGGCAGTGTTGCTACTGGGCTTATATCCCAAAGACATCTTACAGGGAAAAGAACCAGTATGTGCAAGGATGTTTGTGGCAGCCCTCTTTGTATTAGAAACTGAAATTGGGGATGCCCATCAATTGAGAATTGAACTTGTATATGAATATTATGGAATATTATTGTTCTGTAAGAAATGCCAGCAAATTTCCCAGAAACCAGAGACTTACATGAACTGATGGGAGGAATGGAAAACTGGGGTCAAATACTTCAAAAACAATACTATATGATGATCAACTCTGATGGATGTAGTACTCTTCAACAATGAGATGAACCAAATCAGTTTTTAACCAAATCAGAGTTCATTTTTTGATAAAAGTCCAGTAAGAAAATAATGGCAAAAATGAGTAAACAGTAAAAATCTAAATTGAATAATTAAAGAAAACTAATAGTGTCAGAGAAGATCAAGATACAAGTTCAGAACAAGACAACCTAATGAAAATAGTTTCAAGAAAAGTCTCATAAGGTGGGAAGGAGGGATATAAGGTGGGAAGGAGGGATAAAAAGAGGGAAACCACATCCCACAAAGAGGCTAAGGAAACTTATCATATCTGAGGGAATTTAGAGAGGGGGAGGAACATTGTGTGACTCTTACCTCCTGTGAAGTTGGCTCCAAAAGAAAAAATAATTGACATTTGTTTTAGAAAAATTCTCTCTCCTCATTAAAAACGGGAGAGGAAAAGGAAAAGAAAAGAGTAATAAGGGAAGGAAGGGGAAAGACTCAAAGGGGGAGGAAGGATTATAAGAGGATAAGATCGTGATACAAGAGGACATAAGTTTAAGGGAAAGAGGGTTGGGAGGAAAAAGTAAAGCCAAATCGGATTATAGGGATGGCAGGAAATACAGATTTAGTAACCTCAACTCTAAATGTAATGGGATGAACTCCCATAAAAGGAGGCAGAATAGCAGATTGGATCAAAAGTCAGAACCCTACAATAGGTTTAAAGAAACACATTAAAGCAGGGGATACATATGAGTAAAGGTAAAAGGCTGAGCAAAATCATTAGCTTCAGGTGAAGTCAAAAAAGCAGAGCCATCCTTATCTACATCAAGCAAAAGTAAAAATTGGATCTAATTAAAGAGATAAGAAGGAAACTACATCCTCTAAAGGAGCAAAACAACGACAATATCAATATTAAAACATATATGCACCAAGTGGTATGGCACCAACTTCCTAAAGGGGAGTTAAGAGAGTGCAAAGAAGAAATGAAAAAAACTGGGTAAAGGAGGAGATCTCAACCTGCACCTCAGAATTAGACAAACAAACCACAAAACAAATGAAAGAAATTAAAGAAGTAAATAGAATAAAAAATTAGGATTTGGATCTTTGGAAAAATTGAATGAGATAGAAGGGAATATACTTTCTTCTCAGCAGTTCAAGGAATCTAAAAAAGAATTGGTCATATATTAGGACATAAAGATCTAAAATTAATGCAAGAAAGAGAAAAGTAAAGCTTTTTTTCAGATCATGATGCAATAAAACTACATTCAACAAAAAAGTTAGGAAATAGACAAAGTAATTGGAAATAAAAATCTATCTAAAGAATGATTAGGTGATTCAACAAATTATAGATACAATTAATAATTTCACTCAAGATAATGACAAATGAATGAGACATCATACCAAAATTTGTAGGATGCAGCCAAAGCGTAATAAGAGGGAATTTATATCCTTAGAGGCTTACTTGAGTAAAACAGAAAAGAAAAGATTAATGAATTCTTGCAAACTAAAAAAACTAAAAAAAGACCAAATTAAAACCCCCAATCAAATATAAATTGAAATTTAAATAAAAGGAGAAATTAAAAATTTGAAAGTAAAAAACTATTGAACTAATTAATAAAACTAAAGTTGGTTCTAGAAAAAGAATAAAATAGATGCCTTTGGAAATCTATTAGAAAAGGAGGGAGGAAAATGAAATTAGTAGTCTTAAAAATGAAAGGAGGACTTTCACCAATGAAAAAATTAGAGAAATAATAAGGATTATTTTGCTCAACTTATGAATAAATTGATAACCTAATGAAATGGATGACTACCCAAAAATAACAGACTTCCCCAGACTAACAGAGGAGGAAGTAAATTGTTTGAATAGTCCCATTTCAGAAAAGAAATGAACAGGCAATTAAACAACCCCTAAGAAAAATCCCTAGGACCAGATGGATTAATGAAGGTTTTTCAAACATTTAAAGAACAATTGGTGCTATATAAATTATTTGGATAAAATAAGGGAATTGAAGGTGTCCTACCAAATTCCTTCTATGACACGAACATGGTACTGATATAAACCAGGTAGTGAAACAGAGAAAGAAAATTAAAGACCAATCTCTTAATGAATATTGATCTAAAACTTACATAAGATATTAGCAAAAAGACTGAAAATCATCTCCAAGATAATACACTATGATCAAAAGGATTTATACCAGGAATGCAGTGGTTCAATATTAGGAAAACTATCAATATAATTGGCCATGTTAATAACCAAATTAATAAAACCATAAGATCATCCTCAATATATGCGAAAAGCATTTGATAAAACCAACATCCATTCCTATTAAAACACTTGAGAGTATAGGAATAAATGGACTTTCCTTAAATAATCAGCAGCATCTATTTAAAACCATCAGTAAGCATCATAGTAATGGAGACAAACTGCAACCATTCTCAATAAGATCTGGAGTGAAACAAGGTTCCCACTATCACCGTTACATTTAATATTGTATTAGAAACGCTAGCTATAGCAATAAGAGCTGAGAAAGAAATTAAAGGAATAAGAATAGGCAATGAGGAAGCCAAATTATCACCTTTGCCGATGACATGATGTATACTTAGAAACCCCAGAGATTCTGCTAAAAGTTATTAGAAATAATCCACAACTTTAGCAAAGTTGTGTTATAAATAAACCCACATGTCATCAGCATTCTTATATATCACTAACAAAATCCAACAGTCAGGGTTACAAAGAGAAATTCCATTTAAAGTAACTACTGATAATATAAAATATTGGAATCTATCTGCCAAGGGAAAATCGAAACTTATGAGCAAAATTACAGACCACTTTTCACACAAATTAAGTCTGATCAACCAATTGGAAAATATTAAATGCTCTGGATAGGGCGAGCAAATATAAAAAAGATGACAATATTACCTAAACTAATCTATTTATTTAGCATTATACCAATCAGACTCCCAAAAACTATTTTAATGACCTAGAAAAAATAACAACAAATTTCATATGGAAAAACAAAAGGTCAAGAAGTTCAGGGAATTAATGAAAAAAAATCAAATGATGGTGGTTAGCGGTACCAGATCTAAAATTATATTATAGAGCAGCAGTTACCAAAACTATTTGGTATTGGCTAAGGAATAGATTATTGATCAGTGGAATAGATTAGGTTCAAGGGATAAAACAGTCAACAAATATAGCAACTTAGTCTTTGACAAACCCAAAAGATCCCAGCTTTGGGATAAGAACTACTGTTTGATAAAAATTGCTGGGAAAATTGGAAACTAATATGGCAGAAACTAGGCATTGATCCATACTTAACGCCGTACACCAAGATAAGGTCAAAATGGGTTCATGACCTAGGCATAAAGAATGAAATTATTAATAAATTAGAGGAACATAGGATAGTTTACCTCTCAGACCTGTGGAAGGGAAGGTCTTATGACAAAGAGAACTGAGATCATTACTGATCACAAAATAGAAAATTTGATTATACAAACTGAAAAGTTTTTGTCAAACAAAACTAATGCAGACAAGATTAGAAGGGAAGCAAAAACTGGAAAATATTTTTACAGTCAAAGGTTCCTGATAAGGCCTCATTTCCAAAATATATAGAGAATTAACTCTTAATTTATAAAAGTCAAGCCATTCTCCAATTGAAAAATGGTCAAAGGATATGAACAGACAATTCTCAGATGAAGAAATTGAAACTATTTCTAGTCATATGAAAAGATTCTCAAGTTATTATTAATCAGAGAAGCAAATTAAGACAACTCTAAGATACCATACACACCTGTCAGATTGGCTAAAATGACAGGAAAAATAAAATGATTGTTGAGGGGATGCAGGAAACTGGGACATTGATGCATTGTTGGTGGAGTTGTGAACGAATCCAACCATTTTGGAGAGTAGTTTGGAACATGCTCAAAAAGTTATCAAACTGTGATACCCTTTGATCCAGCAGTGTTACTACTGGGATTATATCCCAAAGAGATTATAAAAGAAGGAAAGGGACCTGTATGTGCACGAATGTTTGTGGCAGCCCTTTTTGTAGTGGCTAAAAACTGGAAACTGAATGGATGCCCATCAGTTGGAGAATGGTTGAATAAATTGTGGTATATGAAAATTATGGAATATTACTGTTCTGTAAGAAATGACCAACAGGATAATTTCAGAAAGGCCTGAGACTTACATGAACTGATGCTGAGTGAAATGAGCAGACCAGGAGATCATTATATACTTCAACAACAATACTATATGACGACCAGTTCTGATGGATCAGGCCATCCTCAGCAACGAGATCAACCAAATCATTTCTAATGGAGCAGTAATAACTGAACTAGCTTATGCCCAGAAAAGAACTCTGGGAGATGACTAAAACCATTACATTGAATTCCCAATCCCATATTTATGCACACCGCATTTTTGATTTCCTTAAAGCTAATTTGTACAATATTTCAGAGTCTGATTCTTTTGTACAACAAAATAACGTTTTGGTCATGTATACTTATTGTGTATCTAATTTATATTTTAATATCTTTAACATCTACTGGTCATCCCGCCATCTAGGAGGGTGGGGGGGTAAGAGGTGAAAAACTGGAACAAGAGGTTTGGCAATTGTTAATGCTGTAAAGTTACCCATGTATATATCCTGTAAATAAAAGGCTATTAAATAAAAAAAAATAAAAATTAAAAATTAAAAAAAATTAAAAAAAAAAAAAAAAGAAAAGCCTCAGAAATTGCTAATTGGACTCAAACCTGACAACTATTTCCCGAAGAATTTTAAAAATTTTATAGAGCAAAAATGAGGAAAGAAACAAAAGTAATTATAAAAATTTTGGAAAAGAATTAACATCAGGTCACAAAGACTTAAGAAGCACACCAATAGAAGAAAATAACATCTTAAAAACAAAATTGGACTAATGCTAAAAGAGGTGAAAAGTCCACTGAAGCAAAAATCTCCTTAAAAACCAAAATAAGTCAAATGGGAAAGGAGATACAAACATTACTTAGGAAAAGAATTACTTAAAAAATAAAATTGACTAAGGGAAAAAAATATAAGAACACATAGGAAAATAATTTCTCAAAATATAGAATTAAGCAAGTGTGTTTACAAATTCATAAGAATGAAACAAATAGGGGGAAGAGGAAATATTTCATTGAAAAAAACTGACTTGGAAAATAGGTTAAGGAGAGAGAATTTAAAATATTAGATTACCTGGAAACCATAGAGCAAAAGGAGCCTAGCCATCATATTTCTAGATATAATCAAGGAAAAATTCCCTAATATCTTAGATACAGAGGGGGAAATAAAAATTAATGCCTCAGGAAAGAAATCTGAAAAATGAAAACTCCTTGGACTATTGTAATCGAATTTCAGAGCTCCTTGGTTAAGGAGAAATTATTGCAAGAAACCAGAAAGGAATCATTCCGATATCAAGTAGCCACAGTCAAGATCACATAAGATTTTAAAGCTTCTATATTAAATCATCAGAAGGCTTGAAATAAAAAATTCTGGAACACAAAAGTGTTAGGATTACATCAAGAATTAGCTAACCAGCAAAGCTGGGTATAATCCCTATTATTTTGGAGTGGATGGTGGTAGTAATGAAATAGAAGACACTTCAGTATTCATGATAAAAAGAACAGAGGTAAATAGAAAATTTGACTTTCAAATACAAGTCTGAAGAAAGACTATAACCATATTTCCTGATATTGAACCAGCCCTGCATTCTGAGAGTAATGTATTCCTATTTATAGTTTAGTCTTTGTGATACATTACTGTTGTCTCCATGATAGTATTTTATTTAAAATATTTACATCAATAGTTGATAGGTAAATTGGTTTATATATTTTTTTCTCTTTCTAATTTAGGCATCAAAGCCATATTTGTGCCAGAAAAGGAACTTGGTAGTGTTGTGCCACAGTTTTTTTTTATTATCCTGACTCAGTTTCCCTAATTTGTTCTGCCTCAGTTTCTTTGAATTGTTCTGTCTCAGTTCCTAATTGTTCTGGTCAATACTGCAACACCATCCCTCCCTCCTAATCATGATAATTCAGATAAGGAGAAAGACCTTCTATTTTAGACATCATCAGAATGTTGGGCACCTCTCCCCATTCTGTAATCCCAATTTATCAGCTGTCACCCATGCCTCCCCCTACCCTGTCAGAACCCCTGCCTCAGTCTTATCCTGAGCTATAGAGTTACGTGTATGTATGTATGTAGGTGTATATCCAGCCCTGGGATTAAATCATGGATACATTTGGTCCCAGTAATTATCTTCCTTTCAAATAAAATATTAAACATTCTCTAATCTCTATCTTGCTTCAGTTTCTCCAGCATTACAGTAGGACTCTTTCTTTACCTATTTTTTTTAAAAAATTGTATAAGACTGAGATTAATTTTTAAAATATTTACCCACTTCACTTACATTATCAATTTTATTGCACATAATTGGACAAAATAACTCCTAATAATATCATTAATTTCATTTCATTGGTTCTGCATTAACATTTCATTTTTTTTTTTGGTTAAATTGTTTGATTTTTTGCATCACATTAAACAATTGTTTACTTACCTAATTTTTAAAAATAAAACCAGCTTTTGACTTTGGTTATTAGTTTAAAAGATGTTTTACTTTAGGTTTCATTAATATTAATTTGTTATTTTTCTAATTTTTTTAGTTACATACTCAATTTATTGATATGCTCTTTCTTTCACTTGTTGATGTATGTATTTAGAAATATAAATTTTCTTGTAACTATTGCTTTAGCTGCAGACTACACACTTAAATATGTTGCATTATTGAGGTTGGGAAGGGAACCCCAAAAGTTTGGGGTCACAGACTGGTGTTATGACGCATCTCAAAAGAATTTGCAGGCTTGAACCCATATCCAAGTCAAGGGCTAAAGTTCACTGGTAATTGTAATTCCATTACAAATAGCCTGAATTCTAAAATAAATTAGCAGAGTTCTAGGAGAAAGGAAACCCCTTTATCCAACTTTGTATCATTGACATGCTAATTCTATGGCCCAGAAAGTGGTTTATGGAATCTGGTTATCATTAACCAACAGATCATCTATCTGACAGCAGTGAACTGAGAAGTGGTTTATTCACTATTATTTCAGGAATCTGATCTGGGGACTATCCTGAGGCCAGAAGCTATTTGATTGAGGAGTAGTCTATTCAAAATCAGACAGATTGGGCATGGGACTTTCCTCAAGCAGACTCCAAGGCCAGAAGATTTAGAATTTAGTGACTTATTCTTAGATCAGAAGCATCGCTAAACTCAGGGGACCACAAAATCATATTACATCAGTATCATTGTCATAATATTTAATGAAATTATTGAATATTTCTGATTTGTTTTACTATTCATTCTCAAGGCTTAACATTTAATTTCCAATGATTTTTAAAAATTAGTTTATTTAATATTTTTATTTTCTTCAGTTACATTCAAAACAATTTTTCCATTTATTTTTAAAACTTTGAGTTCTAGATTCTCTCCCTTATCCCCACCCCCAGCCCCAATTAAGAAACTACATGTGAAGGTATGCAAAACATTTCTATAAAAGGTATGTTGTGAAAGTAAACATAAATACTTTTCCTCCTAAAAAAATACTCCAAGGAAAATAAAGTTGAATCAAAGAGTGAGAGAGAGAGAGAGAGAGAGAGAGAGAGAGAACTCAGTCTACATTCAGACACAATCAGTTTTTCTCTGAGTGTGAATAGAATTATTCAGAGTAGTTATGGAACATTGTATTGCTTAATGGCAAAGTCATTTACAGCTAATTATCCTGGAATATTTCTATTACTTTGTACAAAGTACATTTCACTTTGCTTGAGTTCATGGAATATTTTACATGTTTTTCTAAAAGCATATTGCTCATTATTTCTTATAGAACAATAGTATTCCATCATAAACACATGCCATAATTTATTCAGCCATTCCCCAATTGATGGGCATCTCCTTGATTATTTTTTTTTTGCCTTAAGAAGAGAGCTATCATAAATATTTTTGTACATATAAGTTCTTTCCCATTAAAAAAAAAATCTGTTTTGAGATTCATGCCAAGGAATGGTTTTAAGAAGTCAAAAGATATGCATGGTATTACAGCTCTTTGGACATAGTTCCTATCTTTTGATCATTTATCAGTTGGGGAATGGCTCCTTTTTTTTTTTTTTTTTTTTTTAATAAACTTGACTTAATTCATTATATGTATGAGAAATGAGGCCTTATCAAAGAAATTTGCCTCAAAATATTTTTTACAAGTTTTATTGCTAACTGTATTTCCTATTTATTCTATTCTCCTTGTCTTTTCATCCTGTCACCACTTAAAAGTGTTTTGTAACTGACTACTTCCTCCCCCAATATGCCTGATCTTCTATTACCATGCCCCCTTTTGTATCCCATTAATCTCCTTATTTTCCTGCAAGGTAAGATAAATTTCTATACCCATATTATATGTATATGTTATTTCTTCTCTGAGTCAGTTTTAATGAGAGTTAAGTTCAGTGACTGCCCCTCTCCTTCCCCTCTTCTCTTCCACTGTAAAATCTTTTTTGGTCTCTTTATTGCAAATAATTTGCACCATTTCACTTTTCCCCTTCTCTTTCTCCCAGAACATTTTTCTCCCACCCTTTAATTTCATTTTTTATTAAAGCTTTTGCATTTTGAAAACATATGCATAATTTTCAATATTCACCATTGCAAAACCTTGTGTTCCAATTTTTTCCCATTTCTTTCCCACACCCCCTTCCCTAGATGGCAAGTAATCCAATGTATATTGAACATATGCAATTTTTCTATACATATTTCCACAATTATCAGGTTGCACAAGAAAAATCAGACCAAAAAGGGAAAAAAAATTGTAATGCCAGAGAAATTGAGGCAAGATAGAAATTAGAAAGTTATTAATATTTTATTTGAAAGGGAGAGATTTACTGGGACCAAATGGATCCATGGTTTGGTCCCAGGGCTAAATGAGACTATGGTCTCCAAGAATCCAGCAGTGAATGTTGGATAGAAGATTCTTTTATAGGGTAACAAGATAATGGGAGAGGTACCTGAGATGGAGATGACCTAATTGGGGGGAGGTACCTAAGATGACATAATGGAGGTAGGTACAGAAGAGGCTCCTGATATTCTAATGATGTCTAAAATGATTAAAGACCTTTATCCCATCAAACATTAAGAGAAAATGATTATAGGCTGAGGTCTCAGATATAAGACTATTATCCAATCAAACATTAAGGGGGAATGATTATAGCCTGAGGTTTTGGGGCAGAGTAACTGAGGTAGAACAATTAGGGAAATTGGGTCAGGATATTAAAAAGGAACTGTGGTATAACAAAATAAGAAAGAAAACAAAGTGCAAGCAAACAAAAACAAAAAAGAGTGAAAATATTATATTGTGATTCTCACTCAGTCTCCACAGACCTCTCTGGATGTAGATGGCTCTCTTCATCACAAGAGCATTGGAACTGACCTGAATGATCTCATTGTTGAAAAGAGCCACATCTGGCAGCCCTTTTTGTAGTGGCAAGAAACTGGAAACTGAATGGATGCCCATCAGTTGGAGAATGGCTGAATAAATTGTGGTATATGAATATTATGGAATATTACTGTTCTGTAAGAAATGACCAACAGGACGATTTCAGAAAGGCCTGGAGAGACTTACACGAACTGATGCTGAGTGAAATGAGCAGGACCAGGAGATATACTTCAACAACAATACTATATGATGATCAATTCTGATGGACCTGGCCATCTTCAACAATGAGATGAACCAAAGCAGCTCTAATAAAGCAGTAATGAATTGAACCAGCTACACCTAGTGGAAGAACTCTGAGAGATGACTATGAACCATTACATTGAATTCCCAATCCCTATATTTATGCCCACCTGCATTTTCTATTTTCTTCACAAGCTAATTGTACAATATTTCAGAGTCTGATTCTTTTTGTACAGCAAAATAATGTTTTGGTCATGTATACTTATTGTGTATCTAATTTATATTTTAATATATTTAACATCTACTGGTCATCCTGCCATCTGGGGGATGGGGTGGGGGATAAGAGGTGAAAAATTGGAACAAGAGGTTTGGTAATTGTTAATGCTGTAAAGTTACCCATGCATATAACCTGTAAATAAAAGGCTATTAAAAAAAAAAAAAAAGCTTTCTTCCCCAACTCACTGAAAAAAAAAATAGAAAATGGGAGGAAAGATAAAAGAAATTGTTGACATACATAATAATTGTGCAAGTAAAATTATACACAAACATGGAAAGGGTGGACTACTTCATTTTCATGTAAACTGGTCAAAAAAATTAAGATCATACAAATACATACAGAGTTTGGTGTAGAAATATGTTCAATACTTTTATACAGAAAAATCCAATAAAGCTAAAATTAAAAGGGAAACAAACAAAAAAAAAAGCCACATCCATCAGAATTGATCATCCTATAATCTTGCTGTTGCTGGGTACAATGATCCTAGTTCTACTCACTTCACTTAGCATCAGTTCAGGCTTCTTTGAAATCATCCTGTTGATCATTTCTTATAGAACAATGATATTCCATAACATTCATATACTATAATTTATTCAGCCATTATCTAACTATTGGGGAGCCACTCAGTTTCCAGTTTCTTGACACTATAAAAAGGGCTGCCACAAACATGTTTGCACATGTGGGTCCCTTTTCTTCCTTTATGGTTTCTTTGTTATATAGGCTCAGTAGAGATACTGCTGGATTAAAGTGTATACAAAGTTTTACAATCCTTTGGGCATAGCTACAAATTACTCTCCAGAATAGTTGAATCAGTTCATAACTCCACCAACAATGTATTAGCGTACCAGTTTTTCCACATCCCCTCAAACATTTGTCATTATTTTTTCCTGTCATCTTAGCCAATCTGAGAAGTGTGTAGTGGTACCTCAGAGTTGTCTTAACTTAATTTCATTTTTTAAAAGGATGTTATCCCTTCATATTCAACTCACAACTGTGCTCTCCATTTATATACACTCTTTCTAATTGCCATAATAATGAGAAACTTCTAATGAGTTACAAGTACCATCCTCCCATGTAGGAATGTAAACAGATAAAACTTGGCTACATTTCTTTGGATATTACTTTTCTGATTATTCCCCTGAGACTTTTTCTGAATCCTGTATTTGAAAATTAGATTTTCTATTGAGATCCGGTCTTTTCATCCCCAATGCTAGAAAATCCTCTATTTCATTGAATTTCCACTTTTCCTCTGAAGGATTATACTTAGTTTTTCTGGATAAGTGATTCTTGGTAGTCTTCCAGTCCTTTAATGTAGAAATTGCTAAATCTTGTGTTATCTTAACTGTGGCTTCACTGCACTTTGAATTGTTTCTTTCTGAATGCCTGCAGTATCTTCTCCTTGACTTGGGAGTTCTGGAATTTGGCTATAATATTGTTCAGAATTTTCATTTTGGATTCTCTTTCAAGAGGTGATCAGTGGATTCTTTCAATTTCTATTTTATCTTCTGGTTCTAAAATATCAGGACAGTTTTCCTGATTAATTTCTTGTAAAAATATTTATTTTTAATGTGCATTGTTTTGTTTTTTTTTTTCAATCATGTTGGGAGAGAAAATCAGAAAAACAGGGAAAAGTCATTGAAGTGAAAAACAAAAGAGAAAAAAAAAAAAGAAGTGAATGTAGCATGTATTGATTTACATTAAATCTCCATAGGTTTTTTTATGAATGCAGATGACATTTTCTATCTAAATTCCATAGGAATTACCTGAACCATGGAGAAGAACCCAATCTTCTGTAGTTGATTATCACACTTTCTTGCTGTCAATGTGTACAATGTATTCTGGGTTCTGCTTGTTTCACTCGGCATCAATTTGATAAGGAAATCTAGTTTTGGGGGTTCCCTTTTGTAGGGAACCAAATGATAAGGTCTAGGGAACAAAAATGAAATTATGGTTTCTGGTGGTCAGGGAGTTAAATGATAAGGTCTAGTGGCAGGTTTGGAGTTCAGGGAACCAAATGGAGAGGACTGACCCTCTGTACCCCCTTGGGATTCAATGCAAGGGTAAGGAGTTTGGGGGAACCCCCTTCTGGTGGTGCAGGGATTCTCTGTAAAGGAATTTACAAACCTGAAAAAGAAAGATTGATAAAAGAGTTTATTATAGGCATTGGGAAGTAAGGTTAGACATCCTGACAGAGGCATAAAGTCTCGTTAATAGGTAAATAGGTGAGGACAAAGAGAGGGTAGCATTAGAAAAGAATATTATTCCAGGGGTCAGAGACTTCCTTGGCATAGCATGGCATGTTTAGAACCTCTGCAAAGAGAGGATTTTAGACTGGCTCTTTTATAATAGGAGTTTTGGCTACAAGCTGGGTTTCAGCTTGAGCTGATTTTGAATAGAATAGAATTGAGTTTCTTTAATTCAATAGGGTTGGAATTCTTTTGCTCAGGACTGAATCAACCCCTCCTAGATAAACCACTTTATCTGATTCCGTGGGGCAGGTCTTCACACTGAGGCAGATTTGAAGGAGCTTTTCTCTTTCAAGTTTTAGAGTTTCAGGATCCCTTCTTCAAGTTCATGCTAATCTTTCAAGGCTTTCTAAAATCAGCTTATCATCTTTATGGAATAATAATATTCTATTACTTTCATATGCCACAAGTTGTTCAGCCATTCTTCAATTGATAGACATCTATTTTCCAATTGTTTGCTACCATTGCTTACCAACTGCTACAAACATTTTTTCACATATAGGTCCTTTGTTCTCCTTTATGGTTTTCATGGGATACAGAACAGGCAGTGGCCCTGCTGAGTGAAATGAGTTGCCCTTTGTGTGTGTGTGTATATGTATATATATACGTGTGTGTATATGTGTATGTATGTATATAGTATGTGTGTGTGTATACACCCCCCCAAAAAAGGGTTTTATATATATATATATAAAAACCAAGTCACCCTGTTTATAGAATCCATAATCTACCTACATCATTTCTCTGTATTCTTCCTCTGCCTTCTTCCTCCCCTCTCCCATGTAGATAGGAACTAAAATAGTGATTTCATTGGTACAGGGAACTTCCAGGTGAAGAAATTCCCTCTACCAATTTAGGCGTCTCCTCCAATATTTATAATTATCTTTTTCTGCCATCTTGGACAATTTGAGAGGGTGAGGTGGTACCTCAGAATTGCTTTAATTTGCATTTCTCTAATCAATAATGATTTATACCATTTTTTCACATGACTATAGATGGCTTTAATTTTTATCATCTCAAAATATCTTTTGTCCATTTAGCAATCAGGGAATCACTGGTATTTTGCTAAATTTGACACAGTTCTTTATATATTTTAGAAAGAAGACCTTTATCAGAAACAATACAATTGTATTTTTTGTAAATACTGTAAATTTTTTTTCTGCAGCTTTGTACTTCTCTTTTAGTCTTGTTTCTATTGGCTTTGTTTGTGCAAAATCTTTTTAAATTGGTATAATCAAAGTTTTCTATTTTGCTTTTCATAATGTTCTGTAGTTCTTCTTTGGTCATAAATTGCTTCCTTCTCCAAAAATCTGATAGTTCCTTGTTGATTTCTTGATAGATGGTGTCCAGGTTCTTTTTTTTTGGGGGGGGGAGGGGTTAGACCAAAAAGTTTTTAATTCTTTCTCCTACAGCTATTTTCTAGGTCAATTGTTTGTCCAATGAAATATTTGACATTTTTTCTATTTTTTTAAATTTTCTTTAATGTATTTTGATTTCTCATAAAATCAATTGCTTCCATTTGCTCAATTCTAATTTTTAAGGAATTACTTTTCTCAGTGAGCTTTTGTACCTCCTTTCTCATTTGGTCAATTTTGCTTTTTAAGGAATTCTTTTCATCATTATTAGTTTTTTTTTCTTTTTTGTACCACTCTCAATTCTCCTCTTAATTTTTCCTCTATTTCTCTTGGTTGATTTTCAAAATTCCTTTTGAGCTCTCTGTAGCCTGAGACAAATTCTTATTTGTCTTGGAGGCTTTGGATGTATGAGCTTTGACTTAGTTATCTTTTCCTGAGTGTTATTTTTTTAAATCTTCCTTGTCATCATAGTAACTTTTCTGCTTACCTTCAAATTTGTCTTTAGCTGGAAAATGGTTATTTCCTTGAGTATCTCTCTTAATTAGTTCTGATTCTGCTTTTGCTGTGCCTAAGATCATGATTGCCTTTCTTATTTTGGTTAAAATACAATAGATACTAATCTAGTTCCTATTTTAGTTATGTCTCTTGTAAGCAATTTACCTTTTTATACGTTTCTTGAGTCATATTTGAAATGAAAGTTTCTATTTATCTCTGATCTTTTTTATCAGAAACTCTTGAATGTCTTCCAGTACATTAAATATCCATTTTATCCCAGGATTATATTCAGTTTTACATGGTTAGATTATTCTAGTTTGAAAAACTAGCTCTCTTGCTTTCTCAAATATCATTGCTGAATCTTCTGCTACTTAAAGGAGTAACTGCTTAATCTTGTGTTATTCTGACTGTGGATCCATGGAATCTGAATGTTTTCTTTCTGTTTGCTTAAAGTATTTTCTTTTTAATTTCAGAGCTCTGAGATTTGGCTATCATATTTCTGGCAGTTTTCATTTGGGATTTCTTTCAGAAGGAGAATTATTTCAATTTTTATTTCAGAAGTTGAAATATTTTTATTTCAACCTCTGATTCTAGAATATTTGGGGCAGTTTTCCTTTATAATTCCTTGAAATAAGATGCCTATATTTTTCTCTTTGATCATAAAATATTTTCTGTTATTTTTCTTCATTCTTCTGCCTTTGTTTTATTCTTTCTTGATATTTTACAGAACCATTAACTTCCACTTGTCCAATTCTAATTTTTAAGGAATTATTTTTTTCAACATACTTCTTAATCTTTTTCCATTTGTCAAATTCTGATTTTTGAGGTAGCTATTTTCACCAGTAAAGTTTTATATCTTGTTTTCCATTTGGCTCATTCTTTTTTTTACTGTTTTATTTTCTTTAGTACTTTTTGTTCTTCTCCTACCAAACTTTTTTTTTTTTTCATAATTTTCTTGGATTGCTCTCATTTCTTGTTCAATTTTTCCTTTGCAACTTTTATTTATTTTTAGTTTTTTCTATTTCTTTCAAGAATTCTTCTTGAGCTTGTGATAAATTTATATTTCTTCTTACAATGTTTGTTTGTAGGGTTTGTTTGTTTGTTTGACATTGTCTTCTTCTATGTCTTGATCTCCCCTGTTACCACAATAGATTTTTATAATTGGGTTTTTTTTTGTTGTTGTTGTTATTGTTTGCTCTGTTTCCCAGCCTATTTCTTGACTTTGAACTTTATGTTAAAGTTGTGCTGTGGTGTGGGGAAGGAGGGACCCTGTCTCAAATTTCAGACTGTCTTGCATTTCTGTTTTCAGAACTAGCTTTTATAGGATGGAAAGTTTTTAGTGCTTCCAAAGTAATGTGACCTGGGAAGAATAATGTTTCTTTTAGGGTGGGTATTGATACTGTTTCTTCCGGACTGTAAGCAGTGCTTTCTACTCTGGAATTGTTGAGTCATAAGTGGGTATAAATAGTGAAGTGTCAATCATCTCCTTGTTTTGCTCTCAGTTTTAGTACATGTATTCCCTGTAATCTCTTTCTGATCAGTTTCCAGTTCCACTTACTATGTTTGGTTTGAGAACTCTGGAGGCTGTTGTTAGGACTTGATCTCTTTGCCCAACCTCTTCAGATAGCTTGGCTTAGAAAAATGTCTCACCCTTATCTTTTGTTGTCTTTGTCACTTCAAAATCAATTAGAGGTGTTGTTTTAATGTTTTGGAGGATTTTTGGAGACAATTAGGGTTAAGTGACTTGCCTCAGGTCACACAGCTAATAAGTATGTGAGGTCTTTAAACTTCTGACTTCAGGGCTGATAACTATCCACTGTGTCAAATAGTTGTCCAAATTTTTATGTTTTTATTTTAATACTTTTGTTTAAATATATAATATATGTTTTAACATTTTATGTTTTTTAAAGGACAAGGCATAGCGAACAGTGGTGCTTCCTTTACTTCTCCATCTTGGCTCTGCCCCAAGAATTTATTCCTAGCATTGTTATAGGTTATCACCTTTTTCAGAAAGTTTACTTATGTCTATTGAAACCTTCTCCTTTTAGATTTAGATCAATTACCAAAAATATAATGAGCCTTTTGTTTTACTTAACCAGGATCCAGTCAGGAATTTAGAAGTAATTTCTTTCTTCATTGAATTTCTTAGATTGTTCTGTTCTTACTTTCCTAGATGATCAATCTTTTTCAAATTTTGATTATTCTTACTGATATATGTTTCTTATTTTCTCATATGAGATTTCGAACTTCTTATGAGGTGAGAAAATGTCATAGAATTATGGATTTGGAATTCAGACCTTATCTAATCCAAATCCCTAATTTGTAGATGAGGAAACTAAGACTCAAAGAGTTGTCCAGAGTTATACAGGTTATAAATTGCCAAATTGTGATTTGAACCCAGATCCTCTCATTCCAAATCCACCAGTCTTTCTACTTTACCAATTGTCATTTGTCACTTTCATAGAACTAAATCTTTCCACAGTGCTTTTCACACAATAGGAACTTAATAAATGTGTATTGGATTGAATTGAAAAGGTCATCAAAGATCATCTGGTGATAGAATGCAATTGTAAAACACCTAGCATTTTCACAAGTAATGTTCTATCTTCCCTCCTCCATAACAATTATTTTGAAAATATAAATGCCTCAATTTATATTCAGAAAAACAGGATTTATAAATCCTGTGAGATTAAGAATTGGTCAAATATAGAAGTGCCTCAAAGGCATTTTTATACAATAAAGCTAATTCATCACAGAGACCATACACAATTTGTAATACAGTTATTGCACAGAAACAGTACTTTCTATCTTTCACCTTTGCTTTTCCTTTTGGATCTCTGTATAAACTCAATCTCAAATAAAGGCAAATGCCCTGCACAATGAGCGCAAAGGCAGCTGTCTCCTTAGTAACCTGGAACCATGTGCAGTCTTTTAGAACAGCTCCACCTACACGCAAGTTTCCCTGGTAGCAGGCTGCATATATTTTCCCCAGACAATGGGATAATAGGACAGTTATTACCCTTTTTTATTCCTGAATGCGAAATGTCTGGATAGGGAAGATTGGTTTGGAGTTACCATAACCACAGTTCAGTAGGGCTGAGGAAAAATGTTAATTGGGTAATGAGATTGCCTCCTGTAGCTTTGAGAGAAAACACTTCAGTGCAAGAGCCCACATAATTTAGACCAATTTAACAAGGATTAAATATCTTAAAAAAAACAAATTGATGATGATGACAATGATAACAATTATGGTGGTGATGATGATGATGATGATGATGAAGAACAATCAGCTCATCTAAGTTGATAGACACCACTGACTTGGTGCAATTTTTAACAATTAGCTATTTTAAAGAGACCTGGTAGAAATGGAATAATATCCAGCGGCATATCAACCCAGAATTGGTTGGGTTCCTTATAGGTCTTCAAACACAGGAACCAGGACATTTTGTTGGAGATGTAATAGAAGATATCCTTTTCCAGATGAGGGTTGAACCTGGTGACCCCTCTAGCTCTAAAGCACAAAACAGGAAAATCTGCACTGATTAAGTCAAATTTCATCTTCTTGGATATTTATATAAAGTTGTCATTTTTAAAAATTGCACTGGTCTAGGGATACTATACTCAAATGTAATCATAGTCAAGCTAAATTAAATCAGATAGTAGGCCAAAAAAAATCAGGGAACATACCAGGAATTAGGATTTCATTCTCACTGTCCACAACCCTGAGAGATGTAGTTTTGCCTTATCATTCTGGGAACTGGGAAACCATCCATTTAGTGTGGTCTCTCTACTATGTCCCCTAAAGGGTACTCTTTCAATTATTTTCTCCTTTCACCCTTTGCTCAGTATCAATGTTCTACCAGAATCAATTTTCTTACTTATTGTAAATGCTGCCCTAAAGCTCTGTACTGTGAATCAGTTTACAATTAATTTAACTTTTTACTAATCTGTACCAATGGAGTTGTGATGGTGTGAGGAGAGAGCTCACAAACAGTCATGCTTAATCAAAACGTACAACCAACTTTCATTTATCTGAATGAGATTGATGGCTAATTGTACTTCCCATAAAATATGACAATGGAACCAGAAAAAGTTGGTTCTCTGAACAATCTCTGAAAGATTCTTTGAATCCTTCTGTTTACCCATTGTTATCCCTATATACTCTCTAAATGGACACCCCTATTAGAATCAGATATGAGTTAGTAATAATCATATATATCTTTTGATTCATTTACCTAATTACTTTTGGCAGTGACTTGATTTCATCTTAATAATTTCATTAACTAGGTATCTTGTTCTTGTTCAATCATTTTTTAGTTATGTCTGGAGTTTCATGACTCCATTTGGAGTTTTCTTAACAAAGATACTGATGGAGTTTGCCACTTTCTTATCCAGCTCATCTCTTAGATAGGGAAACTGAAGCAAACAGAGTTAAATGACTTGTCCCAGGCCAGCCAGCTAATAAGTGTCTGAGGCCAGATATTGAATTCAGGAAGATGAATCTTCCTGACTTCAAGTCTTGGATTTTATACACTATACCCCCTGGCTGCTTCAAAGTAGCTGCATTTACATATGAAAAATTCCATGTCATCATGGAATGAAAGACTTTGTTGTTATTGTTCAGTAATTTTCAGTCATGTATGATTCTTTGTGAGATCATTTTGGTGTTTTCATGGTGTGAATACTTGGAGTAGTTTATCATTTTATTCTCCAATTCATTTTTTCAGATGAAATACAGAGGTAAACAGAGTTAAGTGGCTCATTCACAGTCTATAACATGACTATAAAACTGTAAGACATCTTAAGTAAGTTGAATATTGTTGCCTCCCTGGGTTTCTCCTTTCTCTAATTCAAAGTTTCTTAAACTGAGGGTCACAACCCTAAATTTGATCACATAACTAAATGTGGGGGTCACAAAATTATGATTTATTGGTTAGCATACCTATTTTATATGCCTATATCCTGGGATCATGTATAAATTTTCTTGGTGAAATGAGGGTTGTAAGTGAAAAAAAAATTAAAACTCCTGCAATCTATCTTTGCCCAACTGTCACATTCATCTTCCTAATGCTCAATTCTGACTAAGTCTTTCTTCTTCCTATTAAATTAGTTAGTGGTTCCTTACTACCTATAAAAAAAAAATAGAAACACTTAAAGCTTTTCATAGATTGGTTCCAGATAGTTTATTTCATACTACTTCTCTTTCTTCATTCATTCTATATTCTAGACCAACCGGATAAGTGATAGCCTTTCTTGGCTAGCTAGTAACCCTTTGTACCTCCATCTTCTATACTAGTAGTCTTAGCTGCCAATAATTCTATATACTCCCATTTTCATTTATTTCTTCATGTTCTTTGTCATATTTAGAAAAGATTTCCACCATTCTCTGCCTATCAAACACATGTCTTCCTTCAAGCTGACTTTGTCAACTCCTCTAGAAATTTTTCCTTTATAAAACTTTATCTGGTTCTCTCTAGTTCTTTTATTTCATTCTCATCTTAACATAGTAAATTTTTACATTTATTTTTGTATACACATTTGTACTCACCTACTATCTATTAAAATTTAAGTTGCTTCAGGACACAAATCATGCTATTTTTCATTTTGAATCCCTAGTATGTTTCAAAACCCAAGTACATGAAGGAAAAAAATTGGGACTAAAAAGTGAATTCTGTGAAACAGACAATGGTTAAGTATCATAAATTCAGCATGTTCTATATGCAGGATGATGTGGCTGCACAAAAACTAAGATATGGCCTTTATCATAGCCTGGGTATTTTTATTTCAGCTATGCTAGAAATGCAGTGCCTACTCCTTTCCCAATCCCAGTGTTGATTAAGAAGAAGGTTTAAATATGCTCTATTTCCATATACAACTTGGTACTGCTTCCATCCTCCATCCTCATACCTAGAGGCTTACCATATTCTTGAAAGATTTGTTATTATGCTTTAACATTGCATTATATATGCATTAACATGACAGACTAAGGTAATCTTGAACTTCATTAAAAAGGCATAGAGTTAATTGTCCACAATAAACATTTAATAATTAAACTGTTGAAATATTGTAAGAAAGATTGTTTTTTTGCCATGAAGTAACACAATGTTAGTCTCATCCCAGAGATAAAGTAAATTGTGACCCCTTAGAGTGACTAGATTTTGAGTGTGTGTGTGTGTGTGTGTGTGTGTGTGTGTGTGTGTTTGTAGGGGAGGTAATTGTCACAAGCAATATTTCTCTGTCTTTTTCCTACAAATACTCCTTTGTCTTACAAGGGAGGATATGACAAAGACTGGATAATGTATTAAATGCTGCTGAGCTTGGGTCGAGCAAAGTGTGACTATTTCTGAAGTCATAATAAGCTTTCTTAACTCTCTGTGTACCTGTGATTGCTTCCTAGTTAAGTATAATATGCTTGTTCCTCAAAGAAGATGGTGTGGGTCAGTGGAAAAAGGGCTCTATTGGGGTTTGAAGTCGAGCTTTGTCATTTCATTTGTGTGGAACTTGGGGCACATCATTTCACCTTTCTAGATCTCACTTAAAATGAACTTCCTCACACTTAAAATGAACAGATTAGAGAAGGTCTTTCTAAGCCTCAGTATCCACATTTGTAAAATGGAAATAATATAGTTTTTAATTCACAAAATTATGAAAGTCAAATGAAATAATAACAATTGTAATTATTATTATTAAGCTTTCCAGAACTACATTCATGATTCTAAAATTTTCAAATGTTGAGACTTTAGAGATCATTCCCATTATGGCATCTCTCCTGCTCATTTCAGCCTACTTCACCCATACCAATGATAACAAGTAATAGTGTCCTGGAGAAATCATCATCATCACATAATACATATGCAAGATACATATTCAAATAATTATTAAATAGTATTATCATTTAACATAAACTATTTATATAATGCTATGAGATTTATAAAATATTCTCCCTTTTTTCTCATTTGAAAATCCAAATTTCAAGTAAAGAAATGTAATTTTAATGAGGGACTATACAACAATATATATCTAGAATATTCTCTAATTTGTTTTCAGAAAAAAAATTTGGTCCTTTTAAACACATGCCACCTCCAAAACACAATAATGATATAATTTACCATCACTGAGCCATTGACAATGTGAAAGAGTATTGTTTTGAACTTTCTATAAGACATCCATTAGTAAATGGTAGCAGCATCTACTACTAAATAGTAGCAGGACATTCAAGTGATGTGTATCTTGGGAAAAGCAGCCAGTACATTTTGGAGTTCACGTTATGAAAGGAAAGGAAAATCCAGCTTAGTCTAACAGACTCTAGAGTTGAGAAGTCCATATTTTGAAGAAGTCAAAGGGAAGGCAGGAACTTGAGATTCACAGTTCCACAAGAAAGAAAACATGATTCAAAGGAACTAGGTGCTTTTGACCAGGGATTTCAGAAGACAAAAAAAAAAAAAAAAAAGAAATGATTCTGATGGGTATGAAAAAAGGAAGTAAATAAAGAAACCTGTGTAGGTGCACAATATATATTGAACAACTTATTTTTTTTTAATTTTTACAAAATATGACACAAAAGTAGGTAACAGACACGAGACAAATTAGCAAAGTATTTTTAAAGAGTTTTTGTAAGGAATTCTAAAGCTCAGAGTAAATTAAGAATTGAATGATAAAATCAGCAAAAGTCTTTTTGTCTACATTGAAGGGAAAATACCAAAAATGAGATAGGATTGCTGTGTGGATAAGAAACTAATAATACTCAAGAAAGAGAAGATAGAATTCCTTAACTTATATAGTGCCTCTTCTTAATCTTTGAAAGAGACTGATATTTGGTCTTGCTAGAAAACAGCAAAAGAAACTGACATAATCAATATTAGGCACTTACTATGTGCCAGGCTCTGTGCTGTGATTAAAATATAATAACAAACAAAAGATAATCTTTGTTCTCAAGTAACTTAGAATCTAATGTCGGAGCCAATAAGTAAGAAACTTTGTTACAAACAATTTATGCATAGCATAATAAGTAAAAAACAAAGGGAAGGCAATAAAATTAAGGGGAATAAAGAAAATCTTCCTGTAGAAGATGAGATTTTAGCTGGGTGTTGAAGGAAGCCAGGAAGGAGAAATGTAAAGTCTGGACTAGCTCAGTACAGGATGTAGGTACCAGCCTGAATCCTTGATCTTAGAAGAGGAGTGAAGAGGCTGGACTCACATGGATGTTCAAACATGGAGTCTGTTTATTCCAAATTCTCTCAACCTTATATACACTAATACCTTCACATAACATAGCACACTGCACATGCCCTAAGTATATACTGCACATGTAGAACCACATAAACAACTTGCTATTGTGTGTAGATAACTCTTTGCCACTTAGTATCGCTCTGTTTTAATTACAACACAAGTTGTTACCATCCTCTGACTTCTCAAGAAGATTGAGAGCCCTTAGGGGAGATGGGGAACCAAACCAAATGCTGTCAACCGGGTCCCTTTTACTGGACTAAAGGATCTTATACCTCTCCCAAGGTTCCACACAATCTGTGGCCCTCTACAGAGAAATATGTGATGAACGAATTCCAGTCATAGAAGACAATAAGGTTAAATACCAGGACTGAGGAGAGACATAGTGTCTTTTTCGAAGAACAGCAAGGATGCTAATGTCACTCAGTCAAAGAGTATGGGGGGCATGAAATGAGCAAGGGTGAAGGTAAGTATGAAGTGAAACATAAATAAAAAGATGAAAGGAAAACACCATATTTCTTTTATAAAAATCAAGTCATCAGTGTCAGATTACCTATATCTGTGTTGACAACTGTTATATAAGTTTACTGAGCAGGGGTCTCTGAAAAAGTGTGTAGAATGGTTGAGATATCATGGAATTAGAGAAGTGTAAACATTATCCAAGAAAGAGAAAATAGTGGATTTTTTAAAATACAGGATATACACACACACATACACACACACACACACACACACACACACACACACACAGACCCGTATATATATATATGTAAATAAATTTTGACAATTAAATATATATACACATATAAAATTTTAAAAACAAATTTTATTGAAGCTATCATAGAATCTCAATTGGGAAGTAACTCAGGACATTTAGCTCAAGTTATATCTAGATAAGAATGTGTCTTACAACATACCTGAAAAGTTGTCATTTAGCTTTTACTTGGACTCCTTTGGGGAAGGGGTAAACTTCAGGAGTCATCCCATTTCAGTTTTAGATAGCTCTAATTATTAGAAAGGGCAGGTAAGTGGCACAGGAAGGTCAGGTAGTTGGGCTTGGAATCTGACAGACTTATTTTCATAAATTCAAATGCAGCCTTAGATATTTACTAGCTGTGTGATCCTGGGTAAGTTATTTAACTCAATCTCAGTTTCTCATGTATAAAATGATCAGGAGAAGGAAATGGCAAACCACTTCAGTCTCTGCCAAGAAAACTCCAAAACAGGGCCATGAAAAACCCCGCCTCACTGAAATAACTTTACAACAAACAAACAATTTTAGGAAGTTGCTTCTTTTTCTTGTATCAAGCTTAAATTTGCTTCTTCGTAAATTCCAACCTTTCCTCCATATTCTGCTAACTTGGGCTAAATAGAACAAATCTAATTGATTTTCCACTTAACAATCTTTCAAAAACTTGAAGATAACTAGTCTGCCTTACCCTCTCTTCCTTCTCTCTAACCATGCCATATTTTCTCTTCTCAAGATTAAATGCTCCATTTTCTCCCCAAATGATTTTCATGATATAATAGACAGGATCTTTGGCATCCTACCTGCCATCATCTAAACACTGTCCAGTTTATATATGACTATCACAAAATTAGGAACCAAGGACTAAAAATACTATTCTATGTGTTCTTTGATAAGACCAGAGAACATGGGATCATCAGGTTCCAAAACCAAAGCACTATACCTCTTAGAACAAAGTGGTTCTGTTGTTTGTGGTGTGTGCAGGTAAAGGTATTGTAATTTCACTGTTATAGGGAATTCTCTGTAAGCAAATTGCCTCTACTGATGTGGTTAGCTAACTTTTCTTTGCCTCAATTGCTGCCCAACAATTGAAAAGATATGTTCTCATTTAAACTAAGACCTGTTGAAGACCTTAGCTAAAAAACGCCAAGGTTTCCCATTTCATCTAAGGCTATCTCTAGTCATCTTGATCTATATCTTATCACTGGACACAAGGGGCTCTAGGGTGGGGTGGGGTGGGGTGAAGAAGTGAGGCTTGTGATCCTGCACAGCCCTCCCTCACTTAAAGCCAATTTATTCGTATATTATAATATCACTTCCCTGATGTCATGGTCCTTCTTGAGAATGAAAAACAATCAACAGAGATTTACATGTAAGTGCTAATCTATTAAATTACTAACCCAAAGTCACAGAAAAACATGTGTCAGATTTGGAGCTTTAATATAAATCTTCTTGATTAGCAGTCTACTTCACTATCCTCTGCAAAATGGTACCAGTGAATACAAGATTGCATTCTTTTTGTATTTTAGATATGGTATCACAATTCCAGACATGGATATGGCTCAAGAGCATTTTCCCAAGAAAAGCTATGATGATTATTTTATTAAGAAAATTGGCATTATTACCCTTAGTCTTATTTTAGATATGTTTAAAATACCTAAAAAAAAAAAAATAAGTATGTAATGTGTTAAGGTTTGCAAAACACCTTACAAGTTTATCTTTCAATCCCTCATAAAATGCTAGAAAATAGATGCTATAAAATTTTATCTCCATTTTAGAGATTAAGAAACTAAGTCAAATAAAAGGTAGGTGACGTTTCTAGGATTGATCACAAAGCAAGTAAGTATCTAAGGCCAGATTTCACTAGGATTTCTCCAACTCCTGGTTCGGCATTCTATTCCCTGTTCTACCTAGCTGCCATACACTTATCATATATGTAGTTTGCAGAAAGTGTCCCATTCAAGCCATATGAAAAAGATTTAGAGGTAAGATTTTGATTAAATGATAAAAATCCAAATGGTAGTGATAAATTGTCCTCATCCAATGGGATTTTCATTTTTTTTCTTTTTATAAATCTTCAAAAGATAATTTATCTCAAATTCTTATAATATTCAAGGGCTAAATATATTACACAGGAGGTTTATATAGATATATAAATATATGTATTATGTGTATGTATTCATTGTATGTATTTTATTCATATTTATATATGTACATATCTGTGTAGAATATAAACTTAAGTGAAAAGAATTTTATTTTTTTATCCCTAGGACCCACCATAGTGTTTAATAATTATGTATCAATCGATTCATACATATATTGACTGATCTACCTATCTATTATAATATCAGGGTCTATCTAGCAAAAAATCTTGCTATCTTCCCTTCTGCAGCCCTCTTCCACACCAAGAACAGAGATCTGATCTTTAGAATTCTTTTTCCTCAGTTAATTCACTTAGTTTGGGGACCTTACTTTGACTCCAAGCTGTTTTGATTGGCATATAAATGAACAGAAATTGCTTTACTGATTATTAGGTAATGTAAGAACTTTTTAGCCTATCAAGCAATTCCCCAGAAAACACCAGTACTTTTCTCACAAAGGTTTGTTGCTATCTGCTTTAACACAGAACCACTTCTGTACCACACCCCACTTCTATGTCTTATTCTTGTTTTTTGGACTAAAAGTCAAATCAATATTATGTAATTTTAGTCTGCAGTGTCTATTAATCAGTACTGGGATGAAATATTAAATTTCATTGCCTAGCCTCTAAGGTTCATCACGGTCAGGATTCAATGTACCTTTCTGGTCATGTTCCATATTATTCTATTTTATGTCCTTTATGTTCCTGTCAGACTAGAATCCTCAGTATTATCAAACCCTGCAAGGCATCTTCTGTCCCTGTAGATTCACAAAGACTGTTTTTTCTCCCTGTCATGTCTAAAAACACTTCTTCATTTTAATGTTTTAGTTTCCTTTTCTTCTATCACGGTTATCTCTAGTACTGATGCCTCCTTAGGATCTTTCCTAAAGGCCCCAAGGAAAACAAAATAAAACAAAATCACAACAAAAAAGCCCAACTTGTTCTCTTATTTATTCTGTCACTTTCTCACTCAAATATTTTTAAAGCATATTATCAGTAATTCCTTTTAGGTCTTATTACTTCATATGTTACATAATATCTGTGTATATGTGAAAATATATTTACAAAATATAATGGAAACTTCTTGGAATCACTTCACATTTGTCTTTGTATCCCAAAATATTTTTTATTTCAGTAAATGATAAGAATAGAAACTGGATCTAGGATTTCATTATTATTTCCCAGACAAGAAAAGTCCCTTTACTAATGCAGGCCAGACATTTAGATGCCTTTCAAAATCTTAAAGAGTTGCCTAGAGGAAAGATGTCAAACATAATAACGGACTTCTGGCAGCAAAGGGCCTGCAACACTCCAGATTGGTACCTGGACTAGATAAAATAAAATTGTAAAATATTGAACAAAAAATAAAATGTAATGAAATAGATATAACATTACATTTTAATCTAAATCAGTATGTGGCCCATATAGATTCTTATGTATGGATTAGTAGACCCCATTTCTATTTGACTTTGAACCTCTGTCTTAGAGCATTGAGAAGTTGACTAATTTGCGTATGGTTTCACTGTCACTATGTGTCAAACCTTAGACTTGAAGCTAGGTCTTCAAGATGAAATGCCTATCGACTTCAGAAGTGCTTTAAAAAGATGAGAACTGATTGAATTGAATTAACTCTAATTGTTTTGAGAGAAAATCAGTTGGTTCAGTGGATACAAAATGAGACCAGAACCAGAAAATCCTGAGTTCAGATCTGTTTTTAGACATTTACTAGTTATGTGACCCTGGGCAAATAATTTTTTAAATAGCTTTTTTTATTTATAAAACATATGCATGGGTAGTTTTTCAACACTGACCCTTGCAAAACCTTCTGTTCCAACTTTCCCCCTTCTTCCTCCCACTCCCCTCCCCTAGATGGCAGGTAGTCCAATACATGTTAAATATGTTAAAGTATATGTTAAATACAATATATGTATACATATTTATACAGTTATCTTGCTGCTCAAGAAAGATCAGATGTAGAAAGAAGGTAAGAAAAAAAAAAAAAAAAAACCTGAGAAGGAAAACAAAAATGCAAGCAAACAATAACAGAAAAAGTGGAAAGGCTATGTTGTTAAGGTCCACGCTCATTTCCCATAGTTCTTTTTCTGGGTATATCTGATTCTCTTCCTTTCTGAATAATTGGAAGTGATATGGTTCATCTTATTGTTGAAGAGAGCCATGTCCATCAGAACTGATCATCACATAGTATTGCTGTTGAAGTATATAATGATCTGGTTCTGCTCATTTCACTCAGCATCAGTTCATGTAAGTCTCTCCAAGCTTCTCTGTATTCATTTTGCTGGTCATTTGTTACAGAACAATAATATTCCATAACTTTCATATTGTAATGCTAGAGAAACTGAGGCAAGATAGAGATTAGATAGTATTTAATATTTTATTTGAAAGGAAGAGATTTACTGGGACCAAATGGATCCATAGTTTGGTCCCAGGGCTGAATGAGACTATCATCTCTAAGAATCCAGCAAACAATGTGAGTTCTCTATGATAAATATACACATGGCTCAGATATAGGGGGTAGACAGAGGCAGGGGCTGAGTCAGAGTGCTAAGAGCAGGAACAGGGAATGAATAATCCAGTTCTGACAGGGTGAGGGGAGGTATAGGGCATATCTGATAATTGGGATTACAGAATGGGAAGAGGCACCCAACATTCTGATAAGTTGGAATGGGGAGAGGCACCCAACATTCTGATGATGTCTAAAATAGAATGTCTTTCTCCTTATCTGTATCATCATGATTAGGAGGGAGGGGTGGTTGAGCAGAACAATTAGAAACTGAGGCAGGACAATTAGGGAAACTGAGTCAGGATAATAAAAGAGAACTGTGGCACAACATCCCACCTACTCTCTCTTCTGAATATTCAAATTATTGAATTACTTTACTCTAGACAGGTCTTAGCACCATAATTCTGACCAACCCTATATGAAGCAAATAAACCAAAATAAAACTAGAAAAATGCAAGGATTTATGCAAGTCTCTCCTTGATAAACCCAGAGTTAATCAACAATATGAAGGCTCCCTGTTGCAAGCATGTCAGGTCCTCTGCAATTAGGACACCATATCAGCCAGAAAATCTAGTTTGAGATGGACAGCTCACTATGAGTTAGGTCATTTGTGCATTTAACTCAGCCTCTGCTTATATAGGGAGTAGCAGTGCTCAAGACAGTCCTAAGAGGGGCACACCAAGTCTGTCAAGGACTCCAAAAGGTGAAAAAGTGGGGCCTGTAGTAGCTCCACCTGTCCCCTCTCAATAGAACAGGAGCTGCTACTAGGATACAGATTTCTGAGCAGATTATGCATAGTTAGACCAAGGAAAACAACCCCAAACTCTTAGAGGCCTGATACAAAACTGCTAAGGAACTGAGGTTACAGGAGTGGGAGTGGAGAAACTGATCAGAGAGATTGCCAGTCCCAAGACTGATTTCTGATTGTTTCTAAAAAATAATCCCCAAAACTGCGTCTGCCAAGGCAATTCCAACAGAATAAGGGATTTCAAAGTTAAAACATAATCAGCAAATCATAGTTCAGTAATTTTAAGCAAGGAGTAAAAATGAAAAGGACTGTTTAAAGGATATCTATAAAAATATACCAATGTCCCCAATTTCCTATCTTTTCCTCCCCTTTTTTCTCGCAGAAAGGAATTATCAAATAACCATTCCACATATAAATCTCAAGAGTGAATCAAAATTCCTATACATAACAGAATAGTACAGTAAGTTTCCTAAAAATTCTTCAAACATAACAGAAATAGTTACACACAGTTTTAACAATTTCCATCCCAAATGTTAAATACACAGTCATAGATGACCCAATCAGGGTTCCCAAATTCCCCATATCAGTCCATCAGGGGTAAAGGACAAAGCTCATTCAAAACTGCTTCAGGCTGGGCAATGGCGGAGACTCTCAGTCCATGCAGGGGGTATGTCTGGTGTGGTGTGCTGGCAATCAAAGCTGATCTAGGTCCCATAAGTAAGTCAATAATCTATAATTTGACCAAAATCTAAAACAAACAAACAAAAAAAACTACAAATCTAACAAATAAAGATTAGAACAGTCTGAGATAGAAAGGCTGGTCCACAATGACTGCTACAAGATGTGGAGAGGCCAAAATAGATTGACCAGCAGCTTCCTATGTGAAGAGATGCTTGTCTCACAGGCAAAAGTATAGTCCCAAATAAATAGCACTTAAGTCTTACTGTGCTAATTGTCCTCTCTTTATTTAGAAACTTAAAAAAAAAACAAACAAAAACTTGAATATTATAGACACAATGTCAAGTAACAGATAGATGATCAGGCTAAATACTTATTTGCCCAAGTATTTAGGATATAATGATTATATATATAACCAGATTTGAAACAGCAAAATATGACATAAAACCAGATTCAAAATAGCAAGGTATGATATAATTGAATTGCAATAACAGTTTCTATGGACCATTGCTCTGACCATAGAAATCAGTTACAGGAGGAAAAAATGCAGTGACACCACTATAACATAACATAAGCAGTTGAAACTCAACTTTCAGCACATATAGGATAAAATAGCTTTAATTCATTTTTACTCAAGTTAATTGTCCCACTAACTGTCAGAGGGTGAAGCTTTAAAACACCCAAATAGCATTAACTATAAGCCCAAGAAATTTTTTTATTTCCAATAACAAATCCCATTAACCAAAGTTTCAAATAAATCCTAAATAGATATTTACCATAACCTTATATTTATAACAGTAAGAATTTCTCAGTAAGTTAACTTCTTTCATATCTAAGTAGACAGTTTCATAAGTCAACATTATACAGCTTGCTTTTAAAATACCCAATACAGACAAATATTTCAAATTGCATATTGTCCATAACAGAAACATTTTCAAAAGGATAAAAAAAGAAAAAAAAAACTATAATTTTCAGAAGCTCTTTAAATGACCTCAGGATGAACCAATACAATCAATTAAAACTTAGATAGAACATCCTATACAGAATATCCTAATACCACATAAAAGAATCCAAGAGATTCTTAAAAATAGTAAACTTTTAGAAATACCATAACCTTATATTGATAACAGTAAGGAATTTGTCTCCATAAGTTCACAAATGATCTTTCATATCTAAGTAGATGGTTATAAGTTCAACATTACACAAATCATTTTGCTTTCAGAAAACTTACAGTTCCAACAAACCTCTTAGAGCAGCTATTGACTTGAAAAATAAAAATAAAACATTCAATTAACACTATGTAAATGTAGGCTATTCCTTTAAACAGTAGAAGCAATTAATGTTTGAACCATAAAGGAGCTGCAGTTTGTTAAAAAAAAAAAAAAAAAAAAAAGCCACCATACTTAATGGAGAAGGAGGATTAGATTTTCCCTTTCCACGTGGTCGCCTTTTCCCCATTCTACCATGCTTTCCAACCCTAACTTCTCACAATGAACCTTTTTAGGGTGCCATTTCCCCCAGGATCCAATCTGCCAGCTAAAGACAAGCCCCAACCTCATGGTGTATCTCCTTTCCCATGGCAAATGGCAAAGTCACTACGGGTTTGTGCCTTTTTGTTCTCTATTTCTGGAAAGCCATTTTCCTCTTTCTTCTTCCTTCTCTCACACCATCTCTTCCTGTCCCATCTCTATCTTTCTCCTCCCAATGCCTACTTGTTCAAACCTTCTCTGAAATACTTTAAACACTCCCAAACCAATAACCCTTCTGACTAGATGTTCCATTTAAACTATTAATTGCTTTTGCAAATCAATCTCTCTTGTCCCTTGTCTTTAAATCACCTTTTTTTAAACTTTAAACTTCAAAGTTTGCAAATAACATTGAAGCAAATTTCATAAAACGTATACATATGCCCAACAAAGCTGATAAATTTTTAAGGCACAACTTTACAAATTACCCAATACTTCTAGAAAGCATCTACACACCATCTAAATATGGATTTGGCAGTGGTACAACTGACAATAAGGATTACTAACAGAGATATAGATATCCATTTACAGAAGGATGGCTGGTCTTTACCTGAAAAAGGCATTTTTTTTCATTTTTTTTATTATAGCTTTTTATTTACAAATTATATGCATGGTAATTTTACAGCATTGACAATTGCCAAACCTTTTGTTCCATTTTTTTCCCCTCTTTCTCCCCATTTTCTCCCCCCGATGGCAGGTTGACCAATATATGTTAAGTATGTTAAAGTGCAAATTAAATCCCAACAGTTATTTTGCTGTACAAAAAGAATCGGAGTTTGAAATAGTGTACTCTTAGCCTGTGAAGGAAATCAAAAATGAAGGCGGACAAAAATATAAGGATTGGGAATTCAATGTAATGGTTCATAGTCACCTCTCAGAGTTCTTCCACTAGGTGTAGCTGGTTCAATTCATTACTACTTTATTAGAGCTGCTTTGGTTCCTCTCATTGTTGAAGATGGTCAGGTCCATCAGAATTGATCATCATATAGTATTGTTGTTGAAGTATATAATGATCTCCTGGTCCTGCTCATTTCACTCAGCATCAGTTCATGTAAGTCTCTCCAGGCCCTTCTGAAATCCTCCTGCTGGTCATTTCTTACAGAACAACAATATTCCATAATATTCATATACCACAATTTATTCAGCCATTTTCCAACTGATGGGCATCCACTCAGTTTCCAGTTTCTGGCCACTACAAAGAGGCCTGCCACAAACATATGTGCACATACAGGTCCCGTTCCCTTCTTTAAAGTGAAAAAGGCAATTTAATAGGGCTTCAATCATTTAAATGTGGCACATCATTAGAACATTTCTCCTTGAAAGTTGGGCTGTTCATTGTCTTTATGATCATAAAGGTCCTTAATAGGTGCTGCCAGCTCTAACTTTCCTATTAAATAAAAACAATGCATTTGAAAAAAAAAAACTATTGAATTAAAAAAATCATTTAGATGAATATGAATAGAAAAAAGCTAAAAAATGAAAAACATACAAATTAAAGATACAATATGAAGTAAATATAATAGACACTTTATTTGTTTATTACAAGAATATGAACAATAATCTGGACAGCTCATGAATTGAGAAAACTTTAAAATTTGATATTTTAAAAATACACCCATTATAAGTCACCAGGAGAAAGTCATGTGTGCCATTTAAAAGTATTTTTCTATAACTTGAGAAAATGCAGATGCCTATGCACATATCTTAGAGCCTTGTTTATATAAGAAGATTTTCTGACTGTGCTGCCTTTTGTGGTTTAAACTAATTTCCACTTTTCTTTATTCTTCATCTGTATAGTGTGTTGTCTTCTTGACTCTAAAATACTTCATCTCTTTCTCTAATTTGGATCTAGAGGTACAGAAGTACAAAGATGATTAAAGATGCACTGAAGTGTTCATTTTCTGCATCTCTCACATGCCATCTAAAAGCTAATTAAACAAGGAATGAGATCTGTGGTTCAGGAAAATGTCTGCCTCGTGATTATTTTTCTTAAGAACATTCTAAAATGTTTCTGAGACTCTCATCACAGAATCCCTCTTCTAATAATACCTCAATATAGTGTAGAGTTGATACTTAGGTTTTTGAAGCACTATAGTGTAGATGTGATACTTAGATTTTTGAAGCACTATCAGAAGGCATGCAACTTGGCAATTCTAATCAAATCAGGAAACCCACAGTATGGACTTGGATCATTGGGGCTGATAATAAAAGATGCCTTCACAGTGACTATCATCTTCCCTTTGTCTTCCTCTTCCTTGGCACTTTCACTTACTCTAAAAGTCCCAGAATCCAGTCATATTGTTGGATAGTAAAAAGAACATTCACCAAGGGAACCCTATCTTCTTCAGCCTTTCCTTTGCCTTGTCCTCTTGAATTCTCACTATTTGAATGAGATAGGTGTAAAAAACTTCATGCCTTCTAATGAGGGAGGACAGGTGTTTAGAACAGTATCTAGTACTAGCAAGGACTTAATATTTGTTTATTGATTGGTTGAAGTTGTTAGATCTTGTCCCCAGCCCTGCCACTGCTTCCAGCCCTTAGCATCTGCCCTTAAGTGTATTGATATTATTATGTTAACTCCTTATGTAGCCTACAGACTTTTAGGTCTTCTTATTTTCTCTACTATTGTACCCTTAAGACTTCCAAGACTTTATATATCCTAAAGCTGAACTTTCTTTTATGTGATCTTATATTGCTTCTCAGAATAATCTTTTTAAGGATACAAATAAAATACTTTGGACTATAATGGAAACCAATTACATTTAAATGGTTATCTATATGTCCATTTATAGCTGTATCTTTTTTAAAGCAAAAAAAGATAATGGACACCAGATTAAGAACCTCTGATTCAAATAGTTCCAATTGACCCAATGAAAGACAACCCAGTGAAAGCAATGAAAGGCAATCGCAAAGAAGCAAGTGTAGTATGAGATATGGGAGGGGGTGGTTATTAGAGCTTCCAAAATGGGCATATTGTAGAAAGAATTTTTTACAGGTACTAGCTGAATGAGATGGATTCTGAAGTCCCATTTTTGTATGACTCTAAGAGTGTGACATGTTAGAATTATTTAAAACATTTGTTCTCTATCATCTAGAGATCTAGATCTATCATCTCTAGATGATAGAGAACAAATGTTTTAAATGATTCTAACATGTCCCTATGTATCATAGGAACTTTACTTCAACATTCCCTATCCTTCATCATCTATCTTTTTTGCTTTCTTCCAGTTTCTATGCATAGGTCATAGCCTTAATATTTTACTTTTAAGACTTGCAGATAGAAGAAACATTAAAATATGTTGGGTAATAGATAGGTAGTAGATGCTGTGCTGTTCTTTAAGTCAGGAATAACTGAGTTCATGTTCTATCTTTGACACAAACTGGCTGTGTGAATCTGATTAAGTTGCCCAGTACCTCAATGCTTCAAGCAATTGTCTAAAACTATGCATAGGAGAGCAGTAGTCAAGTTGCATTGGTTCAGGGAAATTCATCCCTGAAAACAGTTCTCTAAAAACAGCATTCTCCACGCCTTCGGGGAGAAAAACTAATCTATTTGAAAGCTGCATATATCTATGTATGATGGATTGTCATCATATTCTAAATAATGCACCATGCCTATTGCTGCCAGGACTAATTTCCTTTGTCATGTCTAGTTTTCACTATACTTTTCTCATCTATTCTCTCCAAGGTTACTTCTTTCATGTACCTTTTCTTTTGTATGAGAAGTCTAATCTTTTATAGATGCCATCACCAGTCAATTGCACTTTACTTGTACCAAGTGAAAAAAAATAAACATGGATGTACTCTTCAGGTTTTCTTCCTTTCTTTCTTTTTTTTTTTTTTTTTTTTATCTTTTGGAGGTAGGGCAAGGGATGGAGGTTAGCTGATCAGGGTATGATTATTCTCCAGATAGAGAGAAAGAAAGATACTACATAATGCATAATCAAGATAATTTAAGACTACATTATGGGCATCTAAGTGATGCAATAGATAGACTGCCAGACCTGAAATGAGAAAGATCTGAATTCAAATCTAGCTTCAGAAGCTTACTTGCTATGTGATCCTAAACAAAACACTTAGCTTTGCCTTAGTTTACTCATTTGTAAAAAGAGCTGGAAAAGGAAATGGGAAGTTACTCCAATATTTTTGCCAAGAAAACCCCAAATGGGATTACAAAAAGTCAAACCCAACTGAACAAAAACAAGAACATACATATATACTATATACTTACATATATGCTATGATTGTAGTACATAGGAATAGCTTGTTATTACCTATGTAATTGTTTTAAAGAGAATTTACTTTTTATTTCCTCCAGACTTTTATTATTGCTATTACTTTATTTTTGTGGATTTATTTCATTCCTGTTTACCAAAGCTATGAAATGTCTTAATTTATTTCTTTTAATTTTTCTAAGTAAAACATTGTATGTTCTGGAAATAGGCCTAATTTCCCTTACTCTTTGTCAATGTTTATGCCTTCAATTTCTATTTAGAGCAAATAAGGTAGCATAGTGGATGAATTGCTTGATCTGGAGTCAGGAAGATCTGTGTTAAATCCTTAGTCATATATTTATAGTTTGACCATGTGCAAATGACTCAATTTCATCATGTATCAAATAAGGATGTTAAAAGGACCTACTATAGGTGTTTGTTGTGTGCATGTGAGGCTATATATGTAAAATACTTGACAATTATTAAAGTGAAATACTAGGTCTTTGGTGTTAGCTCTGTGACTAATATTTACTGTAAGAAATGCCTAGCAAAATATTACTAACAGTTTTGCTTTCCTAGCACTTTGGATTTAGATGTAATTAACAGAAGCAAAGAAATTTCTTTCACAAAATCAAGAAATTAAGGGTTTTTTTGTTTTGTTTTGTATTTGCTGCATAGAGAAGAAAAGGGAATTTTATAATTTTTGTTTGTTTATTGATCAGCAAATGTGGCAAAAAACAATCTCTTAATCCAAATGAAATTACATATTGAAATATATACATGCATATGTACAAACATCTCAATAAATAGTTTATAAAAAAGGAGATTATTCAAGTATATCTTTTTTTAAAACTATCTCTAGTTTTAAATGCCATCAGATTTTAGATAAAGGACCCCTCTTTCAAGTGATTATATTAAAGGAAGGCTATTGTGAAGCAATCCCTCTAGTAATTGTATTAATCAACTAAGAATCTAATTTGAAAAAAAAAGGTTTTTAAAATAAACATAGTTTTTGTTATTTATTTTTTAGGAAAGTCAAGTGAGATCTGATAACCTGTAGTTGGTTAAAAATAGATTAACTGATGGATCTGTGTTTGCTCATTATTTCAGTCTATTTTTAAAAATCTTTAATAAAGGTCTTAACTTTCCTCTGAGGTTGATAATAATAAATCAAACATGTGTTTAAACTTGTCTTAATGCTTCCTATTACTAGGTATCTTTAAATTTTGAGATTAATCAGTAAACAAATTCAAAAGGCTGAGAAACCACTAGTTAACAACCCACTACAAAGATATTTGTCCTGGGAGGACCAATGCCCACTGTTACAAGAATGTAGAATGAGAAGAGATAGATTCAGCCAGCAAAAATAAGAATAATGGAAAATAATCAAGATGCCATGAAGCAAAATAAGAACTTTAACAAATCATAAAATAAACTGCTGTATACAAAAGCCTTGGCATAAGCAATCTATTTTAATTATAATTCTGACTGCCTCCTATGCTTATTCTGACTTCACTGTAACTCTGAACTAGGCTTTCATCATTCCCATTTAGCTTATTTGAGCTCAGCCCAGCCTGTGGGATCTGACTCATAATATTGGATTCCCTCTTCAAACTTATGAGCACCTTCTTCTGTGTCTGCTATGTGGAAGCTCTTATGCTAATTGTGGGAATCATCATTATCACTTGCATTGGAAGAAGATGGTAAATTGTGGCTAATAGAAAAAAAAGACGATTTTGTTTGTTTCAATAATATGCTCACTATTTTAGTATCTGGAAACTCTGAAAAAAATTCAATTATTTAATTTATTATCCATAAAAATTGTTCCATATATTCATTTCCATATTTTGACACTAAGGAGGTTCTAAAATAAGAAAAAGATTCAGGAAGGAAAAAAACCATCCTTCTACTCCAATCCTCAAATTTAAGCTTTCAAAGACTCAAGCCAAAGGGGAAAATGGTCTCCCTGCTTGTGGTAGCCTCTGGTACTGCCAGTATAAGGAAATCACTTTGTAACATTCAGTGGTAGGATGTCTATGAGACAATACATATAAGATAGCTACAATTTTGGTGATGTTCTGGCTCTTACTTTTAACAGGGAATATGGTACAGGAAAACTATAGAAGAGTTTATTCTCTTGAATCCCCTGATAGAACTGTGCAGGACATGCATTTTCTTCATTGCATAAATCAGTTTCTTTTAGGAGGCTATTCAGATATTCCTTAATTACTCGTGTTATTGTTACAAGTCCTACCTTTTAAACAGATATTTATAGTCAATTGGGGGGTGGGTGGGGAATTGGTGGTGGTGAACCATATAACCACTACCTCTCCACCAAGAGGCGGAAGGTATTAAGTGAAAGACTGAGGTGTCACTTTCAAATAAAAAGTAAGGCCAAAAATCATATATACAACCAACATGGTAAAATATAGTTATAGAATTGGCAACAAAAGTATAAAAAAGTATATTTTATGTTGATTGTGCATATGGTTTTAATATTACCTCTTCTTATAAAGTGTTATCTCAATCTCATTTCATCTATGTGCCAAAAAACACATTTTCTATTGCCCTTTTCTCTAATACCATACCCCACCCAAGTACCTCTCTCAATTACCTAGAGTACTTGCCAAATAAATTTTAACTATATAGCTCCTCTCTCTAAGGCTCCATATGGCTCCATATGGTCTTAGTAATCCCTCTTCCTTTGAAAGATGTCAGTGTAAGTTGGTTCTTACATATTGTTTTTTTTTTTTTAATAACATTTTATTGACAGAACCCATGCCAGGGTAATTTTTTACAATATTATCCCTTGCATTCACTTCTGTTACGATTGTTCCCCTCTCTCCCTCCAGTCCTATACATGTTAAATAGGTGACAGTATATCTTAGATACAATATATGTGTGCAGAACCGAACAGTTCTCTTGTTGCTCAGGGAAAATTAGATTCAGAAGGTATAAATAACCCAGGAAGAAAAACAAAAATGCAAGCAGTTTACATTCATTTCCCAGTGTTCTTTCTTTGGGTATAGCTGCTTCAGTCCATCCTTGACAAATTAAAATTGAGTTAGATCTTCTCTTTGTTGAAGAAATCCACTTCCATCAGAATACATCCTCATACAGTATTGTTGTTGAGGTATATAATGATGTCCTGGTTCTGCTCATTTCATTCAGCATCAGTTCATGTAAGTCTCACCAATCCTCTCTGTATTCATCCTGCTGGTCATTTCTTACAGAACAATAATATTCTATAACATTCATATACCACAATTTACTCAACCATTCTCCAACTGATGGGCATCCATTCATTTTCCAGCTTTTAGCCACTACAAACAGGGCTGCCACAAACACTTTGGCACATACATGTCCCTTTCCCTTCTTTAATATTTCTTTGGGGTTTAAGCCCAGTAGAAACACTGCTGGATCAAAGGGTATGCACAGTTTGATAACTTTTTGAACAAAGTTCCAAATTGCTCTCCAGAATGACTGGATGTGTTCACAATTACACCAACAATGTATCAGTGCCCCTGTTTTCCCACATCCCCTCCAACATTCCGCATTATCTTTCCCTGTCATTCTAGCCAATCCGACAGGTGTGTAGTGGCATCTCAGAGTTGTCTTAATTTGCATTTCTCTGATTAATAATGATTTGGAGCATATTTTCATGTGGCTAGAAATACTTTTAATTTCTTTGTCTGAGAATTGTCTGTTCATATCCTTTGATCAATTGGAGAATGGATTGATTTCTTATAAATTAGAGTCAATTCTCTATATATTTCGGAAATAAGGCCTTTATCAAAACCTTTGACTGTAAAAATGTTTTCCCAGTTTATTGTTTCCCTTCTAATCTTGCCTGCAATAGTTTTGTTTGTACAAAAACTTTTTAATTTTTGATATAATCAAAATTTTCTATTTTCTAGTCAATAGTGATCTCTAGTTCTTCTTTGGTCATAAATCCCTTCCTCTTCCACAGGTCTGAGAGGTAAACTATCCTATGCTCTTCCAATTTATTTATAATCACATTCTTTATGCCTAGGTCATGAACCCATTTTGACCTTATCTTGGTATGTGGTGTTAAGTGTGGGTCAATGCCTAATTTCTGCCATATTAATTTCCAATTTTCCCAGCAATTTTTGTCAAATAATGCATTCTTATACCAAAAACTGGGGTCTTTGGGTTTGTCAAACTCTAGATAATTAAAGTTATTGGCTGTTTTATCCTTTGAACCTAACCTATTCCATTGATCAACTAGTCTATTTCTTAGCCAATACCAGATGGTTTTAGTTACCACTGCTTTATAATACAATTTTAGATCTGGTACAGCTAGGCCACTTTCATTTGATTTTTTTTTCATTAATTCCCTTGAAATTCTTGACCTTTTGTTTTTCCATATGAACTTTGTTGTTATTTTTTCTAGGTCATCAAAATAGTTTTTGGGGAGTCTAATTAGTATAGCACTAAAGAAATAGATTAGTTTAGGTAGTATTGTCATCTTTATTATATTTGCTCACCCAAACCAAGAGCATTTAATATTTTTCCACTTGGTTAGATCAGATTTAATTTGTGTGGAAAGTGTCTTGTAGTTTTGCTCATAAAGTTCCCAATTTTCCTTTGGCAGATAGATTCCTAAATATTTTATACAATCAGTAGTTACTTTAAATGGAATTTCTCTTTGTAACTCTAACTGTTGGGTTTTGCTAGTGATATATATATATATATATATATATAAATGCTGATGACTTATATGGGTTTATTTTGTATCCTGCAACTTAGCTAAAGATGTGGATTGTTTCTAATAACTTTTTAGTAGAATCTCTAGGGTTCTCTAAGTATACCATCATATCATCAGCAAAGAGTGATAATTTGGTTTCCTCATTGCCTATTCTTATTCCTTTAATCTTTTTCTCTACTCTTATTGCCAAAACTAGCATTTCTAATACAATATTAATTAGTAACGGTGATAGTGGGCAACCTTGTTTCACTCTTGATGTTATTGGGAATGGTTGCAGTTTGTCCCCATTACATATAATGCTTATTGCTGGTTTTAAATAGATGCTACTGATTATTTTAAGGAAAAGTCCATTTATTCCTATACTCTCAAGTGTTTTCAATAGGAATGGATATTGGATTTTATCAAATGCTTTTTCTGCATCTATTCAGCTAATCATATGTTTTTTGTTACTTTGCTTATTAATATGGCCAATTATACTGAAAGTTTTCCTAATATTGAACCAGCCTTGCATTCCTGGTATAAATTATACTTGATAATGGTATATTATCCTGGGGATGATTTTCTGTAGTCTTTTTGCTAATATTTTATTTATGATTTAAGCATCAATATTCATTAGGGAGATTGGTGTATAATTTTCTTTCTCTGTTTTCAACCTACCTGGTTTAGGTATCAGTACCATGTCTGTGTCATAAAAGGAATTTGGTAGGACTCCTTCATTCCCTATTTTTTCAAATAGTTTATGAAGCATTGGGACTAATTGTTCTTTGAATGTTTGATAGAATTCACATGTAAATCCATCTGGTCCTGGAGATTTTTTTTTTAGGAAGTTGATTAATAGCTTGTTCTATTTCTTTTTCTGAAATGGAACTAGTTAAGCAATTTACTTCCTCTTCTGATAATCTGGGAACCCTATATTTTTGGAGGTAGTCATCCATTTCACTTAGGTTATCAAATTTATTGGCATAAAGTTGGGCAAAGTAACCCCTTATTATTTCTTTAATTTCCTCTTCATTGGTGGAAAGTTCTCCCTTTTGATTTGTAAGTCTACTATTTTGATTTTCCTCTCTCCTTTTTCTAATCAGATTTACCAAAGGTTTATCAATTTTATTGGTTTTTTTCATAAAACCAAATCTTAGTTTTATTTATTAGTTCAATAGTTTTTTTTTACTTTCAATATTATTAATTTCTCCTTTTAATTTTAGAATTTCAAGTTTAGTAATTGATTGGGGGTTTTTAATTTGGTCTTTTTCTAGCTTTTTAAGTTGCAAGCCCAATTCATTGACCTTCTCTTTCTCTATTTTGTTCAAGTAAGCCTCTAAGGATATAAAGTTTCCCCTTATTCCCGCTTTGGCTGCATCCCACAAATTTTGGTATGATGTCTCACCGTTGTCATTATCTTGACTGAAGTTATTAATTTGTCTATAATTTGCTGTTTCACCCAATCATTCTTTAAGATGAGATTATTTAGTTTCCAATTACTTTTTGATTTATTTACACCTACCTTTTTGTTGAATGTAGTTTTTATTGCATTGTTATCTGAAAAGAAAGCATTTACTTTTTCTGCCTTCCTGAATTTAATTTTGAGGTCTTTATGTCCTAATATTTGGTCAATTTTTGTGTAGGTTCCATGAGCTACTGAGAAGAAAGTATATTCTTTTCTATCACCATTCAGTTTTCTCCAGAGATTTATCATACCTAATTTTTCTAATATTCTATTTACTCCTTTAATTTCTCTCTTATTTGTTTTGTGATTTGATTTATCTAAATCTGAGAGTGCAAGATTGAGGTCTCCCACTCCCACTCCCACTCCCTCCCACCTTCCGATTCTATTACTTCTGGGCAGTTCTCTTTGATGATTTCCTGTAAAATAGTATCTAGGCTCTTTTTTTCATCATAATTTTCAGATAGTCCGATGATCCTCAGGTTATCTCTCCTAGATCTATTTTCCAGGTCTGTTGTTTTTCCAAGTAAATATTTGATATTTTTTTCCAATCTTTTATTTATTTATTTATTTTTTTTTGGTTTTGCTTCACTGATTCTTCTTGGCTCAATGAATCAATCATTTCTATTTGTTCAGTTCTGATATTTAGTGAGTTATTTTCTTCATAAATAGACCTCCCATAAATAGACACTGCTGTCTATTTCTTCTTGCAACTCTCTTAACTTCTCCTTTAGGAAGTTAGATGCTATACCACTTGGTGCATATGCTTAATACTGATATTGCTTCATTGTCTATAGTACCTTTTAGCAAGATAGAGTTTCCTTCCTTATCTCTTTTAATTAGATCAATTTTTGCTTTTACTTGATCTGAGATAAGGATGGCTACCTCTGCTTTTTAACTTCGCCTGAAGCATAATAGATTCTGCTCCAGCCTTTTACCTTTACTCTGTATGTATCTCCCTATTTTATGTGTTTCCTGTAAACAACATATTGTAGGGTTCTGACTTTTGATCCAGTCTGCTATCTGCCTCCTCTTTATGGGGGAGTTCATCCCATTCACATTTATGGTTAAAATTACTAATTCTGTATTTCCTGCCATCCTAATATCCCCAGATTATGCTTTTCTTTTTCTTGCCCTCCTTTCCCCCTTCCTTAGTATTAAACTTATTGGTCCCACTTGAGTCACCCAGCTCTCTCTCTTTAGTATCTCTCCCTCATCCCTTTGAATCCCTTCCCCTTTCTTGTACCCTTCCCTTATTACTCTTTTTCCTTTTCCCTTTTCCTCTCCCACTTTTTAATGAGGTAAGAGAAGATTCTCTGTAAAACAAATGTGTCAATTATTTCCTCTTTGAGCCAACTCTGATGAGAGTAAGATTCCCACAATGTTCCTCCCCCTCTCTAAATTCCCTCAGATATGATAGGTTTCCTTTGCCTCATCGATGCATGTAGTTTCCCTCTTTTTATCTCCCCTTTCCCCTTTTTCTGACACTATCCCCTTTCCATTTCTACTTCCCTTTTTTATGCTATATCAGTAAAATCAAATTATACATGTGATTTTTATGTATGTCCACAACAGAAATACAGTTCTCAAGAGTTCCTTTTACCTTTTTCTACTTGTCTTGAGTCCTGTTGTTGGAGATCAAATTTTTTGTTTAAGTCTGGTTTTTTTCTTTAGAAACATATGGAATTACTCTGTTTCATTAAATGTCCATCTTCTTCCATGGAAAAAAAAATGCTCAGCTTAGCTGGGTAGTTTATTCTTGGCTGCATTCCAAGTTCTTTTGTCTTTCAGAATATCAAATTCCAGGCTCTTCAATCCTTTAATTTTGAGGCAGCCAGATCTTGTGTGACCCTTATTGTGGAACCTCAGTATTTGAACTGTTTTTTCCTGACTACTTGTAAAAATTCTTTAGTCTGAAAATTCTGAAGTTTGGCCACAATATTCCTCTGAGTCTTTATTTAAGCTCCTTTTCAGAAGGTGTTCGATGGATTCTTTCAATGCCTCCTTTACCTTCCGATTCTATTACTTCTGGGCAGTTCTCTTTGATGATTTCCTGTAAAATAGTATCTAGGCTCTTTTTTTCATCATAATTTTCAGATAGTCCGATGATCCTCAGGTTATCTGTCCTAGATCTATTTTCCAGGTCTGTTGTTTTTCCAAGTAAATATTTGATATTTTTTTCCAATCTTTCATTTTTTTTTTTTTTTTTTTTTTGGTTTTGCTTGACTGATTCTTCTTGGCTCAATGACTCAATCATTTCTATTTGTTCAGTTCTGATTTTTAGTGAGTTATTTTCTTCATAAACTTTTTTTACTTCTTTTTGTATATTTGTATATGTCCAATTGAGTTTTTAAATGAGTTGTTTAACTCTATGGAATTTTTTTCCATTTCACTTTTTTTTTTTTAGTAAGTTATTTTCTTTTTCCAATTCACAAATTCTGTTTCCCTAAACTTCTTGGGAGTTTTTTTTTACCTTTTCCAATTCACATTTCACAAAGTTGTTTTCTTTTTCCACTTTATCAAATTTTTCTTTTAGTGAGTTATATGTCTTTTCTGTACTCTCTTGCATAACTTCTCTTTCCTTTCCCCAGTTTTCCTCTAGTTCTCTTTTAAGGTTTTTAATAGTCTCTTCTAGGAGAGCCTTTTGTATTAGGGACCAACAGTTGTCTGGAGACTGTCTGCTATTAGTCTCTTTGGGGTTGAAAAGCTGTTCTCTTTCTGAACAGGAACTATCAATCGTCCTTTTGATTTTTTTACTCATTTTGTTAAAGCCCGTAGGGTCTACCTTCAAGGCCAGGAGGTTAACAGCTTCTTCTGCAGAGCAGTGAAAGGTGTATGGATGGGTAGCTGTCCTGCTAGCTGGCTTCAAAAAGCAGCAAGGTACTGGAGTGCTCTGGGAAAGAGTTCCCCACCTGGAAGTAACTCAGGCCTGCAGGGCAGAGCTGGGAAAGCACCCTGCAAAGAACCTCTGCTGTGTGAGATAACGACTGCCCTGGGGCTAGACACTGAGCAGTGAGAATTTCACTACCCCAAGCCAAATCCCACCCTAGGTTGTGGGTATTAGCAGTTGAGCAGTGAATGGACTAGCAAGGACTGGAAGTGTCTCTGCCTTGGGAAGCACAGTCTGCTGGAATTCTATTGCCCCAGGCTGAGCCCCCCACTGTGCCAATTAGAGGCTGCCTAGGCTGTGCCCCCCTGCCTTGCAGGTTTTGTAACTGCCCCGCAAAAGCCCGGACCTGCAGGATGTAGTTGCAGGGCTGTGTTACAGTCTGCCTCAGTCACTTCTGGGTTTGAGTAGTTATAGCCAGATCTTGTTAGGTTCTGTCGTTTTTTAGAGTCCCTTCTGTTTTACTATTCAGTTTACTGCTTTGTAATCAAGGAAGAGCAGTTAGCCTATGGCAGAGTCATCTCTACAACTTTTCTAGCCACAGAGATTACCCTGCCCCTGGTCTGCTCAGGATACTAGTCTCTCACTGCCTGTGCTAGTCTGTTCCTGGCCCCTCAGGACAAACCTTTCCTGGCGATCTTCCAGATTGGCTTCAGCTGGTAAGTTGTAGTGCTTCTGATCTTCATAAATTTAAGCAGTGAAGAGCTGTTTTTGAGGCTGAATTAAATAGTTGGTTATGAGGGGAATGAGAAGAGCTTAGAAAGTCATGTGTGCCTTCTCTGCCATCTTCTTACATATTGTTTTAAAGAAGATCCGAGAGGCTTAACTATGAGAACCACAGTTTTACCATGTAAAAGAAATAGCATTCCATACAAGTCCCATGACTCACAAAATGCATCATTTTTCTCAGAAAACAAAGGAAAGAGATGTTGATGGCCTATTTTCTTCAAATTGTTTCTAATTGTTTAGAAATTCTAAATACTAATATCTGTACAATATATCAGAAAGGCATCATAAATGGACAAAGAAAGGTCTCCTTCTTGATAAAATATTGTATAGAATATTTTAGCACATCATTTCCCCGTGGTAGTGAACACTTACTTGGCAGCCTTGATTATAGGATTTCAAATACAAAGAAACAAGTTGGACACAGATAACTTTAATCTTTTCCAGTCATCATGAACTTGTATGTAAAGTGGTAATTGGTGCTAACTGACAAACTTGTCAATTAATACAACTTGCACAGTGTTTTATGTTTTGATTCTGAATCAAAATTGAGGTAAGGGGGAATGCATATCTCAGTGAGTTCAGATAAATATTTATTCTTCTGTTCCTCACCATTTTATAAACCATCTGTCTTGCATCCCTGGATGTTGGAGGCTGGTGGGGAAAAACTGCTGAGTGAGCACTTTAAGCACTTAACATTCACCAGAGCAAACTAGTCAGTATTTGACTGTATCTGGATTCTCTCTTTTTTCTCCTGTGGATTCAACTATTCAATAGTGTTGAAAAATTGGCTGGAAGTTGTGAAAATATCCCCTCTGGCATATGAATCTCCTTGGTAGAGGGAAAGAAAAGAGAGCTGATGAAGTCTAAGTCAGATGTTCTCAATATCAACCATCTTCTGGTTGTACAACCCAGAAGACCCCCACCTATTTCAACTCAATTCAATTATTCAACTCAATTCAATGAACAAACATTCATTTATGAAGGATAACATGGTGTATGTTTGGGATCTAATGGGGAAAAATGGGTTACAACTAAACATACGGAGTTGGCTGTGAAGACCACCTTAGCACCCTGGATACTTTAGAATCAGCCGGAGTCAGGATAAGCAAAAGTCCTTGGTCTTTATTCTTTGTCAAAGTGAGAGGAATGGACACAAGAATCCCCACACCTCTGCTCTTCATCTCCCGGCCAGAAGTCACTCTGGCTTGTCTTACTCCACCCTCTAAACCCTACTCTAATTCTCTGTATACACCAATAGATCAAGCCAGCACAGAATAGTAGGTCAGGCCATTTTCCAAGCATATGCTAGTAGAGTATTGTCCAATAAGTAATTATCCTTAAGTGCTCAGTCGTCTGAACCTCAGTGCATGAACTCAAGAGTTTCAGCCCTTTATAGTTGGCTATTGAATAAAATGGATGAAAGAAACATATCCATTTTTCTCATTTTTTTTCAAAATTAAGGATACTCCCTCAGTAAATATTTAGTTCATTGTCAAGGAAAAAAAAAACGATTATGAAGCACACAGACCCTGTTGGTTCTTATTAGGAAGCTAGACTGAGCAGTGATGAAAATGTTGGCCTTGGAGTCAGGAAGAAATGAATTCAAATCTTTATCTCTTATTAACTAATGTTCTCTCATTTATAAAACAGGGATATGTAATAGTGTCTACCTCCTAGGATAGTTGTGAGGATCAAATGAGATTAAATTGTAAAGCATTTTGCAAAAATTAAAACACTTTATAAATGATAGCTATTTTATTGTCATTCAGTTCTGTTACAATATTTTCTACATGCATATGTATATATGTGAAAACATATATTGTATACATCCTAAACCATATTTTCACCAAAAATTGAATGAAGCTAAGGATATATTAATCCAATTCAGTCCCTTCATTTCATTGTCTGATCCTATTTGGATTTTATTTTGTTTTGTTTTTTGGCAGACACTGGAATGATTCACCATCACAGATGAGGAAACTGAAGTAAACAAAGTTGAGTTGTTGGAATCTTTACAAAGTGTTAAGCCACTGGAGTTGATTTGATCTTAGAAAGAGATATTTTGGGCCAGAACTTGAAACAAAGTACTAAGTGGAACTGATTCAACAATGCTTGTGTTCACACCTTTAGTCCAAATTCACACTTCCCTTGAAGTTCTTAGGGCCAGAGAGCACTCTGGGAGATAACCCAGAATCCCTCTCCCTCCAGAAGGTGGAGTTAACCTTTGGGAGATCACATAAATATAGGGAGCTTTTGAAGCTTGAACTTACTTCTTCTGGTGGAACTGACTGGAGGTACAGAGAGATTCATTGAATCTTCCAACTTGGTGCTGCCTGGAGGCTGAAGAAAGCAGAGGCAGAAGCCAAAGACAAAGCTGCAAGATCTCTTGGAGCCAGGCAGAGAAATAGGTTTCTGAACTAACTGGGCTAATCTGGAAGGAGAAATAAACGTTTGCATTTTTACCAGCTGGCTGCGATATTGGAGTAATTATTTATTTCAACTGAGACTAAGGCTGCCACCAGGAAAACCTTCACATTGAGTGATTTTCCAAGGGAGCTAGTAAGTCTCTGAGGCTGGAATTAAATTCAGATCATCCTGACTTCAGGCCCTGTACTCCACTGAACCACATATCTATATGTGCCAACAATCTTAGTGCAATTTTAAATTAAGACTTTGGGGACATATTATGCTGACTGTTTTTTTAGGGACTTCTTCAGAAATTTCTCTACTCCTTCAATCTCTGCAACAAATATTTTATACTTATTCATACTTCTCAAGATCTAAAAACATATACTTATTAGTAGCAGGTTCATCACTTCAAACTGAAAGCTATTTAGGCTAGCTTAGCTTCCTAAGTATGTCCTAATTGAGAACTATAGCAGAAAACCAACAAAAAGTCAGACAATAGGAGAGCTGTGAGAATAAACATAAATTCCCAGTATGAAACATTGAAATGTACTAATTAAGGTAGGGAGGCTCACTGGCATGTGACATTTCAAGATTCTTTTACTGAAATGCATTGTTCTAAAGATATTCTGTAGTATTTTGTCCAGTTGTCAAAAATACTAAAATTATAAATTGAATCAACAGTCTCTCTGTTTTAAAACTTAATCCTAACTTGATTATTTAGTGATAATCTTGGTATTATTTCATTGCTTTTTCATATAGACCATTCACATAGATAGACTAAGGAATCAATCAGAAAAAAATTGCAAGTATTTTTGATTTGCAGGACACTTTTCCAAGATGTAAGGGCACAGGGACAAAAATGATACTTCCCTCCCTCAAAGAACTTAATATTATTGGTGAAGGCATGTACATATAAATTTACATGAAATAACTATAAATCCAATATATTTAAAAATACATTTGAAAAAATTTTGTAAAGGAAAGAAGATCGTAGCAGCTTTATATAGAAGATAGCCTCTTATAAAGGGAAAGGTTGCATCTAAGAGGCAGCATTTGAGATTAGCTTTGAAAAATAACTAGGGATATGAAAAAGTGTAGGCCTTATTAGTGAGAAATTTCCAAACATAAGGATAGCCTTTGCAAAGTTCTAGAGACAACAGTAGTGTTGTATGTGAATAACATAAAGCATATTTGGTTGGATACACATAGCATATATGAAGGAAAATTATATAAAAAGCCTGGGATTGAATTGAAACAAGATTATAAAGGATTTTAAATGGCAACCAGAAGAATTTATGTTTTCTCTTAAAGACAATTGGGGGTTACTAGAGCTAACTGAATAGGGGAATAACCTTGTCAGGCCACTGTGTTAGTGATGTCACTTTGACAATTATGTGAAGGATGCTTTGGAGCCTATGAAATCACTTTCAGGTTCAATGATAGAGTATTTTAATTCCTCAAAAAGAACTGATTCATAAAATATGATGAAGATAGTTGAAATGAGTTGACTCCTAGCTTTGTCCCTATTTCCAAAAGAAAAAATGCAGAAATTAAAACCTATTATAATTATCAGTCTTTTGTGGTTAATTCTTGAAAAACAGATAAAGGAAAATTATATTTTCTACTTAAAAATCTATGATGCTAATTCATGATTAATCTGGCCCTTAATTGTAATGCTGTAAGGTTTCCAGATTCACAAAGTTAGCCTTCATATTTGATTCTGGCTCTAATAATTTACTAACATGAAAACTTAGAAGGACTTGGAAAAACCCACCTGGTGAGGCAGTATTTGGCTTTTAAAAGCCCTTCAAGAGCACAACCTTAAAGGGGTGCTTGATTAAAGTAATTTGCTTTTCCTTCAATATATTTCCACTCCAGTGGTGCATAGAAAAAGCTGGCATGAGTGTATTATAAGACTTCTAAAGACTGGTCTACTTTTTGTTTTCCCCAGCTGTGGTTTCCAGCCCCCATTCCTCTTTCATCTATTTTTAAAATCAGATGTACATAAAATGAAAATTTTTTTCACCCTCTGCCCACCCTATTCTAGTAGCTATTTGCCTCCCACATTGCCTGTTTTGAACTATTATTAGTGTGAATGTTTGAAGTATAATCCCTTTCCTCTCTGTATCTCTCTTATCAGATGCATATTGTCACCTTACTCTTCATATATATTTCCATTTCACAGAGGAATCCAATGCCATCCAGCAGAGTAAATAACAACCTTTCTTCAACGTTTCTCTACTATCAGCTGCTATTAAATGGCAAGGGGCTAAAACCAAAAAAATCAACTTCATTTTAACACTGAGGTGGACAAATAAGAGATCAAATTAAAGCAGTTATCAAAATGGGACCTCTTAAAGAGAAATGTTCAAAATTATTTTATCAACTTATTTTCTCTTAACATCAACATTTGGAGAGACTCACAAGGAAAAGTAAGACAAAAGGAAATATATATCATATGTTCACATGGGAGTTTATATTTAAAATTTCAAAAATTAATTTTTGGATATTACATGTTCTATTTTCCCAAATCTTATAAGATGAATAAGTATATATTTTTTAAAATAATGACAAAAAATAATAATCTAGTGACTTAAAATGATCACCTTTGAAATAAAGGTATGGAAATTTTAATTATCATGATTATAATTGATCATCAAATGACAAATATGACTTAAATGTCTATGTGTGCAAAGCACTGTGCTTAGTGATGAAAAGAAACCTATTTTATATAACACACAATCGTTGTCCCTCTAATGTTTGCAATCTAATAAAATATATTAATGAATTCTTTAATTTAAAATACTTGAATAAACAAAAATCTTACATACACTTTTTTAACATTTGAAATGACTGTATTATGCCTATTTTTAAATTCAGAGTGAGATGAGGTGAGTTATAGATTAGATTTCAAAAGAAGTGTAATTTAAATGTAAATTCAAGTTTTATTCATTTTATTTCAATTTTGGGGGCGGAGCCAAGATGGCGGAGAAGGCACACTCGACTTTCTAAGCTCTTCTCTTACCCTCTTTATCAATATTATATGGAGCCTCAAAAATAGTCTTGACTGCCAAATTGAAAGATAAAAGTAGAACAACTCCCAGCCAAGAAAATCTGCAGTCTCGCCAAAAGGTTTGTTCCAGGGCCAGAGGGGAGACACGGACTGGGAGAGTTGGTTCTGAGGAGAGCCTCAAACCGAAAGTGAGAGCACAGATCTCAGCACAAGCTCAGAGCCCCAACCCACAGTACAGGGCTTTTCCTTGGGGCATTTTTGAAACTGCATGGCAGGAGGGCACAGCCCAGGTTAGCCTCTAATCTGCACAGTGAGGGGCCAGCGGGCCAAGAGCTTTGCAGGGCCGTTTGCACGCGACACATTGGGGGCAGAGTTCGGGCAGAGTAGTAGAACTGCGGTCTCGATCAGTCCCCACAGCCCCACAAGAGGCTCTGGCCTGGGGCAGGACACTTCACCCTGCTCAGCCGGGCAACAACCCACAAGCCCAACTGGACACCAAGTTGCTGGAATCCACCTCCTGTTGGGGGAAGGGAAAACTCTCACTCAAAGCACTCCCATACCTCGGAGCCTGAAACCGGTTTACATCTCTCCTGTTCTGTAGAGGAATCTAGTAACCCCCTTGCCTAGGAGGCATACCCTAAAGGCTTTAAAACATGAATAAAAAGATGAAAAGAACCATCCACAGCTTTTATGCAGAAAAAGAGCAGGTCAGCAAACCTGAATAGACAGCAAATAAAAAATGCACCAGATTGTCCCTTTACATGTCTCTAAGAAGAAAAAAAAGTCTCAAAAGAGAGTTAGAAGATAAAATGGGGAAAGTAAAGAGAACCTTCAAGAGACAACAACTTCCTGAAATAGAAACTGAAAAAATAAAAAAATCCAAAAGTAAGAATTTAAATTAAAAAAAAAAAAGAATTCATAGAAATAGGTTTGTGAATTGAAAAAACAAAGAACCCAAAAAGTGGACTGTAATTGGGAAAAAAACCCACTAAAAATTAGGAAATGGAAAAAATTCCAAGACAAAACCAAAACATTTCTCAATTGGACTTAAGCGTAAAAGTAAGAAGAAAAAATTTTTAAAAAATTAGAACTGAACAAATAAAATTAATATTCATTAACGAAGAACAGCAAAAAAACCAAAAAAAGACAAACGAAAACCATGGAATTATCTCTTCAAAAAACAACAGACTTGGAAAATAAATCAGGAGAGATAATCGAGGATTATTGGACTTTCCGAAAATTATGATGAAAAAAAGAGCCTAGATACTATTTTACAAGAAATCAAAGAAACTGCCCAATGTAATAGAACGAAATAAAATAGGCATTGAAAGAATTCTCAACACCTTCTAAAAAGACCCAAAATAAAAACCCCAAGGAAATTGTGGCCAAATTTGAACCATCAGATTAAGGAAAAAAATTTTACAAGCCCAAAAAAGAATTTAAATACCGAGGTACAAAAGAATCACCCAAGATCTGGGCTCACATTAAAGGATCAAGGGCCTGGAATCTGAATTCAAGGCAAAGAACTTGGGATGCAGCCAAGAAAAACTGTGTGAGCATTTCCTTCCCAGGAAGAAGAGGGAATTTAATGAAACAAATGAATTCCATTTGTTTCTAAGGAAAAACTAGAACTAAAAAAAAATTTGATCTCCAACCCATAGAACTCAAGAGATGAAAAGATAAAAGAACTTTGAGAACTGTATTTCTGTTTAGATATACAAAAAGGATACATTATAATTTGATTTTACTGATATAACATAAAAAAGAAGAGATAAAAGGGATGATGGCAGAAAAGGTGGAAGGAGGATAAAAAGAAAAACCACACCCATGAAGAGGCGGAAACTTATCATATCTGAGGGAATTTAGAGAGGGGAGGAACATTGGTTGAATCTTACTCTCATCAGAGTTCTCAAAGAAAAAATAATTGACATTTGTTTTAAGAAAATTTCTCCCTCATTAAAAAAGAGGAGGGAGAAAAAGGGAAAAAGAGAATAAGGGAAGGAAGGAAAGATTCAAAGGGGAGGGAGGGAGGGTTCTAAAGAGGGTAAGCATATTAAAGGGGGGTAATAACAAAAGAGGAAAAGGGTTGGGGGAGGCAAGAAAAAAGCTAATCGGGGTTATTAGGGAGAGGAAATACAGATTTAGTAATTTAACTGTAAATGTGAATGGGATGAACTCCCCATAAAGAGGAGGCAGATAAGGGAACTGGCAAAAGTCAGAACCACAATATTTTTTACAAGAAACACATTTAAAAGCAGGGAGATACATATAAGTAAAGGTAAAAGGCTGAGCAAAATCTATTATTTCAGTTGAAGTGAGGTACCATCCTTATCTCAGATCAAGCAAAAGCAAAATTATCAAAAAAAGAGATAAGGAAGGAAACCCAACTTTAAAGGGTAGATAAACAACGAAGCAATATCAATTTAAAATATATCACCCTATGGCATCCAACTTCCTAAAGGAGAAGAAGAAAGTTCAAAAGAAATAGCAACAAAACGTAATAGTGGGACCAACCTTGCACCTCAGAATTAGAAAATCAAACCAAAAAACAAATAAGAAAGAAATTAAAAATAAATAGAATATTAGAAAAATTAGGTATGTTGGATCTTTGGAGAAAAAATTGAATGGAGAAAGGAATATACTTTCTTCTCAGCAGTTCATGGAACCTTTCCCAAAATTGACCAATATTGGGAAAAAGCCAAATTAAATGCAAGAAAGCGAAAAGAAATGCTTTCTTTTCAGATCATGATGCAAAAAAACACATTCAACAAAAGTTAGGGGAAATAGACCAAAAAGTATTGAAACTAAAAATCCATCTTAAAGAATGATTGGGTGAAGCAGCAAATTATAGATACAATTAATAATTTCACCAAGATAATGACAATGATGAGACGTCATACCAGAATTTGTGGGATGAAGCCAAAGTGGTAATAAGGGGAATTTTATATCCTTAGAGGCTTACTTGAATAAAACAGAGAAAGAAAAGATTAATGAATTGGCTTAAATTAAAAAACTAAAAAAAAAATGAAAAACCCCCAATCAAATACAAATTGGAAATTTAAAATTAAAAGGAGAAATTAAAAATTGAAAAAAAAACTATTAAAACTAAAATTTAAAACTAAGATTGGTTCATGAAAAAGCCAATAAAATAGATCCTTTGGTAAATCTAGAAAAGGAGGGAGGAAAATAAATTAGTAGTCTTAAAATGAAAGGGAGAACTTTCCACCAATGAAGAGGAAATTAAGAAATAATAAGGAGTTATTTTGCCCAACTTTTATGCCAATAAATTTTAATACCTCCAAAAAATAGACTTCCCAAAACAGGGAGGAAGTAAATTGCTTGAATAGTCCCATTTCAGAAAAAGAAAAGAACAGGAAATTAAAAACTCCCAAGAAAAACCCGGAAATGGATTTAAGAATTCTCCAAACATTTAAAGCAATTCCCCAATGTTATATAAATTATTTGATAAATAGGGAAAAGGGAGTCCTACCAAATTCCTTCTAACAACATGGTACTGATACCAAACAGGTGGTTGAAAAAGGGAAAAAATTATAGATCAATCTCCCAAGAATAGATGCAAAATCAAAAAGATATTAGCAAAAGATTAAGAATATCCTCCCCAGGATAATACATTTGATCAAGTAGGTTTATACCAGGAATGCAGGGTGGTTCTATTAGGAAAACTATCAATATAATTGGCCATATTAATAACAAAAACAAAAACCATATGATCATCTCAAAGATGCAGAAAAAGCATTTGACAATATCCAACATCCATTTATTAAAAACACTTGAGAGTATAGGAAAATTGGACTTTTCCAAAATAATCAGCATCTATTTAAAACCATCAGTAACATCATGTAAGGAGACAAATTGCAACCATTCCCAAAAAATCTGAGGAAACAAGGTTCCCACTATCACCGTTACTATTTAATATTGTATTAGAAACACTAGCTTTGGCAATAAGAACTGAGAAAGAGATTAAAGGAATAAGAATAGGCAATGAAACCAAATTATCACTCTTTTGCCGACGACATGATGGTATACTTAGAGAACCCCAGAGATTCTACTAAAAAGTTATTAGAAATAATCCACAACTTTAGCAAAGTTGCTAGTTATAAAATAAACCCACATAAGTCATCAGCATTCTTATACATCACTAATAAAATCCAACAGTCAGAGTTGCAAAGAGAAATTCCATTTAAAGTAACTACTGATTGTATAAAATATTTAGGAATCTATCTGCCAAGAAAAATAAGAAACTTTATGACCAAAATTACAGACCACTTTTCACACAAATTAAGTTTGATCTAACCAATTGGAAAAATATTAAATGCTCTTGGATAGGGCGAGCAAATATAATAAAGATGACAATATTACCTAAACTAATCTATTTATTTAGTGCTATACCAATCAGACTCCCAAAAAACTATTTTAATGACCTAGAAAAAATAACAAAATTCATATGGAAAAAAAAGGTCAATAATTTCAAGGGAATTAATGAAAAAAAAATCAAATGAAGGTGGCTTAGCTGTACCAGATCTAAAATTATATTATAGACCATTTGGTATTGGCTAAGGAATAGATTAGTTGATCAGTGGAATAGGTTAGGTTCAAGGGACAAAACAGTCAACATCTATAGCAACCTAGTCTTTGACAAACCCAAACACCCCAGCTTTTGGGATAAGAACTTAATGTTTGATAAAAATTGCTGGGAAAATTGGAAAATAATATGGCAGAAACTAGGCATTGATCCACACTTAACACCGTACACCAAGATAAAGTCAAAATGGGTTCATGACCTAGGCATAAAGAATGAAATTATTAATAAATTAGAGGAACACAGGATAGTTTACCTCTCAGACCTGTAAGGGAAGGACTTTTGACAAAGAAGAACTAGAGTCATTACCAATCACAAATAGAAAATTTCGACTATACCAAACTGAAAAGGTTTTGTACAAACAAAACTAATGCAGACAAGATTAGAAGGGAAGCAATAAACTGGGAAAATATTTTTACAGTCAAAGGTTCTGATAAAGGCGTCATTTCCAAAATATATAGAGAATTAACTCTAATTTATAAAAAATCAAGCCATTCTACAATTGAAAAATGGTCAAAGGATATAACAGACAATTCTCAGATGAAGAAATTGAAACTATTTCTAGTCATATGAAAAGATGCTCCAAGTCATTATTAATCAGAGAAATGCAAATTAAGACAACTCTAAGATACCACTACACACCTTTCTATATTTTTTAGTATATTTTTGTGCTATATGTCTGTATTTTTTATATTGTTTAATAAAGAAAATAAAAGTTGCATAATTTTGTTTCATTAAATGTAAGTTCTGCAAGGGATTTGCCCATTAGTTCATTCTCTCAACAAATGGTTCCTCTTTAGGCAGTCCATAATCTTTTCTGTTGAATCAATAATATTATAAATCATCAAATCAAGGACAGGTTATACTAGACTAACTTTCTTTCTTTTTATTTTTTTTTAAGATTATTAAAAAGGTAGAACAGCTAGGTGGCACACTAGATAGAGTGCCAGTTCTGAGTTCAAATCTGATATCAGACATTACTAGCTTTGTGATATGGACAAGTTGTTTAATACTACTTGCTCAATTTTTTTTTCCTATAATTTGTCAAAACCCAAAGTTTGAAAGACCACTCCAACTGAGAATAGAAAATTCAGTCAAAAGAGAGTGTTCTACTGTCAAAAATGGAACACTGTTTTTGAAGGATTATAGATATAATTCAGTCTGGAAATGTTTACCTTCTGTGATTGGCAGTGAAAGGAACATATAAAAATAAGGTCAAGAAGACATAGATTTGGCACATGGTCTTGAAACAGAAGATATACATAAATAATACATCTCTTAAATTTTGTCAGGGAGCCAAGGCAGAGGCAGTAAAGAACTATGAAAAGGTGATTTACAGATTTGCAAAAATACTTTCTTTTTAAAGGAATTTTATTTTGTTCTTAATACACATTGCTTTATGAATCATGTTGGGAGACAAAAATCAGTGCAAATCAGAAAAAAATCATGAGAGATAAAATAAAAACAGAAAAAAAGTAAACATATCATATGTTGATTTACTTTCATTTACCATATCTCTTTTTCTATGTAGATGACATTTTCTATCCAGTCTATTGTAATTGCATTGTATCACTGAACCACTAAGAAGAATCAAGTCTTTCATAGTTAATCATTGCACATTCTTCTTTTTATGTACGTACAATGTATTCCTGGTTCTGTTTGTTTAGCTCAGCATTGGTTTGTGTAAATCTTAGTTGGCCCTTTTCATTTTTGATGCTGGTGATTTTTTTTTGTTTGTTTGTTTTTGTTTTTCCTTTCCTTTTTTCAAATCAAATTAACCAAAGGTTTATTTATTTTGTTGATTTTTTTAATAAAACCAACTCTTAATTTTATTAATTAGTTCAATAGTTTTCTTAGTTTCAATTTTATTAATCTCTCCTTTGAGTTTCAGAATTTCTAATTTGTTATTTAATTGGGAATTTTTTATTTGTTCTTTTTTTTAGCTTTTGTAGTTGTGTGCCCAATTTATTGTTCTCCTCTTTATTTTATTCATGTAGCTATTTAGAGATATAAAATTTTCCCTAAAAACTACTTTGGCTTCATTCCATAGGTTTTAGTGTGTGATCTTTTGCTTTATCTTACTTTTGCTTTATCTAAGATCAGAATGCTACCTCTGCTTTTTTTTTTTAACTTTAGCTAAAGCATAATAAATTCTGTCCCAACCTTTTACCTTTATTCTATATTTGTCTCTCTTTGTCAATTGTATTTCTTGTGAACAACATATTGTAGGATTCAGCTTTTTAATCCATTCTGCTATCTCCTTCCATTTTATGGAATAGTTCATCCCATTCATAATCACAACTGTGTTTACCAACTCTGAATTTCCCTCCATCCTATTTTCTTCCCTGTATATACTTTTGTTCTCATTTTTCATCTTGTCCTTAGTCCTGCTTTTTTTTACCCACCCCATCCACTTTCTTATCTCCTATCACCTTCTCCCCTTCTTTTAAGCAGCATTTTGTCTTTTCAACCCATCCTACCCACTACCTTATATTTTATCACATCGCCCACATTGTCATACCTTTTTTTCTTAGTATTTCTGCCCTCCTGTCTCCCCCTTTTCTCTTCTTTTTTTTCTCCTACTTATTTATAGAGCCAGATAAATTTCTATACCCAACTGAATGATTAAGTTATTCCCTCTTCAAGCCAAACCTGGTGAGGTCTATTGTATTAGATCATTTTTTGACTCTTCATGTTAACTGACTAATTTGTCCCATTATACCTCCCCTTTTCTCTTCTCCCAGTAGTTTTTTCTCTATCACTTAATGACTTCTTCTTTGACATAATCACATTAGAATACATTCACAAGCACACCTTCTATCCACCTGATGCTCCCCTCTGTCTGACCCTGTAACAGATATATTATTCTGAAGAGTTACAGATATCATTTTCTGATCTATGGATGTAAACAGTTTAAACTTTAAATAATCAACTATGAAAGATTTGGTTCTTTTTAATGGTTCAGTGGTGCAAAGCAATTCCAAAATTGGAATTTTGGATAGAACATTCCATCTGCATTCAGAAAAAGAACTATGGAGATAGATAAATCAACACATACTATGTTCATTTTTTTTTCTGTTTCTTTTTTCTCTCCCATGGTTTTTCTTTTCACTCTGATATTTTTCTCCCATGATTAATGAGTGATGTGTATTAAAATAAATAAAATAATTGTAAATAATAAAAAACTTTAAATAATATGAATTTCCTCTGTTTACATTTCTGTATTTCCTTTGAATCTTATGTTTGAAGATTAAATTTTCTGTTTAGTTCTGGGGTTTTTTTTTTTCAATAGTAATGATTGAAAATCTCTTACTTCATTTAAGATCCATTTCTCCCCCTGAAAGTTAATTCTCAGTCTAGCTGGGTAATTAGTTCTTGTTTGTAATCTCTTTGTGTTCCAGAATATGATATTTCAGGCTCTCCAATATTTTATGTAGAAGCTACAAGATCCTGGATAATCCTGACTGATACTTGATATTTGAATTTTGTCTGGCAGTGTGCAGTATTTTTTTCCATGACATAGCAATTATGGAGTTTTTCAACAATGTTTCTTGGGGTTTTACTAGTGAGATCTCTTTCTGAAAGTGATTTATGGATTCTTTCAATGACTTCTTCCCTCTGTTTCTAGAAGATCACAGCAGTTTTCCTTGATGAACTCTTGAAGAATGCTATCCAGTCTCTTTTTTTTGATCATGGCCTTTAGATAGATCAATAATTTCCACATTGTCTCTTTGGGATTTATTTTCCAGGTTGGCTGTTTTTGCAGGGAGATCTTTTATGTTTTGTTTGATTTTTTTTTTTTTGCTCTTTTTAGCTTATTTGAATGATTCTTGATTTCCCCCAGAGTCATTGGTTTCCACTTAGTCCATTTTGGTTTTTATTGTGTAATTTTCTTCAGTTAGCTTTTATATACCTTTTCCCATTTGGTTAATTTTACTTTTGAAGGTGTTGTTTTCTTCAGTGGATTTTTTTTTGTTGTTGTTGTTTGCATTTGGTCAATTGTATTTTTAAGGAATTGTCTTTTTCCTTTATTTCCTTTTAACATATTTTATAAGCACTTAAAAAAAGTCTTTTTGGGCATGAGACCAATTCATATCACACTTTGATATTTCCTTGGTTGACATTTTATCCTCACCTGAGTTTATATTTTGGTCTTCCATATCACCATAGTAGCTTTTTATGATCAAGATTCTTTTCTGTTTCTTGCTCATTTTCATTCTTTTTTCTTTGGTATTTCCTCTTTTCTTAAATGCTATGCTTGATTTCTGCTCCTGGGCTAAAGGTAGCACTGTTCCAAGCTTCCTGTGCAGCTCTGAGCTTTAACACTGAGCACAGAGACTCCTTGTGTTTGCATGGGCTACCCCTTTATTTGTTCTTTCCAGGAAAAAGCCTGTCTTCACAGATTTAACTTCTGAGCTGGGCCTTGAGACAGATTTACTGATTTGTTACCCTACTGAGCCAGGACCAAGCATCTCATTTGCTTATATAGTACTTGTAAGACCCTCTCATTAGCTTTTCCAAACCTTTCTGAGGTTAGCTAAACACCCCTTTCATCCCAGTGAGACTGACCTTTCATGAAGTTTTTCCACCTTAAGCTGGAGTGGTTTCATTCAATCAGATTATGTTCAGAGACTTGGTTTCATGTAATTTTAGAGGAAAACTTGGAGAGTTCAAGCAACTTTCTGACTTCACTCCCAACTTGGCTCCACCCTGAGAAGTCCTCCAAGCTCTGAACTTTCTTCAGCCTGATTTTTTTAAACTTTTCTGAAATATAGTTCATGGTGATTTTTCCAAAGCAAATATTTCAAGTGTTTCAAACATAAAAAATACAGGATATAATTCACTTAATTGAACAAAGATATGCTTATATTAAACAGGGAGAAAGATAATGTAACCAGTTTTCTAACCAGCAGCTGTGTCAAGAAAGGGATAAACAATGCTATATTCAATGAAAGTCTATTTTAGGATAGCTTATTGCCATATCCTAGCATTTCTTTTGCCATCATATTACTTAAGAATGTTACATTATGGTAAAATGACAAAAGGAACTTCGGATCATAGATTTATAGCTGGAAGTGACTTTAGAAACTCAACCGGTTCTAATTAAATCCCTTCTTTATATACAGGTGAGGAAATTAAAATTCATAATGAATTTATTGTCTTTCCAAGATCCAGTTAGTAATATATAGTAGAACTGTTATTTGAATCCAAGTCTCCAAACTATAAATCCAACAACTTCTCATTGCATCCCACCACTTTTCTTCTGTACATCATCTATGGGTATGGCACAAAAGGAAAAATGTCAGGTAATGACAAAGTTAGGGAATACCATCTAGGAATTCTGTATGTTCTGAGGATACTTTTATCTGTGAGGGCATGTCAAGAACTTTGAAATCTTGATCATCTCAACTCTAATAATAGCACTAATTAGTGTAAAATCCCAACAATGTAATGAATAAGTAGATATTAGGATACTAAAACATTGTACCAAAATATATCAATTATGTGACATACATAAGGTAACATCCTTAAATAACTTCATTGAAAAGAACAAAAGCAAACTATCAATCAGCTACTTCATCTTATAAAAAATTTCCTATTGTAATATAAAAGTGTCATTTTTACCTCAACGAGTACAAAATTCTTCATGGGGGGGGGGGGCGCAGAGCCAACATGGAGAGAACAGATAAGACTTTTGATGACCTCCTCTGACCTTCTCTCAAACCAACAATATATTAAGCCTTTAAACTGGTTTTGGAGCCAAAGAACCCACAAATATTTGGAGTACAATACAGTTCCAGAAGAAGATACCTTGGAAAAACTTCAGAACAGGTCTATTTGAAACAAGCAGGGAGACAATTTGCCAAGCTCAGACCACATCACAGGGAGAACAGAGCAAGGAACTGGGTTGGGGAGTCAGGATACTGTACCTTCCAAGCACCTGGGAATCTTTTGTGATTCTCTTAAGCTACTCTGTCCTAGTTGCAAGTGGGTGTTTTGGCAGATTTGCTACAGAAGACAAATTGTAAACCACTGAGCTCTTGAAGAACACTAACCATGATTTCCTAGCACCAGAAGTAAATAAGCAGAACTGCTCCAAGGCAAACTAAAGTAGCTCTTGCTCCTTTTCATTAAGGGCAGACTTCAAACTTTAAAAAATGAGCTAAAAAACAAAAAGAATGTCACCATAGACAACTTTTATGAAGAGAAAGAAGAACAGGCCTTAAATGCTGAGATTCATAAAGGAAAATCAACTCCAGATGAAGCCCCAAAGGGAGATAGGAGCTGGTCCCAATTTCACAAGGCTTTCTTTGAAGATTTCATAATGGATCTTAACAGAGAGTTGGAAGAAAAATGGAGAAAGGAAATGAGATCTTTGCAAGAAGGCATGGGAAAAGCATATAACTCCCTACAAAATATATTTAATGAAGTGGAAAAAGCATATAACTGTTTACAAAATAAATATTTAAAAGATACCAATTCCTTGAAAAATAAAATTTGTGAAATGGAAAAAAATGCAATGAACAAAACAATTCAATTGATCAAATACAAAAGAAGCTAAAAAGGGAAGTTAAGGAAATAATATTGAAAAATAGTATCAAATTGAACATTAGATGTTCAATTGAATAGAACTGAACAAATAGAAATGAATGACTCAATAAGACTTCAAGAATCAATCAAACAAGAACAAAAATGTTAAAAAAATGGAAGAAAATATAAAATACTTCCTAGGAAAAACAACTAACCTGAAAAATAGATCTAGAATAGACAATCTAAGGATAATTGGATTTTCTAAAAGCCATGATGAAAAAAAAAAAAAAAGAATCTAGAAATTACATTAAAGGATATCATAAAAAAACTGCCCTGATGTCTTAGAATCAGAAGGTAAAATAAACATTGAAAGAATTCACTGATCATCTTCTGAAAGAGACTCCAGAATTAAAATTTCAAGGAATATCATGGCTAAATTTCAGAACTATTACACCAAGGAAAGATATTGCAAGCATTCAGAAAGAAACAATTTAAATACTTAGAATCCACAATTAGGATTACCTAGGACCTAAGGGATCCTGCTTTAAAGGATTGAAGGGCCTGAAATCTGAAATTTGAAAAGGAAAAGGAACTTGGATTACAGCCAAGAATAAGCTGTCCATCTACAATTAGCATTATGTTTCAGGGAAGAAGATGGGCATTCAATGATACAGGGGAATTTCACCTACTTCTAATGAAAAAAAACAGAACTGAACAAAAATTTTGATTTCCAATATGATCTATATCCACAATGGGGAAAGAAAAGAGGAAATAGTAGGTAAAAGTAAGGGAAATTACATCTCACAAAGAATCAAAGAAAATCTATTATAATTGGGAAACAAAAGGGAGTGGGATGAGCATTGTGTGAATCTTACTCTCATCAGATTTGGATCAAAGAGAGAATATCAGACATATTGGTTTCATAGACAAACTTGTCTCACCTTATAGGGAAGTGGGAGGAGAAAGGGGAAAGGAAAGGGAAAGACTAATAGAAACGAAAACAGATGTGTTAGGGGAAAGGTGTAAAGAAAGTGGAGGGGCTCTAAAGGGGGCAGCTGTTTGAGGGAGGTGGTCATCAAAAGCAAAATACTGGGAATGAAAGAAAGAGGGAAGGAAAGAGAAAAAATGTTACATAAGGTAAATAAGAAGGCAGGAAACACAGAATTAGTCATTTTGACTGTGTGAATAGGATGAACTCTCCCAAAAAACAGAAGTAGGTTGCAGACTGGATTAAAAACCATAATCCTGCAATATGTTGTTTACAAGAAACACATTTAAAGCCAAGTGACACATATAGAATGAAGGTAAAGGGCTGCTTCAGGTGAAGTTAAAAAAAAGACAGGGGTAGCAATTCTAATTGCAGATCAAGTAAAAGCAAAGATATATCTAATTAAAAGAAATAAAGAAGGAAATTATATTTTACTAAAGGGTACCATAGATAATGAAGCAATATCAGTACTACACATATATTTACAAGTGGTATAGCATCCAAATTCCTAGAGAAGTTAAGAGAGATGCAAGAAGAAACAGACATGAAAATTATACTAGTGAGGATCTCAGCTTAGATAAATCAAACCACAAAATAAATAAGAAAAAAGTTAAGGAAGTAAACAGAATGTTAGAAAAGTTAGGTATGATAAATCATTGGAGAAAATTGAATGGAGACAGAAAGGAGTTTACTTTTTTCTCAGCAGTTCATGGAACTTATACAAAAATTCACCATGTATTGGGGCATAAAAACCTCAAAATCAAATGCAGAAAGGCAGAAATAGTAAATACATTTTTCAGATCATGATGCAATGAAAATCACATGCAATATAAGGTCAAGAGAAAATAGACAAAAAATAATTGGAAATTAAATAATCCAATCCCAAAGAATGAATGGGTGAAACAACAAATCATAGACACAATCAATAATTTCATCCTAGAGAATGAAAATAATAAGAAACCATATCAAAATTTGTGGGATGCAGCCAAAGCAATTAATAGAGACAATTTTATGTCTTTATATGCTTACTTGCATAAAATTGAGAAAGAGAAGATCAATGAATTGAGCTTACAACTAAAAAAAAAAGACTAATTAAAAACTCAATTAAATACCAAATTTGAAATTCTGAAAATAAAAGGGGAGATTAATAAAATTGAAAATAAGAAAACTATTGAATTAATAAATAAAACTAAGAGTTGGTTTTATGAAAAAAAAAACAAAATAGGTAATCCTTCTATTAATTTTATTAGGAAAAGGAAAGAAGAAAATCAAATTGCTAGTCTCAAAAATGAAAAGAGAGACCTTTCCACCAATGAAGAGGAAATTAGAGCTATAATTAGGAGTAATTTTGCCCAATTATATGCCAATAAATTTGATACTCTAAATAAAATGGAGAAATATCTACAAAAATATAGACAGCCAGGTTAATGAAAGAGAAAATAATTTTTTAAAATTGTCCCATTTTAGAAAAAGAAATAGAACAAGCTATTAATCAATGCCCAAGAAAAAAATCACCAGGGCCAGAGGGAATTACATGTGAATTCTACCAAACATTTAAAGAACAATTAATTCCAATACTATTTGAAAACTATTTCAACTATTTCAAAAATAGGGAAAGAAGGAGTCCTACCAACTTCCTTTTATGACACAAATATGGTGCTGATAATTAAGCCAGATAGGATGAAAACTGAGAAATAAAATTATAGGCCAATTTCCCTAATGAATATTGATGCAAAATTCCTAAATAAAATACTAGCAATGAGATTACAAAAATTCATTCCCAGGATAATACACTATAACCAAATAGGATTTATACTAGGAATTCAGGGCTGATTCAATATTAGGAAAAATATTAGCATACTTGACTACATCAATAACTACACTAACAAGAATCAAATGATTATCTCAATAGATGCAGAAAAAGCATTTGATAAAATTCAACACCCATTCCTATTAAAAACAATAGAGAGTATAGGAATAAATGGACAGTAGCATCTATTTAAAACCATTAGCATGCATCATATGTAATACGGACAAACTAAAACCATTCCCAATAAGATCAGAGGCAAAACAAGATTGCCCACTATTGCCATTACTATTCAATATAGTATTAGAAATGTTAGCATTGGCAATTGGAGAAGAAAAAGAGATTAAAGGAATTAGAGTAGGTAATGAGGAAACCAAATTATCACTCTTTGCAGATGATATGGTAGTATACTTAGAGAACCCTGGAAAATGACCTAAAAAAACTACAAGAAACAATTCACAACTTTATCAAAGTTGCAGGATGCAAAATAAATTCACATAAAGCATCACCATTTTTACATATTACCAAAAAAGTCCAGCAGCAAAACATACTAAAAGTAATTTCTTTCAAAATAAATGTCAATAATATAAAATATTTGGGAATCTATCTGCCAAGGGAAAGTCAGGAACTATATGAACACAACTACAAAACACTTTCCACAAAAATAAAGTATCTAATCAGTAGGAAAAATATTGAGTACTCATGGGTAGCTCAAGCAAATATAACAAAAATTAATCTACTTATTTAGTGCCATTCCAATCGAACTCCCAAGAAATTATTTTATAGATCTATAAAAAACAATAACAAAGTTCATCTAGAAGAACAAAAGGTAAAGAATTTCAAGGGAATTAATAATAATAATAATAATAAAAGCCAATGAAGGTGGCCTAGCTTTGCCAGACCTAAAACTATATTATAAAGCGGTAGTCCTCAAAATCATATGGTACTGACTGAGAATTAGAGTAGTTGATCAGTGGAATAAGTTAGGTTCACAGGACAAAATACTCAATGATTCTAGTAATCTAGTGTTTGACAAATCCAAAGACCCCAGATTTGGGGATGGGAATTAACTATTTGACCAAAATGGCTGGGAAAATTGGAAAGTAGGATGGCAAAAACTAGGCACTGACCCACACCTAACACTACATACCAAGAAAAAGTCAAAATGGGTTCATGATTTAGACATAGAGAGTCATATTCCAAACAAATTAGAAGAACATAGGATAGTTTACCTGTCAGATCTATGGAGAAGGAAGGAATTTGTAACCAAAGAAGAACTGGAGTTCATTACTGAACACAGAATACATAATTTTGATTATATTATTTAAAATTTTTTGTATAAACAAAACTAATGCGTACAAGATTAGAAGGGAAGCAATAAATTGGGAAAACATTTTTACATTCAAAGTTCAGATAAAGGCCTCATTTCGAAAATATAGAGAGAATTGTCTCAGATTTATAAGAATTCAAGCCATTCTCAATTGATAAGTGGTCAAAGAATATGGAGAATATAAGACAATTTTCAGATGAAAAAATTGAAACCATTTCTGGTCATATGAAAAAGGTGCTCTAACTCACTATTGATCAGAGAAATGAAATTAAGATAACTCTGAGGCACCACTACACACCTCTCAGATTAGCTAAAATGATAGGAAAAGATAATGACAAATGTTGGAAGGGATGTGGGAAAACTAGGACACATGCATTCTTGGTGGAATTGTGAATAGATCTAACCATTCTGGAGAAGAATTTGTAACTATGCCCAAACAGTTACCAAACTGTGCATACCCTTTGATCTAGCAGGGTTTCTACTGGGCTTATATCCCAAACTAATCTCAAAGTAGAGAAAGGGACCCATATATGCAAAAATGTTTGAGGCAATCTTTTTTTTTTTTTTTTTTTAGTGGCAAGAAGCTAGAAACTGCATGGTTACCTGTCAGTTGGAGAATGGCTGAATAAGTTATGGCATTTGAATGTTATGGTTAATTATTGTACCATAGGAAACAATCAGCAGGATGATTTCAGAGACCCTTGGAGAGACTTGCATGAAGTGATGCTAAGTGAAATGAGCAGAATCAGGAGATCATTTACATGGCAACAACAAGATTCTACAATAGCCAATTCTGAAGGACATGGTTCTTTCCAACAATGAAATGATTTAAGCCAGCTTCAATGATCTTGGATTGATGAGAGCCATCTGCACTAAGAGAGAGGACTCTGAGAACTAGAGGTAGATCACAGCATAGCATTTTCACTCTTTTTATTGTGGTTTGCTTGAATTTTATTTTCTTCCAATTTTTTTTTCCTTTTTGATCCAATTTTTCTTGCACAGCAATATAACTATATAGACATATATGCCTATATTGCATTTATTGGATTTAACATATATTTTTACTATGTTTAACTTATATTGGATTACTTGCCCTCTAGGGGAGAGGGTGTGAGTAAGGGGGGGGGGGTGGGAAATTGTAATACAAGGTCTTTTTAAAATAAAAAAAAAAACTTCAATAAAAAATTTTAAATGAAACCAAGTAATACTTTATCTTCAAGCATATTTAAAACATTTATGAATTTATTCATCAATTCAATTTTATTTGAATTTTGTGAATCTTGATTTTTCAAATTTCTGGTTTGTTTTTTTAAATTATATTTTATTTTTCCAATTACCTGTAAAAATCTTTTTAACTACTTTTTAAAATTTTTAGTTACATGATCAATTTTGTGTTTGTTTGAAGGAAGAACTAAGAAATATGTTTTTCCCTCAGAAACAAATTGGCCGCATCCCAAACATTTTTCTATGGTTTTAAAGTGTCTACTTTTCTATGAAGAAATTTCATTTTGTTTCTTTACTTTGATATTCGACCAACTGATTCTTTATGATTAACTTGCATAGTCTCTATTTTTATTACTATAAAAAGACATTTTATTGAATATAATTTTATTGGATTATGATCTGTAAAAATATATTTTTACTATTTCTGATGTTTTCTATATTTGTGAAGGTTTTATATACTAATACATAGGTAAGATTATGCACAGGTACCAGACATATCTGCAAAATATACATAGTATTTTCTACTCTAATTAATTAATTGGCAGAGATCTCTTGGCTTTTAGCAACATTTGTCTAGGTCTCAAAATGGTACATGGAGACCCCTAGTTTTACTCTCAACATTCCCACAGCATCTTCCTTACTAGCTTTCTTTGTAATCTAAATATGATTATACTTGAGAACCTATTTTCCTTATTGATGACCACCTCACCCATAATATCATCTTTGGACAAACTCTTGCTGTATTTCTCTTCACTTTCAGTTCTCTAGCCTTTTTCCTGCCCTTTTAAGCCATCTTGTCCCTGTTCAGGTAACCATCTTCCTTATTATCTCCACCCCCTACCATTAAATTCTGAAACTACCTATTATAATCAAAAATTTCTGCTATTATTCCTGGATATACTGTACTAAAGTATTCTTCTATAGATTCAGTTGCCATCCCTGAAATTTGGACCATTTGAATTATTCTACTCTATGGATACTATTGTCCTTTATGTGTTGTTTCCTACATTAGAAAGAAAGGTTCTCAAGGGCAAAGATGATCTTTGCTTTTTGTATCTTTATTCATAACTATTTAATATCATGTTTGTGATATGAATATTTAATATGTGTGGTTTTAATTAATAAATTAATTCATGACAATGAATATAGAATATGTCCAAGGAAAAATCCTTATATAGTTAAGGGCTGATCAGTGAAAAACAACTATAGAAAGAGTAACATTACCTCTTCAAAAAGGAGGAAAATAATTCATAGCTGTTCTCAAAGCATGCAAAAAATAGGTGAGAATTTTACATTTTTTTTAAAGAACAGACTACAATTCATGAAGAAATAGTAAAGACTAATTATAGTTGTCAAATGTAGCTAAAGATAGTTTAACTCCATATTGAGTCTATGAAATGAATGAAAGTCAACAGTGAAATCAAAGGGTACTCCATAGGTGACATTCACACAAATTCAACCAGGTTGACAAAAATGCATAAAACCTTTGTTTGTTGACTCTTTAGTCAAGACATGTGCCTTTGCTTATAGAAATTCAGGAGTTTATAATAGCTATTTGGGATCAGATCATTGCCACCAGAGATCAAGAAAAATTTTCCTTAAGAATCCCAGGCTGTAAAATGGAGTTAATGATAGCATTTAAAAACCAGGGTAGTTGTGAGGATAAGTGGGATAATATTTGCAAAAACACTTTGTAAATCTGAAAGCATTATGCAAATGCTTGCTGCTATTAGCAAAAATAGCAATAATAAAATTAAAGCCTAGGTACCTTAAATAACTTGCTCATGAACATATAGGTGTAAGCAACAGAGTTTTATCCCTTATGCTCTGACTCCAAAGTCAATATTCTTTCCAGTATATCATGTGGCTTTATATATAATTTTCTGATTAAAAATTTTGGTCTACTTAAATCAGAGATCATTCCCAGCCCCACCTCCTCATAAGCTGAAAACAGTTTAAAAATTATTCTGCAATAATATCATAAGATACCAATATAGTCCTGTTGGTAATCTCTGTTAGTCTGTAGATGACAAGAATCATGGGGGATTTCAATAATCAATAAATATTTATTAAGTATTTATTATGTCCTGGGCACTATCTTATGTGCTGGGGATATGAAAAGATGAAAAAGATAATTTCTGATCTCAGGGAGCTTATAACATAATATTAAAGAAAAGATGCAAATTAATATATGTAAAGGAAGAGAGACAGAGACAGAGACTGAGTAAGAGAGAAACAGACAGTCAGACAGACAGAGAAGAGACAGAGAGGGAAAGGAGGAAGGGAGGGAGAAAAAATAAATAGAAAATAATTAACAAAGAGAAGACAGTGGAATTGAGGAGATTTGAGGAAGACTTCCCAGAGAAGGTAGGATTTTAGTTGGGAATTAAAAGGAAACCAAATAGGTCAGTAGTCTCAGCAGAAGAGTGAAAGGTCCCCAGGCTTGGGGAACAGAGAATGCCTTGAAGAGAAAAACTGAGTGTCTTCTTCATTGAATAGCCGAGAGAGTAATGTCACTGAATTGAAGAATGAGTGCCAGGGACTAAGTTGTAAGAGCACTGGAAAAGTAGAAAGGATTATTTTGTCTTGGATCCTGGAGAGAATAAGGAACCACTGGAGTTTATTGATTTGAGAGGGGAGGGAGTGTGATATGATAACATTTATGCTTTAGAAAAATAATCTTATTGGCTGAATGGAGTATGGATTGGAGTGGGGAAAATTTGGGGCAGAAAAATTCACAAGCCAGGCTACCAAAATAATCATTGTATAGGGCAGCTAGATGGTGCAATGGATAGAGCACAGATCCTGGAGTTAGGAGGATCTGAGTTCAAATGTGACCTCAGTTACTTGACACTTACTAATTATGCAAGTCAGTTAACCTTGTCTCACTGAAAAAAAAAAAAGCCTCATATGAAGTGATGAGAGCTGGCACTAGAATAGTGGCAATCTCAAAAGGAAGAAGGGAATAAATACATGTTGTGAAAGTAAAATCAATAGACTGTGGCAATAGATTGGAAATAGGGGTGAAAGACAGTGAAAAATCCAGGATGACTCATAGATTGCATGTCTGGGGGACTAGGACATATTGAATTTAAGATATCTACACCAGTTCAAGATGTCTAAAAGTCATTTAGAGTTGTGAGATCAAATCCATAGGAGTAGCCATGGAAAGTAAAGAATATTCAAACTCCACACCTTCAACTTGAAGCAGTGAGCTGGAGAGAAAAGATGAAGTACAGCTAGTATTGGAAAGAGTAACCAGTCTGTCTCATCAGGAGAAAACCAAGTTTTAGTAAGAAGTAATACATGAAAAGAATGGAAAAGAAATAAATTTAAGATAAAGGAATAATCTTGGTTAATTTTGCGGTCCTGAGCCCAAACTGAAATGAGATAATGAATTTAAAGTGCTTTGAAAACTTTAAACCACTATGCAAATATAAGCTATTATTATTATGCTTGAAATTCAACAGATTTTCCAAAAAGCCACAAATAATATATCTATTTTCCAAACTTTTCTTTACCCAGTTTTCTTCTATCCTTTATTTTCCTCTCTTCCATTCTACCTTTTACATTCTATGCTTTTGTTTACTCATCTACACTTTCAAGTATTTTATGTTCTATGCATTCTATTCTAGAAATATAAAAATTAAAATTAAATGGTCTTTATTCTCAAGATGTTTTCATTATTTTTGTACAGAATATGAATGTAGATAAGTACATACTGATAATAGAAAAATAGATAGTGTGTATGCAGCACAAGTACATTTGCTTACATGTGTGGATGTGTGTACATGCACAAACTAAATATAATTTTTGGCTGAAGAAGAACTAGAAACTTAAGGGATAAGTCCTTTTTCAGGCTTTGGGACTTAATCTGAGCCTTGAAAGAAGCTAGGTTTTCTGTAAGTGAAAAGGAGAAGGGAGTATATTTTAGAAAGGAAAGACAGTCTCGCCAAAGACAAGGGAACAGGTGAAGGCTACCATATACAGTGACCTACAAGAAAACCAGATTGCTGCAACATAGAGTATGCAAACTAGAGGAATTGGTAAACTCATACAAAAGAATGACTGAGCTAGATGGTAGAGAGTTTTAAATATCAAAAAGAGGGGAATGATTTTGTCTAAATGCAATTGGAAACAATTGGTACTTGTTCAGAGAGAACAGGATGGTAGAGTTTTTACCATAATACAAGCAAGAGATGAAATGGTTTGAGTTTGTGTGATATCGACGTGATACCTCAGACACTTAAAATATTGTGGGTGTATAATTAATAACAAAAAAACTACTTGGCGATTAATTAGCTATGGAGGCGAGTTGAGAGCATGAGAAGAATTAAGGATGACTTAAGCTGCAAACTTGGGTGACTAGAAAGACAGAGGAGTCTTTAACAGGAATATGGGAGTTAGCAAAGGAGGAGGTTTGGTGTGAGAGAATAAGCGGTTCTGTTTGGGGAATGCTGAAATTAAGATCTTTACAGCATATCTAATTATAAATGTCCAATAAGCAGTTGCTGCTGATGCAAGTTTAGAGTCTGGCATAGTGTTAGGCATTAAAATATGGGAAGCAACTACATAGACATGATGCTTGAATTCATAGGAATTGATATAATAATGAAAACAAAAGTTATAAGAGAAAGTAGGAGAGGCAACTAGGTGGCACAGTATATCTACTGAGCACCAGCCTTGAAGTCAGGAGGACCTGAGCTCAAATCTGGTCTCAGACACTTAGCACTTCCTAGCTGTGTGATCCTGGGCAAGTCATTTAATTTCAACTGTCTCAGGGGAAAAAAAAAAAGAAGAGGAGATAGGAGATAGGAGAGAAGAGGGAAAGGAGAGAGGAAAGGGGGTTAATAAATGGGAAGGCAAAAGATGAAAGAAATGGAAGGGAAGAAAAAAGGAAGAGAAGAGAAGGGAAAAGGGAAAGAGAAGGAAGGAAGGAAAGAGAAAGGAAAAAGTAGGGAAGAGGATGGGGAAAGGACAGGAAGATCTGGAAAAAGAAGTGAACAGAATCATGGAGTATAGTTCTATTATTGTATGATTAGTTATATTATGCATTCCTTCCCTATCAACTTTTGACTTCAGTTTTGCCTGTTCAGTACACAGCTGCATAGTTATTGATGGACTGTGAAAAAACAAGAACAAGTTTATTTTAAAATCATATGAGTAACATTCAAAGCAGTTTGGAGCTCTATTTACTTCCTTTCAAAATAAGCTGGCAAAACTCCATTCCCTAACTAGCATCTGTAGTAGGACCATTCATTCACCAGTTGTTCACTTAACATTCTAAGTGTCAGCCAGAATGTTCCTTCCTAAAAACATTTACTCTTGTGGCCCTGAAATAAAAGTCTCTGATTATACCATTTAAATTAGTACATTTTCATAATTTACTCAAATAATATAGTGCCATTCAAATAATTGTTACAAATACATTATATTCCTTTAGAAAGTATTTCATAATGGTAGAATACACTCCAAAACAATAGTTTATATTTAATAACAATAGCTGGCATTTACATAATGATTTAAAGTAGGACAAATAGTTACAGATGGAACTGGATGGTGCAGTGGATAGAGTACCAGCCCTGGATTTAAGAGGATCTGAGTTAAAAATGCATTCTCAGATATTTAACCATTATTAGCTACGTGACCTTGAGCAAGTCACCAAGTTTCAATTTCCTCTCAAAAAAAAAAAAAGGCTAACAAAATACTTTACAAATATTATTCTATTTTATTATAAAAAACAAACAAACAAACAAACAAAAAACCCTGAGAAGGAAAGAGGTAAAAGATAAGTGAATTGCTCAGCATCATACAACTACTAAACATCCAAGGTTGAATTTAACTCAGGTTTTCCTGAGTCCAAGTCTCTTCACTCTGCCACCTATTCTCTAGTGGATAAAAGATGTTTATTAAAGTATTAAAAATGTTGACAATGAACATTTCCTTAGATTATTTGAGTATTGAATAATTTCTCATATTTATTATATTATATCTAATTTAATTATAATTGAGATTACATATCTATATTACACAATATAGATTATATAATTACATATTATATAATAGTTATATTATATAATGTATTTATTATAAGATTATATAATAATATCTATAACAATAAGTCTTAATGCAACACATTTGTAAAGTCAGAAACAAACTCAAAATAAGCATAAAAGCTGAAAAATTTTTAAAAAGGCAAAAATGGAGTAGAAACAAAAAACCTCATAAAATGATAAAAGCACTTCTTTGAAAAGGCAAAAAGTTATTAAACTTTAACTAAAAATAGCAAATTGAAATAATAAGTAACCATAAATTATGTCTATAATGTACATTTATATATTTGTACATATATATGTGTCAAAAGCTATCTTCCATAGTTATTTCCTATGAAAACTAAGAATGCAAAAGTAATCGAATTGACTTCATATTATATAAACTAATCACACTAACAGAAAATCAGAGATCTTAAATAATCCAAACTTAGAACTAACAGTAGCAAAACTATTGGAAGAGAAGGAGAACTCCTGGTTCTAATGGATTCACAAAAACAAAACAAAAAAAAAAAAATTCTATCAAACTTAAGAGAAAAAAACAATTACAGTGAGTACTACAAAAATTGAGAAAGACTTCTTTCATGAAATAAATTTAGGCCTATTTAAACCAAAGAATGAAAAAGCAGAGAATGCAAAATCAATATCATTAATAACAATTAAAAAATTTAGATAAAAGTCCTATCACAGAGAATACAATAATATATTCAACATAACTTTCATTATAACCAAATTAGATTTATAATAGGAATTCAGAGATATTACAATAATAGGAAAATAATAAATATAATTAACCTATTAAAAACAACAACAACAAATCCCAAACCATATGATCCTCAATACAGTAGATACAAAAAAAGTTTTAAAATTTATGACACATTCATTCTAAAAACTCGACAAAGTAAAAACATAAAGGAGACTTTAAAACATTTTTAAAAAGGCTTGCCTAAAACAAAAAGTAAGTATCTATGATGTGAAATTATACCAGAAGATTTTCCAATAAATACAATAAATAAAGAATGCCCATTACCCCCACTATTATTTGTTATACTTTGAAACATGCTAGAAATAAGAAGAAAAAAGAAATAAATTAAACAATACGATAAAATTGTTCTATTTGCTGATGATATGATCATTTATTTAGAACATTCTAGAGTAATAGGAAAGATAATTGATATAATTAATAGCCTTAACAAAGTTGCAAGATATAAAATATTAAAAAAATTATATATAATAACAAAATCCAAAGACAATGAAGGAGAAATATAATTAAAAAAAAAAAAAACTATATTGTGGAACTGCTAGGTAATGCAGTGGATAGAGCACCAATCCTGAAGTCAGGAGGAGCTGAGTTCAAATCTGACCTCAGACACTTAACATATGTTATAGTCTTAATATACAAACATATGAAGGGCTCACAAAGAGCCCACAACAGTTACATCTCTAGCATTTCCTTCCTTTCTTCCACCCCTTCTCCAAGGAAGACTCCTACAAAGAAGGGAAATAAGTGATTAGGATCAAAAATGTTCTGTTCTCCTCAGAAAGAATTATTTTTATCCACTCCCTTAAAGTTTATTAATATAATGATTATAATTTTTAGATTCAAGCAAAACTTCTTAATCATATTTCTTAATAAGTAAAAAGGGTTTCAAACATCATATCCAATGTTTGACTTCCTAATAAATGTCAGATCCACAATGAACACACATAGCCAATAACATTTATTCAAGTCAATGGCAAAATAGTAATCACAAAATAATATACATATGAAAATAAATACAAAACAAAACAGAATGATCTCTCCTACTGGAAATGAAGTAACTTAGTTCAAACACAAAGTACCCCAAATCTTGCTTTAGGGCAAATTACCCCAAATCTCAAGTATAGCAAACCTGGAATGGAAAGATGATTGAAGTTCTATATATGTTTTTTCCTCGATTTTTTTTCTCTCTTCAATGACTTCAAAAGCGATTTTTTTTGTATTTCCTATTAAATCTGGAAACTAGACATACTACTAAAAAACTGGAAAAAATCAGATCTCTCTTTACACTTGATGTGTTGACTCTGCTCTGCCCCTTTATGCAGGTGATGTAATTGATTTCCAGTAAGAAGAGGTTTCCATATTGACAGGTTTAGGGGTGAAAATAAAGACACTCATTCTCATTCACATTTATGTATGCACATATGCATATGAATGTGTTTATAAAATGATAATATATTCATCTGATCAAATGATATAAACTAATAATTTCAAAATATTAACAACAATATGAAAGTTCCAAATCACTTCTAATAACATAAATGTTGATCCAAACAACCCTGAGATTTCACCTGACAGCCTGCAAACAGGCAAAGATGATAAAGATGGGAACAGTAAGTTTTGGAAGGATTGCCTTTATTGAATAATAAATTAATTATTGACAATATGGTAAACCCCTGAGAGTAAAGGTCATCAGTGTATTTAGTAAGAGAAAACTGACTTAGATCAGATAAAATAGGTCAAGGCTATTGTGCATGACATTTATGTAGTCCAGCAATTCTTAGATTGTTTCTCTTTGATTATTTTCTCCAGATCAGTTGTTTTCCTGAGGTGTTTCAGATTCTCTTCTAGCTTTTGTTTTCTAGTTTTATTAAAATTTAAATGGATAGCAGCATGGATTAAAAATCAGAATCCGACAAGATTTGTTTACAAGAAACACATTTAAGAATGAGAGATACACAGAGTTAAAATGGAAGGTTAGAATACAATTTATTATGCTTCAGCTGATGTAAAAAAAAAAAGGCTAAGTAGTAATTATGATTTCAGACAGAATTAAGGCTAAAATATATTTAATTAAAAGAGATAAACAGGGTAGCTACATTTTCATAAAAGATACCATAGACAATGAAGCAATATCAATCCTGAGCCTGAAGGGGGAAGGAAACTGTTTCCTTTACTGAAACTGTTCCTTTTAAAATTAAATCATGTCCCCTTTTTGATCTGAGATCAGAATCTCCCTGGCTCCAAGGAGTCTAGAGAGAGGGCCCATCCTCCCAGGATGAGAGAAGCAACACTATTCAAGGGCAAATAAACTCTCTTTCGGAAATTCTAAATTCTCATTAAATTGAGAAATCCTGGTCTGATCAGCTCAGGCTGACCCAGCTCCCTAACAAGAGCTACCCATATAATAGTTTTCCTTAAACTCACTCCTTGCAGAGGCCCAAGCGGCTTGCTAGGACCTTTCCCCCTGAGAAGGCAATCTCTTCTCAGTTCCATACTCCATTTCCCTGAACTGGCTGCTATAGAAGCCAGTCTCTTAGCAAAACTAGCTTTCTGTCCAACAATAAACTTTCATTTTTGCCCATTAATAACATGATAAAATGAAATAATACTTGTATAGCACTTTATAAAGCTTTAAACACTATGTAACTGCTAGCTATTGTTGTTTTTGTTGTTGTTACTGTTGCTTTAATCAGCTAGCCTTACATAGCTTTTCAAAAGTGGTTATTTATCAAGATGGTATAGTAAACAATGGTATAACACAAAGCCTCTCCCCATCAAAAATGTCTGTGACATACCACCCAACAAAAAGGGAGCTAAAATTTGGAAAGTTGTATGGAAAAGGAATAACTAATGATGGAAGTTCTTTTCTCCCACCTGTAGGGTGCTTATAAATTTCTCCTTGAGTATTGAAGGGGGAGGAAAACTGTTCCCTTTACTGAAGTTGTGTTCTCTTTAACAAACTGTATTTCCTTTTGATCTGTGATCCCTTTTGGAGTCTCAGTCCCTCTGGAGGAAGGCATATCCCCCCAGATAAGTTATCTTTCAGGGATATCAGAAACTTTGATTCAATTAGAAATCCTGGTCAAAAAGTACCCCTTAGAAGTGTTGTTAATTCCAATAGGAGATCTGGGCTGGAAAGTGATAAGTATCTAAGCCTGGGAACCTTGGCTCCTGAAGCTTCAAGACTCCTTAAAGATGGTAGTTTCTGGATTCACTCTGCAGAGGGTCAAGCAATTTGCTGGGACTCTTTGCCCATTGAGAAGGCATTCTTTTTTTCAGTGCAAGAATCCATTTCCCCAATAGAACTCTGACACTATAGAAGACAGTCTCTTAAGCAAACTGGTTTCTATCCAACAATAAACTTTCATTTTGCCAATTAATAATTTGGGATAAGTGATTTTTTTCACTTTAAACCTGCAGCTGACCAAAAGGGGATTTTAACAACTCTCTTATTGTCACCAACCTCATCACCACTGGGAATTGAGGAGAAACAAACCTCATCGGTATGATGAATCTGTCCAGTTTTTCCTGTAAAGGGTTGAAACTTTTGAATTGATGCACTGAGGTCAGACAACCAAACACTTAAGGCTAATTACTGATTAAACAATACCCTATAAGCATATGCTTGGAAAATGACCCTTCCCACCATCCTGTGCTGACTTGATAATTGGTGGATACAGAGAATTGTAGTAGGGACTAGGGGGTGGAGTAAGACTAGCCAGGGTCACTTCTGGATGGGAGACAAAGAAGGAAGGTCACAGAGATTCTGCTTCCATCCAATTCAATCCTACCTCTAAAGACCAAGAATAAAGACCAAGAAGTTTTGCTTATCCTGACTCCTGCTGATTCTAAGGTATCCAGGGTGCTAACACGGTCATCACATTTTCCCTTGACTCTCACTGCAAAAACTGACTTCAGCTGATCCAAAGGATGCCATTTAGGATATTAATGTAAAGATAGAAAAAAAAAAAAAAAAAAGGAATGTAAAGATCAAAAATTCCCCTTACCCCATATCTTCAAAGTTCAGAGATTTTCCTTTAGTCAAAGCAGGGTGTAAAGAGAGAACTTGACCAAGGCTAAAGTAGAGGCTAAATACCTCTTCTCTTAACTCCCCATCAATATACCTGAGGTAACTATGGAATAGTAAATTTTTGTTTGGGGAAGGTGATATAAAATCATGGAAATTAATTGGCAATCAAAATACCTCGCTTCTGTACCCAACTAAACCAATAAAATATCCCATCTCAGACAAGTTTCCTAATTTCTCTAGGTTTAAATTCCTTCTTCTATAAAAATGAATGCCTTAAACTAATCAGAAGTTCTTAACTTTTATTGTGTCATGAAATCCTTCAGAACTCTGGTAATCCCTTCTCAGAAGAAAAAATATGTAAAATAAAATATATGATTGCAAAGCAAACCAATAATATTAAAATATGTGCTCAAAAAATTTAAAGGCACATATACTCACAATACACAGATTAAATGCCCTTGCTACATGACCTTTAAGACATTGTCCACCTTTAAATTTTGGTCATAAAGTTACATATACAATACAATTAAATTACTATGTTACTTAGTAATAAACCTATTTATTGAGACAAAATACAATTTAATAACATTCATTTTTCAAACAGATGGTGTTTGAATTCTGATTTGGAATAACAGCAAATCAATCTCTGGAGATTCACAGTATGTTCTTTCTTTAGCTCCATCCTAGATTTTCCAGGATGATCTGATTTATGCTTTATTAGCTACCAAAAGTAGTTCAAATATTAGTGTAACTATGCCACTAAGCAACACAGAAATGAGGAAAACTCTTTCTCCTACAGCATAACCTTTCCCAACCAATCTAGGTAGAAATGACCTTGGAAACCAACTTACATGGTTTGAGAGGTATGATAGAAGTCTTTGAAGTCAAGGAAAGAAATTGATATCAGCTGTCATTAAACTGTTGGTGATAATGTTCAGTCATTATTTGACAGGAATGATACTGACATTTATTTCCTAGTCTCTAAACTCCCTTTGAGGAAGATTATTCAGAAAACAGATGGAAACAGTTGTAATAAGTGTGAAACCACTCAAACTACTCCTACCCATTATTTCTACTTCTCTAATCCTTTTGGCGGCAGCAGGAAGGAGGCTAACTTGGAAGAGAATAAATATATTTTTATATGAAGTCCTGCACAAGTTTTGGGCCAGATAATGTCCAAATTCTAAATACTGAGCATTTTAAAGAGAATATCACAGACAGTCTGTCTAGAAGAAGAATTGATGGAACAAAGATCCCTGAAGTGAATTAAGTTTAGCTTACTTGGCTATTCTGTGCTAAATGGTTGGAGAGAAGAAGGGAAGGAATCAAAAAAAAAAAATAAAAACAGCAGGAAAAACTTAATTGTTACAATTCTGCCTCTGCGTTCTCTGGGAGTGTTCCACTTCAGGAAAGATGGACAAAGCAATACATGCATCTAATAAACTTAGCTGGATGCTTCTGCCAGCCAGTTTATTTAGTTAATTTCTGGAACATTGTTTAAAGTCCCTACTATAATAAATAAAGTGGAGGAAATGAGCAGGACATTTTTCCTGTACTAGAAAACAGGAAGGGTTAAGGGCTAACATACTTTCAAATTTAAAAAGAAAAGTCAAGCCCACTGAAACTTGCAAAGGATCACATATAACTTTTTTAAAATATCTATTTATTTTCATATCCTTGAAAAATCTTGTTATCAATTTTTCTCCTTCTCTTCCTCTTTCCCCTTCTCTAGACAGCAAGCAATCCAATATAGTTTGAACATGTGCAATTCTTCTAAACATATTTCCACATTTATCCTGCTGCAAAAGAAAAATCTGATCAAATGTGGGGGGGGAGTAATGAGAAAGAAAAATAAGCAAATAATAACAAAAAAGGTAAAAATACTCTGTTAGCATCACATATAACCTTGAGGCTTTTGAAATGGAAAGGTATTCAAGATCCCAAAGGGTCTTGAAAGGGGAGACATTAATAAGGGCAAATGAAACCTTACTCTTGGGTACAAGAGATGAATTTATATTTGACAAAACAGGTAATAAGTTATTTAGTTGTTTTCAGTAATGCCTGATTTTTAGAGTTTTCTTGGCAAAGATACTGGGGTGGTTTGCTGTTTCTTTCTCTAGTTCATCTTATAGATGAGGAAATGAAGGGAAAAGAGTTCAATGACTTACCCAGGACCAAACATACCAAGTGGATGAAGCCAGATTTCAACCAGAATTGAAATTAAAATCAAACAGATTTGAATCAGTGCTCCTGATTCCAGGCCAAATACTCTGTCCACTGTACCACCTCACTGCCTTAAGACATAGTTAGGAAATTGGGGGGGTTGGTTTGTTTTTCTGAAAAAAAGAAATTATTTGGGGGTTTTAGTGTCTGAAAACTTAATATGAATTAATACTGTGATGTGATAATACAACAAGCTAAAGCTGTCAGATAACATTAAGAAAGGCATATCTTCTAAAAATATATATGTGGTTACACACAGTACGGAAAAAAAATACTACAATTAGGATGAGAAGATAGGTTTAAGTAACTGACCACTTGATTCTCAGTAACACATTTTAGCCTTTTGCCTCAAGCGTCCTCATCTGTAAAATGAAGACTGTCTCTAAGATCCTTTCTAGCTATTCCATTTTGTGATTTTGGAATCCATTTCACAGCGACTTTTAGAGTGGATAAAGGATGGCTATATGTCCTCCAAGGCCAGAATATAAATTGAAAATCCTATGATATCGAAAAAAGTCTGGCTCACTTGAGAAACATAGGGTTAGATTCCTTACCCCTTCTTATCATATGAATTACTGGACATAGATGAAACTACTAAGGTCATTGGATATATTAAACTAAAAATTATTAAAGCATTAAGCCTGATTTCAAAAATTAAAGGAGCAAATAAAGATTTCTTTTATTAGAATGTAAATGCAAATGTATAATCTTTCTGCCTTTTCCAAATTGTACACTATCAACAGAATGCCTGTAAAAATTAATGATGGTGCCAGCTATCAATCTTTTTCCTGTTGAAAACTCAAAATTTGTTATTCTGCCTACAGAAAAATGTCAGGTTTTAAAAAGCAAATAATGTTCCCCTAAAAGTTTTCCTGTCAACACCAATGAGCCAATAGCAAGCTTCCAAAAAATCATCTGAATATAATATGAGAGACTTTAAAATAGACATAAAAAGTATTTTTTTTTCCTTCTGAGAGGCATGGAATTATCTTTTTTATTATTCTGATGAAATGTGGTGTGATCAAGGAGATAAAGAGCTGTCATGGAAACAAGGAAAACTTTAGTTCAAGTCCTGTTTATGATATATAATGGCTCTGTGATTCCTGAACAAGTCACACAAACTCTCAGTATTTTAACCCGTCAATGAGCATTTATTAAGTACTTACTCTGTCAGGCACTGTACTAAGCATTGGTGATAAAAAGAAAGGCAAATAAAAACATGGTCTTTACTGTTAAGGAGTTCACATTTTAATGTTTGAGACAATACACAATATGTCTACAATGAAAACTGGAAGTAATTTAGGCAATTCTCTAATACTATAAAATTACAGAAGAGGTGGTATCATAAATTGGTAGAGGGATAAAATTTGGCCTCAGAAATTTACTTGCACTGTCACCTTGCTGTAAACTACTTAACCTCTTATTGCCTCAGTTTCCTCACATGTAAAATAAGAATAATAATAGCACCTATCTCTTAGGGTTATTTTGATAATTAAATGAGATAATAATTGGAGAAGCACTTGAGCACAGTGCTTGGTACAAAGTAAGTATAAGCCTGCTACAGTAAGCATAATATAAATGTTATTATATCCATACCCCCTTCTTTCATCCCTCACTCCTTATTTTAAGAACTCCTCCACTGTAGCTATAGCCCTTTTACATTTCTGCATTGCAATCTTCATGAGTTATTGTGGCAAAACATTATTTCCAAGGCTTTGGATGAGGAACAGCTCCAAAATGAGGTAAGTTGGCCCTTGAACTGCTATTGAGGCCCATGTAGGAAGCCTTCTAAATTAGTTGGATCTTGCACCAAATTCAAGAACCCAGGCCTTGTAATCATAAGCCATCCAGATTTTGATTTTGATTTAAAAATAGCTGGTGTTTATTTAGCACTTTTAGGTTTGCAAAACATTTTACAATTTTTATTTCTTTTTGCCTCCAAAACAACCTTGTAAGGTAAGTGCTATCATTATTCTTTAGGAGAAATTTTCAGCATTTTCATTGTGTCTAAAGTATCTTAGGAAATTTAGTGGCATATTTCCAACTCATATTCATCAGACTCTTGCAGTATGAATAATGCCAGACAGAATTTACAGGATGCTCAGTTTCTACCTACTAGCAGCTTTCAGTCAAAAGGTACCAAAAGGGCAGCCCTCTTTGTAGTAGCCAGAAATTGGAAATTGAGTAAATGCCCATCAGTTGAAGGATGACTGAATAAATTATGCTATATGAATATTATGGAATATTATTGTTCACTAAGAAATGACCAACAGGATGATTTCAGAAAGACCTGGAGAGACTTACATGAGCTGATGCTGAATGAAATGAGCAGGACCAGGAGATCATTATATACTTCAACAACAATACTATATGATGATCAGTTCTGATGGACCCGACCATCTTCAGCAATGAGATGAACCAAATCAGTTCCAATGGAGCAGTAATGAACTGAAACAGCTTCATCCAGCAAAAGAACTTTGGGTATGACCAAGAACCATTACATAGAATTCCCAATGCCTATATTTTTGTCCACCTGCATTTTTTATTTCCTTCACAGGCTAATTGTACACTATGTCAGAGTCTGATCCTTTTTGTACTACAAAATAACAGTTTGGACATGTATACTTATTTTGTATTTAATTTATACTTTAATATATTTAACATGTATTGGTCATCCAGCCATCTAGGGGAGGGCGTGGGAGGAAGGAGGGGAAAAATTGCAACAAGTGGTTTGGCAATTGGCAATGATATAAAATTACCCATGCATATAACTTGTAAATAAAAATCTATTAATAAAAAAAAAAGTTACCACAAGGTGAATTATTTTTCAGAAATATACCAGAAAACAGTCAAATGTGTAGTCTATGAAACACCTGAATCAAAAACCACGCATTATAAAGTAGCATGATTTCATCACTTTCAATATCCCTTACTTGTAGAAAGCCAGGAATCTGAATCTGTCCAAAGTCTCTAATTCTGTTCTGTACTTCATTTAATCCTCACACTATCATTCCCATTTTTCATATGAAGAAACAAAAATAAAAAGATTAAATGATCTTCATAGGGTTACATGATCAATCAGTGGCACCATTAGGTTTAAAAACCTAGATTCTTGGCTCCTAGTCATTTATCCTTTCTGTCTTCCGAAGACAAACTCTCCACCTTAATTTTAAAAGCAAGTAACTTAAAGTGCAATTATTTCAATGGAAAGGGATTCTTTATAAAGAAATTGCTTCAAGCAACTTTGTCAAATGATAGTTTTTTTGTGTTCAAAATATATGCAAAGATAATTTTTAACATTCACCCTTGCAAAACCTTGTGTTCCAAATTTTTCTCACTCCCTGCCCCCACCCCCTCTGCTAGACATCAAGGAATCCAGTACATGTTAAACATGTGCAATTCTTCTATATGTATTTCCATATTTATCATGCTGCACAAGAAAAATCAAATCATAAGGGAAAAATGAGAAAGAAAAAAAGGCAAGAAAACAACAATAAAAAGGTGAAAAAACTGTTATGATCTACTTTCAGTTACAACAGTCTTCTTTCTGGGTAAAAATGGCTCTCTCTATTACACAAGTCTATTAGAACTGGCCTAAATGACTTCTTTGTGAAAAAGAGCCACATCTATCAGAATTGATTGTTGCATAATTTTGTTGCTGTTCATAATGCTCTCTTGCTTCTACTCACTTCACTTAGGGTAAATTCATCTAATTCTTTTCAGGCTTTTCTGAAATTAGCCTGCTCATCATTTCTTATTTAACAATAAATTACCATTACATTCATATATCATAACTTATTCAGTTCCCCAATTGATGAGTAAACTTGTTTTCCCAATTAATTGCCACCACAAAAAAGAGCTATTACAAACATTTTTGCACATATGGGTCCTTGACCCTCTTTTATGATCTCTTTGGCATATAAATTTAGTAGTAATTCTTATGGATCAAAGGGTTTACACAGTTTTATAACCCTTTGGGCATAGTTTCAAATTACTTTCTAGAATGGTTGGATGAGTTCACAACTCCACCAACAATGAATTAGTGTTCTAGTTTTCCCACATCCCCTCCAACATTTATCATTATTTTTTTCCTGTCATATTAGCTAATCTGATAGGTATGAAGTGGTACCTCAGAATTATTTTAATTTGTATTTCTCTTACCAATACTGGTTTTAAGCATTTTTCATAAGAATATAGATCACTTTAATATAATCATCTGAATTTTTTTTTCATATCCTTTGACCATTTATCAACCAAAAATGACTTGCATTTATATAAATTTGACTCAGTTCTCTATTTATTTTAGAAATAAGGTCTTTAGGCCTTATTCTTATTCAAAAAAGAACTTGAATACATTATTGAAGGCAAAATGAATAATTTTGATTATATGAAGTTAAAAAGGTTTGTATAAGGAAACCAATGCAGACAATATTAGAAGGGAAGCAAAAAATTGGGAATTTTTTTTTTTTTTTACATTCAAGATTTCTGATAAAGGCTTCATTTCTAAAATATATAGAGAATTGACTCAAGTTTATAAGATTTCAAGCCATTCTCCAATTGATAAACGGCAAAGGATATGAATAGACAATTTTCAGATGAAGAAATTAAAACTATTTCTAGTCATATGAAAAGGTGCTCTAAATCATTATTGATCAAAGAAATGCAAATTAAGGAAACTCTGAGGTACCACTACATTCCTCTCAGATTAACCAAAATGACAGGAAAATGATGAATGTTGGAAGGAATGTAGGAAAACTGTTAATTGACACCTCACTTCCTCTTATTCCATATAACTAATAAATTCCACACGATATTTTGCATTTAACCTCTTCTTTCTATTCAAACAGGCTCCAATTAACTTTCTCTTCCTCTCAGAACTCCACAGTTCCTTCAAAACTTAGCTTAATAACCATCTTCAGCCTAAAGCTTTTTTTGAATCCCTGTAGCTTTTAGTTCCCCCTCCCCAAAAATTACCTTGTATTTATTATGTATATATTATGTATGTATACTTTTATGTACATATTGTATCTCCTGGTAGAATATAAATTTTTGAAGGCAAAAATTTCTTTCTGTCTCTTTTGTCTAGGACACTATCTGGTCCTCAATAAGTATTTGTTTTTTGATTGATTGAAATTTAAGGTGTCTGAGAAAAATACAATAAAAAACAAACAAATGAGGAAAAAAAAAAACTTTCTGGGAATTTACTCCTAGAGGTTTCCTTTGTGTACATACTAGATAAGATTTGTAGTGGTACTCCAAAAGTTGTTTGAATGGCAGGGAGACACTTGCTCCAAATATCTTACTCAAAGATATTATTGTCATGTGATCAATTATTCATTATTCTGAGTCAATGGAGTTAAAATGCTGCTATATTTCTTAAACTTTTGGTATTTCCTGTGGATTTCTTCAAATAAGGCCCATAAGATTTTCTGATGGTAAAAATTATTTTAGGAGGTGGGACATACAATAAGACTACAAACTCCTGATTGTTTTTTTTTTAATCTTAGCTAATAATAATATCACATTTAAATTGAAAAGTGATTTACATATATTATTATATTTGAATCTTACAGGCATTCTGTGAAGCAGATGGTATTATTCCCATTTCATAGACTAGAACTTTGGAACCTAAAGCAGGAAAATGACTTGCCTGGAATCATGTGCAATCCCTGTCTCAAAGCCCATTATTATGGATCTCTATTGGTGGAGATAAAGGCTTTGCTCTGCATGAGGGATGGGTCAGAGATGCTAAAAGAGAAGGAAGAGCTTGAGTTCTTAGGTATTCTGTCTTCAGGACTCCCTAAGTGAGAGACTCCTTCCAACTTAGTGTTGAGTAGACCTACAGCTTTGAAAAAGAAATTTGAAGTGGCACCCTCCACTGAAGGAAAGGACTCTAGGAAGACGTAAGAGAAATAGTTTCCCTCATTCTCCTATCTCCAGCTTGTTCCTTTAGAGACTTCAGGAAGTTTCTCCTTCGGTGAGATCCAGGATTCTCTTTCTTAGTTGAACTGAATAAAGGAAGGCTCTTTTACTCTTTAGAGTCCAGTTTGCATTTTCATACATACTTTTTCAATTTCTGATTCATCATAATTTAGACAAATGTGTTTCTTTGCTATTCTTTGCTATTATGTGGATTCATCATGGAACTGGTAGAAAAGAGGCTGCCTTGAACATAGAGCTTGTGCTCTTCCATTGTATAGTATAAAAATACATTTGCTTCAGGTTCAGCTGCGTCATGAAGAAATAAGAAATAAGAAAAACATGTTAGAAACTGCTCTCTAGAATATGAGCATTGTCCTCAATGTTCCTTGTTTCATGGCATATTCTTCTCCAAGAAGTAAAAGGCAGTTCCAACTTTCATTTTTAGAACATAGTGTAATGTCACAGCTGCAGAGCCATCTTGTGAGTATCTTTATTTTCAGGGAGATGGGAGCTCCACATCAGGACATATTGAAATCTTCTCTAGTATGTGCTGTTGCTGAGCTGGAAGAATAAGGCTATTGGCAAACAACAATATAAGCAGGATATAAATTAAAAATGTGCATGTGATTATCCATATTCCCATATAGACATATAGTTACATGCAGCCTTATGTGCCTGTTGCTATAAGAGGAATCTGTAATTTCAACTGTCAGAAAGACAACATGAGAAATGCATATTTTACACAGATCTTGCATTTTCTGCAATATAATATACTGCTGTTTTATCTAAGATTTTCTGAGCCTACAATTTTCAACAAAAGATTTTAGTAGTTACCACATAATTATATTCTCATTCACCATGCTAACATACCATACAGCACTTTTAAAGGAGCTTCAATAGCTATAAGTTTAGTAGACTTCAGGTTTTTTTTAGAGACGTTAAGTCATATTCATTGTGTTAATTTCTCTGTGTTGCAAAGATTGGCTTGTTTGTGTACTAATGTCTTCTTCCTGCTCTCATCTTTGGATTTTTCAGTTTTCTCATTTTTTTGAATATAAATCACAGGTCTTAAAGTTCTAATACCTTCAATGATGTCTTTAGATTCAAGGTGATGACACATTTTTTGGTTCAGCAAAGGCATGAAAAAAATTTATTTTTAATATTTTCAGCTGATGAAGAAATATTATATGACAAATATTATTCTAATGTTGTGACATTGCTGTTTTTAGTGGGAATTAAATTGAGATAAATTGTAAGTATGATGAATGAAAAACCTGAGGGATGGGATTAACCAGATAATATATAATTAATGATTTGGGCTAGTTAATAACCAATAAATTGATAGTCAGTGGTTTCTCTCAGCAACCCAAAGTATGAAGAGACTGGAAGCCTTAATTTAATTTTGAAAATGGGGGTGTCTCTGATAGGTGAAAATCAACCCTGATTGGTGAACAATTAATGAGAATGTGGGCTAAAAAGTTATAAGTTCTGCTTGTTGAGAACAGGGTTGAAATGTGAGATTCAGTCACCTCCTGCAATCTGGACACAAAAATCCATCTCTACCCAAATCACTTTGGTCAGGTTATCATAAACTCCAGTGGAGAGATGGGTGCAAAGACATGGGCTTATTCCCTCAGAGCTAGAATTCACTTAGATTAGATTCTGTTTACATTTCAAATAGAAATAAATTCCCTTAGTTGTGTGGAGTCCTAACTTAGCACTTTCCTGTACCAGCAGTATCTTTCAGAGACTGGCTGACCTATAGAGGAAATAAAAAGTCTAGATCCTAATTAATAATACATTATTAATATAATATAAAATAATAATTCCTTTCATAGGCATCTGGATTTAAACCCTCATCCCAGAATTTTTGGTGTAATATTGGTATGTTACTATCCAAACTTTCACGTGCCTCACACTAAACTTGGGTGTATTTTTTTTTAATATAGATACTACAAAAAATCTTGATCAATTGGGACCACCATAGGATTTTCATAACTAGAAGCAAACTAAAATCTAATCTCATCTAATTCAGATCTAAATAAAAATGCTTTCTTTATACTAATCCCAAAATAGGAATCATAGGGATTCATCTAGAGAAAGAGAAAAAAAATGTGTAAGTCTTCTATTCAGATCTCTTTATTTTAAAAATGAGATAACTGAATCCCAAAAAAGTGATGTTTCAAATGACATGCAAATAGTAAGTCACAGATTTAGGATTTAAACTATGATTCAGTAATAGTAAAAGTCAGCTATTACTATGTTGAATTCACTTTCCATTGTATTGCATAACTTTATCCAGCCAGAGGAAAACCTAAGTGAAGGGAGATCATTTCTGAAGGTATTCTGTTGCATAATTTGATAGGTGTGGTTGTTAGAAAAATATTTTTCAAATTGAACCTAAATTTTCTTCCTTTCAATTTTCATCAATTATTCCTAGTCCTTCCCTCTCTCCAGGACCAAAAATAACTAGACTAATTACTCTTCAAAAACTCAAACATATCATGTTCCTAAAATAAATAATAATAATAACTAATATTTACATGGCACTTACTATATGTCAGGCACTGCCTTAAGTGCTTTACAAATATTATCACATTTAATTATCACAGCAATCCTGAGAGGTAGGGGATATTGCTTTCCCCATGTTAGAGATGAAGAAACTGAAACAAAGCAGAAGTTAAAAGTTTTATCCTTCATCACACAACTAGAAAGTATCTTAGGTTTGATTTGAATTAAAGTTTTTCTGATCTCATGCCTGGTGCTCTATTCACTGGACCATTTAGGTTTTTCTGGTTTTCTTCCTATCCTGGTTGCCTTGTTCTGGAATGCTGCAACTTGTCTTACATTGTGTTTTTTCTATTTATATTCTGACCATCGCTCAGTCTGGGTATCTTTTTATACCTTTTTAGAGTACACCTTTATGTGTGGAGCTGGTATGTACACTTCTTCCAAAATGATATCTTATTTGTCTTTAGATTTAATTTATTTTAAAAAAAATTAACTTTTGTTATTATCTTTGCTCTGATTATATATAGATATTAATTTTAATACATATTTCCTTTTTATTAAAGCTTTTTATTTTCAAAACATATCCATATAGAATTTTTAACATTCACCCTTGCAAAGCTTGTGTTCCAAATTTGTCTTCTTCCTTCCCCTCATTCCCTTTCCTAGATGGCAAGTAATCCAATATATGTTAAATATGTGCAATTCTTCTATTCATATTTCCACAGTTATCATGCTACACAAGAAAAATCAGATCAAAAAGGGAAAAATGAGAAAGAAAACAAAATGAAAACAGCAAAGAAAGAGTGAAAACACTAGGTGAGATCCACACTCAGTTCCTACAGTCCTCTCTCTGGATGCAGATGGCTTTCTTCATAACAAGACCATTAGAACTAGCCTGCATCATATCATTGTTGAGAAGAGCTATGCCCATCAGAATTGATCATCATATAATCTTGCTGTTGCTGTATACAAGGGTATTGTGGTTCTGCTCACTTCACTTATCATCAGTTCATGTAAGTTTCTTCAGGCCTCTCTGATATCATCCTACTGATCATTTCTTATAGAACAATAATATTCCATAATGTTTATATATCATAACTTGTTCAGCCATTTTACAACTGATGAGCATCCACTCAGTTTCTAGTTTCTTGCCATTGCAAAAAGGGCTGCCACAAACATTTTTTCACATGTGGGTCCCTATCCCTCCTTTCTGATCTCAATGGGATAAAAGCCTAGTGAAAACACTGCTAAATCAAAGGTATGCACAGTTTGATATGCCCTCTGGGCAATAGTTCCAAATTACTTTCCACAATGGTTGAATCAGTTCATAACTACCAATAAATAATGTATTAGTATTTCAGTTTTCCCACATCCCCTCCAACTTTTGTCATTATCTTTCAATCTGAGAGGAATGTAGAGGTAGAATATAGAGACAGGAATTATCTTAATTTGCATTTCTCTGACCAATAATGGATGATTTCATATAACTAGAAATACTATTAATTTCTTCATATGAAAATTGTTTGTTTATATTCTTTGATCATGTATCAATTGGAGAATGGATTGAATTCTTATAGATTTGAATCAGTTCTCTATATATTTTAGAAATTAGGCCTTTAAAAGAACCCTTGAATGTAGAATTTCCCTCCAGTTTATTGCTTCCCTTCTAATCTTGTCTGCATTGGTTTTGTTTGTATAAATTTTTTTAACATAATATAATCAAAATTATCTATTTTGTGTTCAATAATATACTCCAGTTTTTCTTTGATCACAAATCCCTACCTTCTCCACAGATCTGAGAGGTAAATTATCGTTTGTTCTTCTAATTTGCTTATAACATCATGCTTTATGTCTAAATCATTAAGCCATTTCAAATTATCGTGATAGAGGGTATTAGATGTGTGTCAATGCCTAATTTCTGCCATACTGATTTCCAATATTCTCTGCAATTTTTGTCAAATAGTGAGTTCTTATCCCAAAAGCTGAGGTCTTTGGGTCTGTCAAACACTAATTTACTATGGTCATTGACTATTTTGTCCTGTGAAGCTAATCTATTTCACGGGTTGACTACTCTATTTCTTAAACAGTATCAAATGACATTGATGACTGCTGCTTTGTAAAATAATTTTAGAAATTGTATAGCTAGGCCTCTTTCATTAGCATTTTAAAATTAATTCTCTTGAAATTCTTGACTTTTGTTCTTCCAGAAGAATTTTATTTTTATTTTTTCTAGCTCTATAAAAATAATTTATTGGGAGTTTGATTGGTATGGCACAGAATAAGTAGATTAATTTAGGTACTATTGTCATTTTTATTATAGTAGCTCAACCTATTCATGAGCACTTGATATTTTTCCAGTTGATTAAAGCTGACTCTACTTTTGTGGAAAGTGTTTTTGTCATTGTGTTTATTTAGTTCTGACTTTGCCTTGGCGGATAGATATTTTCTCTATTTTATATTATCTACTATTATTTTAAATGGAATTTCTCTTTGTATCTCTTACTGCTGGACTTTGTTGGTTTCATATATATATATATATATATATATGCTGATGAGTTACATGGATTTATTTTTATCCTGCAACTTTACTAAAGTTATTATTTTCTTCTAGTAGTATTTAGTTGATTCTCTAGGATTCTCTAAGTATACCATCATATTATCTGCAAAGAGTGATAATTTGTTTTCCTCATTACTTACTCTAATTCCTTCAATCTCTTTTTCTCCTCTTATTGCCAAAGCTAATATTTCTAATACAATATAAAATAGTAATAGTGAAATAAGCAGAACCATAAGATCATTATATACTTCAACAATGATACTGTATGGGGGTGTATTCTGATGGAAGTAAATTTCTTCAACAAAGAGATCTTATTCAGTTTCAATTGATCAATGATGGACAGAAGCAGCTACACCCAAAAAAAGAACATTGGGAAATGCATGTAAACTGTTTACATTTTTGTTTCCCAGGTTATTTTTACCTTCTGAATCCAATTCTTCCTGTGCAACAAGAGAACTGTTTGGTTCTGCACACATATATTGTATCTAGGATATACTGTGACATATTTAACATATATAGGACTGCTTGCCATCTGGGGGAGGGGGTGGAGAGAGGGAGAGGAAAAGACAGAACAAAAGTGAATGCAAGGGATAATGTTGTAAAAAATTACCCAGAAATGGGTTCTGTCAATAAAATGTTATAATTATGAAAAAAAAATCAGACCTTGAAAAACTTAACCAGAAACCATAGAGCATTGTGGGTATACAATTATTCTTCATTAAAAAAAGTGGGGAGGAGGTAATTGTACAAAAGAAAATAAATTATTTGATTACCAAAAAAAAAAAAAATAGTAATGATGATAGTGAGCAACCTTGTTTCACCCTTGATCTTATTGGGAATGGTTCTAATTTATACCCATTACACATGATGCTTGATGGTGATTTTAAATAGATGCTACTGATCATTTTAAAGAAAACCCCACTTATTACTATATTTGCTAGTACTTTTAGTAGGAATGGGTCTTGGATTTTATCAATTTTTTTGCATCTATTAATATAATCATGATTTTTGTTAGTTTGGTTATTGATATAATTAATTATTCTAATAATTTTCCTAATATTGAACCAGTCCTGCATTCCTGGCATAAATCCTACTTGATTGTGGTGTATTATCCTGGGTATAAGTTTCTGTAAACTTTTTGCTAATACTTTATTAAAATTTTTGCTTCAACATTCATTAGGAAAATTGGTCTATGATTTTCTTTCTCTTTTTGATCCTACTTGGTTTAATTATAGCAGCATTTCTGTATTATGAAAGGAATTTGGTAGGACACCTTCTTTCCCTATTTTTCCAAATAGTTTGCATGGTATTGGAATTAATTGTTCTTTAAATGTTTGGCAAAATTCACATGTAAATCCATATGGTATTGGAGATTTTTTTTTTTTTTAGGGAGTTGATTAATAGCTTGTTTAATTTCTTTTTTTCTAAAATGGGTCTATTTAAGTAATTTATTTTTTCTTCTGTTGATTTGGGCAATCTGTAGCTTTGTAAGTATCCCTTCATTTAACTCAGATTTTCAGATTCATTGACAAATAATTGGGCAAAATAACTTTTAATTATTACTGTAATTTCTTCTTCATTAATAGAAAGTTGTCTCTTTTCATTTTTGAAAAGAACAATTTGATTTTATTCTTTCAAACTCTTCCTAATCAAATTAATTAAGATTTTATTTATTTTTTTTTGGTTTTTGCATAAAACCAATTCTTAGTTTTATTTACCATTTCAAAAGTTTTGTTTACTTTCAATTTTATTAATCTCTTTTATTTTCAGAATTTTAAATTTGATATTAAACTGGGGGTTTTAATTCCTTCCTTTTTTTTTTTAGCTTTTTTATTTGCATACTCAAATCAGTGATCTTCTCATTCTATTATTTTATGCAAGTAAGCATCTAGAGACATAAAATTTCTCCTAAGGACTGCTTTGTCTGCATTCCATAAATTTTGGTATATTGTCTCATTATTGTCATTCTCTTGAATGAAATTATAGATTCTGTCTTTGTTTTTTTTTTTTTTTTTTTTTTTTTTTTTTGTTTTTTTTTTTTTTTTTTTTTTTTTGCGTGTGTTTTTTCACCTAATCACTCTTTAGGATTAGATTATTTAATTTCCAATTAATTTTTGATCTATTTTTCCCTGGCCTTTTATTGAATGTAGTTTTTTCTTGCATTATAATCTACAATAATGCATTTAATATTTGTGCCTTTTGATTTTGAGGTTTTTAATGCCCTAATGTATAATCAATTTTTTATAGGTTCCATGTACTTTATATATATATTATTTTTGGTCTCCATTCAGTTTTCTTCAAAGATCTGACATACCTAATTTTCTAGAATTCTTTTTACCTCCTTAACTTTGTTCTTATTTATTTTGTGATTTGATTTATCTAGTTTTGATTGACCAAGTTTAAGATAACTCATAAGTATAGTTTTGCCTTTCAGAATATCATATTCCAGCTCCTTCAATCCTTTAAAGTAGAAGCTACTAGTTCCTGGGCAATCTTACTTGTGATTCCTCAATTTTTGAATTATTTCCTTCTGACTTCTTGCAATATTTTCTCATCAATCTGAAAATTCTAAAATTTAGCTATGATTTTCCTTGGAGTTTTCATTTTGGGGTCTTTTTTTAGGAGATGATCATTGAATTATTTCAATGATTAATTTACCCTCTAGTCCTAGGACATGAAGGCAATTTTTGTTGATGATTTCCTGAAAGATGATGTCTGAGGTATTTTTTTCATCATGGTTTTCAGATAGGTCAATAATTCTTAGATTCTCTCTCCTGGATCTATTTTCCAGATCATTTGTTTTCCAAAGAGATATTTAACATTTTCTTTTCCTTTTTTTTTTTTAATTTTCTTTGACTGATTCTTGAAGTCTCATTGAGTCATTACTTCCATTTGTTAAATTCTAATTTTTAGAGAATTATTTTCTTCAGTTAGATTTTTTATCTCCTTTTGCATTTAGCCAATTAAATTTTTAAATTGGGTGTTTTGTTTATGTGGATTTTTTTTCCATTTCACAAGTTCGGCTTTTCAATAAATTGGTTTCTTTTTCAAATCTGTTTTTAAGGAGTTATTTGCTTTTTACATTTTTCAAATTTATTTTCTGAAGAGTTTTATGATTTTTCCATTTCACTGAAGGAGTTATCTTCAGATAATTTCTGTTTCCTTTTCTAAACTCCCTTGCAAAGTTCCCATTTCTTTTCCCCATTTTCCTGCTAACTCTCTTTTAAGATCCTTTTTTAATTCTTCCAAGAGAGCCTTGTGAGAGGGGGACTAGTTCTTATCACCCTGTTGAGCTTCATTTTAAGATGATTTGCCTTTAGTATCCTCAGGTTTTAAAGTCTGTTCTCTGTCTCCATAAAAGCTATCTAAAGTCAGAGTTCTTTTTGCTTTTTGTGTTTATTTTTTTTAAAGGCTGAATTCTACTCTTAAAGCAAAGGGAAGATTAATAGTGGGTTAGATATCTCCCAGCTAATCTGCTGATCCATTGGCTTCTAACCAGGATAGAGCAGGCAACACTGCTATATTTTGTCTAAGAGCCTCCTGGTAGTTTTACCAGCTCTTGGTTTCCACACTGTCTTGCATTCCTGTACTGCACCTGTGCTTGGCTGCCTTCCTACTCCTCTGGCTGATTGAAATATACCTTTTCTGAAGTTCTTCCAAAATATCTTCTGCTGGAAATTTTTTATACTCCAAATATCTGTGGGTTCTGTTACTCCAAAACCAGTTCAGAGGCTTGATCTGGTGTTGATCTGAGGGATGCCAGGAAGAATTCGGATAAAAGCCTGTCTACTCTCTGTCATCTTGATTCCACCCCCTTAATACACATTTCTTTATGAATTATGTTGGAAAAGAAACAATCAGAACAAAAGAGAAAAATTGCAAGAGAAAAAAATAACAGAAAAAAAGGGGAAAAAATGAACATGGCATGTGCTGCTTTACATTCACTCTCCACAGTTCTCTCTATGGATGCAAATGGCATTTTCTATCCAAAGTTTATTGGGATAGTCTTGTATCAGTGAACCACTGAGAAGAATAGAGTTATTTTAATTTGCATTTTTCTAATCAATAGTGAGAGCATGTTTTTTCATATGATTATAGATGGCTTTAATTTCATAATTTGAAAATTGTTTGTTCATTTTAGATTTAGTTTAAATGCTAGGGAAAACATAATGCTCAGAACTATTCAATAGTAAAATGAATTGTCCCCAGAGCTAGTGAGATTTTTTTTGTTGTTGTTGTGTGTTTTTTTTTTTTTTTTGGTTCTACTTATCAAGTACAATTTTAACTAAATTACCTCTCAGATCATAACTCCAAGGTTCTGTTATTTTGCTCTTCATAATGACTTAACAGTTGACTTGTCATGAGAACCAAGGAAGAAAAGGAGTAGTTCTTTAAGTAATGCTTCAGTAAATTATATGTCATTGAAATAAGCATTAGATAATGCTTTTATTTTTAAAAAGCATCAAAATGTCAGAGAGAAACCAGAAAGTTGCCTGAGCTCTCCCTAGTTTCCTTCAGAAAGTGTTTTATGAAACCTCTAAACAGATTGTAGTGAAACAGAATCCATGAAAAGATGGTGTGAAACAATTAATCAATTTAAGAAAACTTATAAGGACTTCAGGAAAATTCTATATCAAGCCAATGGAAAACTCTTAGCCTCAGCATATTACTGCAGCTGAGGCTCTTTGGTCCTGGCTCAGAAGGCTAGTGACACAGTAGGCTTTTTGTGAGGCCATCCAAGAAAAACAAGATTACAAAAAAAGTTAACCAACTGGAAAAAGAAATATAGTCTTAAAGAAGAAAATAATTCTTTGAAAATTAGAATTTGGCAAGGGTGGCCAGCAAAGCTATGTGATCAAGAAATGACAAAACAAAATATAAAAAATGAAAAAAAAAATAGAATAAAATGTGAAACAGTTTTTTTTTTGTTTTGTTTTGTTTTTTGTTTTTTGTGCTGAGGCAATTGGAGTCAAGTAACTTCTCCAAGATCACACAGCTAGGGAGTGTCAAGAGTTCAAGACCAGATTTGAACTCAGGTCCTCCTGACTTCAGGGCTGGTGCTCTATGAACTAAGCTATCTAGCTGCCCCAAAATGTAATACATCTTATAAGAAAAACAACATATCTGGAAAACTGATCAAGAAAAAAATATATAAGAATAATTGGAATATCTGAAAGCTGTGACCAACAAAAGAACCTTAAGTAATAATGCAAGAAATGATCCATAAAAATTGTCCTAGAGTCATAGACACAGGAGGGTAAAGTAGAAATTTAAAAATCTGCCAATCACCACCTCAAAGAGATCCTTTGTGGAAAACATAGGAATATTACATAGGAATTATTCCAAATTTTCCAAATTTGCAAAACCCCAGATGAAAGAGAAAATTTTGCAAGAAAGAATAAAAGTCCATTCAAATACACTGAAGCTGCAATTAGAATTGTATAGGACTTAGTAGAAGCTACAACAAAAGAACAAAGATCTTGGAATCATATCTATTGGCAACCAAAAGAACTAGACCTATAGTCAAAGCTATTATACCCAGCAATATTATCCATAATTTTGAATGGGGGAAAATGGACATTCAGTGAATTCCCAGTTTTTCAGAACTTTATCTCAATCAAACCTGAACCAAATGTCTTTTATTACACAAATATGGTACCGGTACCTAAATCAGGAAGGGCCAAAACTGAGAAAGAAAATTACAGACCAATCTCCCTAATGAAGATTGATGCAAAAATTCTAAATAAAAGATTAGCAAAGAGATTACAATTTATCAACAGGATATACACTACAACCAAGTGGTATTTACACCAGAAATACAGGACTAGTTCAACATTAGGAAAACTATGAGCACAAGTGACCATATAAATAACAAAGCCAAAAGAAATCACATGATTATCTTAATAAATGTTAAAAAAAAAAAAAAAACCTTTGACAAAACACAGCACTCATTCCTATTAAAAGCATAGGAATAAATGGAATTTTCCTTAAAATGTTAAGTACCATCTATAACTATAAGCAAGTATTACATGAAATGGGCTCAAACTAGAAGCATTACCAATAAATTCAGGGATAAAACAAGTGTGTCTTTTATCACCACTAATATGCAAATATTATACTATAAATATTATCATTAGCTTTACTTTATTAGTTAGCATTGGTGATAAGAGAAGATAAAGAAATTCAATGAATTAGAATAGGAAATGATAAAACAAAACCATCAATCTATATAATTAGAAAATCTTAGGGGGAAACAACTAAAACACTATTTTAAAAAAGTAACAATTTTAGTAAAGTTGTAGTATGTAAAATAAAATATTCTAAATCACATTGGTTTTGAGAAATGCAAAGCAAAATTACTCTTAGGTATCATTTATCAGATTGGCAAATGTGATTTAAAAAGAAAATTATAGATGTTGGAGGGAATATGGAAAAACTGGAACACTAATACATTGTTGGAATTATGAATTGATCCAACTATTCTGAAGAACAATTTGGAATTCTGCTCAAAGTGCTACAAAACTGCAAAATCTTTAATCCAAGCATGCCCCTACTAAGTATCCAAAGATATTATGGGTTTTCCCTTTTGTTCTTATTCTTCTTCTACAAAATGACTAATGTGGAAATATGTTTAACATGATTGTAAACATATAACCTTTTTAAGCAGGGGAGACAACTGAATCATGGTACAAACTGGAAAGTTGGAAGGGTATTTTCTTTCTTACTTTTCCCTTAAAAAAGGTAAAAAAGGTAAAAGGGTCTTGGGATGGTAAAATGAATAAAGAAAAAAAAATCATCATCCATTTAATTCAAAGTCAAATTCAATATGAAATTAATTTTGAAAATAAAACTAAATATGTTTAACTGCCTTAGGATTATGGAATTATAGTGAAGTTAGTAGATTTGTAGATATAAGGGAGGGCAGTGAATTTGTGGTTTGTTTTTTTTGTTCTCAATTTGAACATATTTCAACATAATTGATTTCCATTGTCAATCTATGTATTTTATATCATGCCTCTAAAAACATTATCCTTACAAAAGGCTACTAGATTTTACTAAATTGCCAAAGGAGTCTAACACAAAAAGTAGTTAAAAACCCCTAGTTTAGAGTAATCTTAGATAATATTTTATGCACATCCTTCATTTTAATAGATGAAGAGATTGAAGGTTAGATGGATTAAATGACTTTCCAGGGTTATTGGATCATGTGCTGTGCATTACAACTTCAGGTCTTTACTTAAGTTTATATATATAGACCTGCCTAATGTCTCAACAAGTTGATTTTTAAAATTGCATACAATCAAATTATTGAAACTATATGGACTATGTAAGATCAAAATGGGCTCATGATTTAGACATAAAGAGTGATATTATAAGCATATTAGAAGGATATAGGACAGTTTACCCCTCAGATCTGTGAAGAAGGCAGAAATTTGTGACCAGAGAAGAATTGGAACTCATTATTGAACACAAGATAGATAATTTTTATTATATCAAGTTAAGAAGTTTTTGTACAAACAAAACTAATACAGACAAGATTAGAAGGGAAGGAATAAATTGGGAAAACATTTTTGAAGATGAAAAAATTGAAGTAGCAAGAAAATGGCAACTGAGGGTAGAGAGTCAGAACTCTGGAGATGTATACTTGAAAGAAGGATACTTGAAATAAGGTGTTAACAGAGGGATTGATGATACAATGGTTATCTAATTTACATATATACTTAGTACTTAGCATAGTGATGTAATGGTTCTCTAAGCTCACACATGCATCTTGTGCTGTAATAATGTAATTGTAATAGAGTACATAAGGACCAACAAGGACTGGAAGAGAGACACCATCCTGGTGGCTCTCCTGCCTTCTCCATTTCTCCACTAAGACCAAGGCTTGTCCTGAGACCTCCAGAAAACTAACAGAACATTACATTTTGGCACCTGAATGTGATCTAAGGACCTACACTCAACTAACACAATCAGATCATAAGCCCAGTGGAAAAATACCCATGAGATCCTGTGACATGGAAATGGGTTAAGTACAAAAATAGACAAACAAGAATCTTTGGTAAAAGCTAAACTAGTTACTTTCATTTTTCAGCTGAAAAGGGGCAAAAAAACTCAAAAAAAGAACTTCCCCACTCTAAAGGAAGTGTGTGGAATGCATAATTAGGCTTTAAAAAAAAAAAGGTTTCATTATAACTTGGAAGCAGATCATTGAACTCTTAGAAGCATTACAGTGCACCTCTCCTTGATTCTCATAATACAATTGGCTTTAAGGAATTTCATAAGTTTTAGAATAAGGAAAAAGAAGAAAGAGGAGGAGGATGATGGTATTGACAAAATAGCTGAAAAGCATGAAGAATTAGATAAGAAAGGAGTTAAGTACAGTACTAATGAAATTAAGGAATGTAGTGCTTCACTTCAATTTCTCCTTTTTGGTGGAGGGAAGAGGAGGAGAGGTAAGGGCAGTGACAAAATCAGCACTGCCCATGCAGCAGCTTTGTCCACCCCCTTATGTTTAGAAAAGGCATTAATTAAAGCTAAAAAAAAAAAAAAAAAAAAAAAAAAAAAAAAAAAAAAAAAAAAAAAAAGTACAGGAAATGCCTGATTTAAGAATAAAAGCATACCCTGTGATTGAAGAATTTGATTCTTCAGTTCAAGCCAGGAAAAGATATACTCCTTTTGATATGGAAATTATCAAAGATCTGAAAAAGAGTTGCACTCTTTATGGGGCTACATCATCTTATGTTAAGATAATATTAGAGAATTTGCTTTTGAATTTTTAATCCCTAGTGATTGGAAATCTATAGCAAGGACATGTTTAGAACCTGGACAAAACTTGGTATGGCTTTCAGAGTATAGTGAACTGTGTAGAATACAAGAATGATGAAATAGGCAAACTGAAGTTAATATACCAATCACATTTGATCAACTAGCAGGTATAGGTCATTATGCAGACACTTTAGTGCAGATTAATTATTCTTTGATAGCAAAGGAGCAAATTGCTGCTGCTGCTGCTATCAAAGCATGGGACACCCTCCCAGGAAGGCAAGATAGAGGGGAAGCCTTCACAAAAATAATGCAAGATCCAAATGAACCCTTTGCTGATTTCATGGAACATCTGCAGACAGTTGTCTTAAGAACTATTGGTGAAAATGCAGCAATAGGAATAGTGATAAAACAACTTGCCAGAGAAAATGCTAATGAGGTTAGTAGCAGAATTATACTATGACTACACAAAGATGCTCCTTTAGAGGAGATCATAAGACAGTGTGCCACAGTGGGCACAAATGCCTTTTACACCCAGGCTATGATGCAGAACATGGGAAGACAGGGTCCCTTTTGGCAAGGGACTTCCAGAGAGACTCATCAATGCATTCAGTGGGCTAAAGTAGGGCATCAGAAAGCACAGTGTTGGCACAGAGATAGAGTGAGAAGACAGGGTGAGAGAACAAGACCCAAAACCCTATGTCCAAAATGCAACAGAGGCTTCCATTGGGCATCAGAATGTAGATTGAATCAGGGAAACAGAAAGCAAGACCCAGCTTCAGGGCCCCAGTGGACATCAGAATGTAGATTGACTCAGAGAAATGAGAGGTGGGGCCCAGCTCCAGGGCCCCAGGCAAAAAACAAGTGGGACATAATGGCAGCGGAGATTCCACGCAGGGAGTTTTTAGAAGTTCAGCACCCAGCCATGAACAATCAATTGAGAAGCAATCTGATAGGAGAAAGGGATTACATAATCAATCAGTTGAGAAACAATCTGATAGCGAAAAGGGATTACAATTGGGGAGAATACAAGTTTTATAACCCACTGGAAGGGCAGTATCCAGTATGAGCAGTTCCACTAATTTTAGATAATCTCCAGGTGATGTGGAGAGATCCAGAAAGAGGTGAATTGAAGGGACCAGATAGGTTAACTGCTTGGGGGAGAGAGTTTGCTTGTATCTCTACAGATGGAGAAGTAATCAAATGGGTGCCAACAAGCTGTATTCATCTTGTCTATTGGAGAGAGACAGAAAAAGAGAAGATCCTCAAAACAAAGGAGAAGACCCAAGAAACATCAGATGGTTCCATTGCTAACTGTTTACACCAGTAAAAGAGCATGGCAGTTATGGCAATTGACTCATGAACATCAAAAATGTTAAGGAGACTAATGCAGGACTTAAAACCTTCAGGAATCATTGGATTCCCCAAGACATGATAAGATTAATGTAGGACTTCAAAATCTGCAGTAATCACTGGATTCCCTGACACATGATGAGACTATTGCAAGACTTTAAAACTTGCAGAAATCATTGGATTCCCTGACACATGAAGTAACAGACAATAAATTTGTTTTGGACTATCTTTTGGCTGCTAAAGGAGGTGTATGTGTGATTGTTATTTATATACCATCCTTCTAGGACTTATGGAAATCTTTTATAATACCATGTTGATTCATATTGTTTATATATATATAATTGCATGTATAATTATATTTGTTATACCACATTGAGCCTGTGCCTGCTGTGGGGAGAGTCATCACTCCTAGCCTGTGTTATATTGTGGTATTCTTCTTTGTTAAAATATAATGGTTCTCTATGAGCAGGCTTCTTGGAGAGGTTTTCTGCAGGCAGCCTTAATTTCAGTTCTGAGTAATAATCATCCCAAATAAAGCCAGCTGTTAAAATCCAAACGTTTATTTTCTCCTTCTAAGTCTTATCTCTTTCCTTGGACCCAGTTAGCTTTCTTAGAGGCTTTGGCCTGGTTAGCTTTCTTAGAGGCCTCTCTCCCTCCTTGGTTGCAAGAGCTCTTGCAGCTTGTCTTTTGGCTCTTCCAGCTTCTGCCTCTAGCTCAACTCCGACTCAATCTCCTTCACTAACTGACTGACTGACTGAACCTCTAAGAGCTTCCTATATATGATCTCTTAAAGGTGTGAACCCAAAGGTTGACTCCTCCTCTGAGAGAGGGATTATGGGAGATGTGAATTCACATAGTTACAAAGTTTTGTGTATCTCCCGTACTTGTGAACTCCAATGTGTGAATTCTCAAAGGTGCAAAGTCAGGCATTGTTTCTACCAATACTAGTGACTTGACACTTTGTAAGGATTTGCTCTAATGTGTGAACCAATAAGCATTGTATCAATTGAGTTAACACTAGGATTCTAACATTATATTACTGTGTGCTTCTGTAATACCTCCCATGCTGATGGATTTATATATATCTGTTTCAATTTCAGCCCAGAGGAAACCTGCTAATCTGGTTGACTCCCCATTTCCCTTTGGTGTTTTCATCTCCCTTCCTGAGATGTCAGGGAGGGCGTGACCATCTATGTTGTAAAACAAAAAATAGTAGGAGATGTAATGGGCCAGAACTCTGGAGAAATATACTTGAGGCAAAGATTCTTACAACAAGGTATTAACTCACTGGAACTGATAATACAATGGTTATCTAGTTCAGCGTGGTGATTAATAGTTCTCTAGTTGAGTATGATTTATTTAATCTTACAACAAATAATGGTTCCCTAATGATATAATGATTGGTTTATACTCAGTATGATAATTGATTTAATTGTAACCGAGTATATAGATGGGGGACAAACTCAGCCACAGAAGAAAAGACTTGACCAGACTCATGGTGTCTCTCTTCATCACTTCTATAAGTAACCAAGTGACTTCCCTAAGACCAAGGATTCAGGTTGGTCCCAAGATCCTACAGAGAGCTAGTGTGGACACTATATTTTAATCCACCCTAGTGTGTGGGGGCTCTAGAAAACAACGGAACATTTTGTCACCCCAACTGGGGGCTCTAGAAAGTACGATATTACATTTGGATGTGCAGCCTGCTGACTGGCTGACTGACTGAGAATGCTGATACAGACTGGGAGACTGAAGAAGGCAATAAAGAGTTTGTACTTTATTCCTGACTATTTTGGTGGTGATTATTCTGCTGAGACCAAGGCTGGTCCCAAGATCTTCAGAAATCTAGCCAGAATGTTATAACTGAGTGGATGCCCATCAGTTGGATAGTGGCTGAATAAGTTATGGTATATGAATGCTATAGAATATTATTGTTCTATAAGAAACAATCATCAGGATAATTTCTGAGAAACTTGGAAAGACTTACAGGAAATGATGCTATGTGAAATGAGTAGTACCAAGAGATGTACATGGCGATAGCAAGATTATAGGATGATCAATTCTGATAGAATTGACTCTTTTCAACAATAAGATGATTCAGGCTAGTCCCAATCATCTTGGGATAAAGAGAGCCATCTGAAGCCAAAGAGAGGACTGTGGGGAGTGAGTGTGTATCACAACATAGTATTTTCACTCTTTTTTGTTGTTGTTTGCTTACATTTTATTTTTTTTTCTCATTTTTCTTCCTTTTTGAATGGATTTTTGTTGTGCAGCAAGATAATTGTATAAATATGTATGTCTATATTCAAATGACATATATTTTTACCATATTTAATATATATATTGGATTACTTGCCATCTAGGGAAGTGAATGGGGGGGAAGGAGGGAAAATTGGAATACAAGGTTTTGCAAGGGTCAATGTTGAAAAATTATCCTTGCATATACTTTGAAAATAAAAAGCTTCAATAAAAAAAAAGAAATTATATGGACTGAAATTTTCTAGAAAGATATTAATTAGTTCCTTTATAAAAATCTGCAACACAAATTAAGACACAGGAAAGAACTGAATTTACAACACTTTTACATCATCTAAATGAAAATCACTTCATGAGTTTATCAATTATGAGGAAATTCATTTATATTTTTCCCCATTGCAAATCAGTCTGTTGTAAAGCTATCTTTGATCCTGCCAAAAGAATGGAATTTATAAGGGTTTTTTTTTTTTAAGTCTGTGCTAGCCAAACTTATTTTATATCAATTTTTCAATGGTTTTAGAAATGAATATATGTGCTTTGTGACCCAATAAATATATACACTGTCATTTAATTCTTGTTAGTATTGTAAGAGACATTTTAATTGGAACATTCTCTTAATAGAATATTTTTAAACAATTACTGTTGTTATACAACTAATTTGCAAAAAGTATGGTTGTAACTAAGAAATTAAGGAAAAGATATTTTGGGAGAAAAATGGGAATGATTCAGAAAAAATGAGAACAATTTATATTAGTTTTACAAAGTAATTGAAGACTGGTATGAAGTAATAATGCACAGCTGAGTTTCCAAGACAAGAATATTGTAAAAACAAAAACTTTAAAAGTTGTAAGAACTCTTTCCACCATAATAAGAAGCACACTGCCTACCTCCTGATATAGATGATATACTCAGGGAAAATAATGAGCTATTTTATTTATTTGTTGCAAGGATTTTGTTTTTCTATTTTCCCCCCGATGAGTTAGGTAATGAGAGGGTGAAAATGGAATTGTTATTTAAAAAAAATTAATTTAAGAAAAAAAAGAAACGAGACCACTATTGTGTTTGGGATATGTTTGTGGTAAGCTAGTGATTGATTCTGTATATGCAAGGTAGAAAAAAATATAGGTTGAGAAATCGCAGGAGAAAAAACTTCCTGAGGGCTGGATAAATGATTTTGCTTTTGGAGAACAACTCCTCCCTCCCCTCCTTCCACCCAGTTTTCTGAATGTTTGTATTTTTGTATGTGAGTATATACTGTTAATTCTTAACATTGTTATGTTTAATCTTTGTAGCTTCAAGCATTTGTTGTGATTTGTTTTCAGAAGGTAACCAATGCCTTCACAGTGCCCTCATATTACCTTCTTATACAGTGAAAAGTAAGATTCAGGTTAATTTTTTTACTTTTAAGAATTTTATTTGCTGTATAGTATTTATGGTACTATAGATTTAATATGTTATGGAAAGTGAATATTATATAAAATTAAAGTTATTGTTTTTTTAAATTAAGATATTAGCACAAAAATACACAGAATTCCAAGGAGTTACCAGTGAAAAAAGGCTTTTTCATATTAGTAATTTCGTTTATTACATTTTATTGACTATTTCATGGTTATCACATTAGTAAAAGTGTATGTTATTCGAATTTAGTTTTGTTATAAAGAATTTTATGTAGAAATGTGTATTCAGTAACCTTTAGCAAAATAGTACAGTTTTTGTTGATTTCAGAAACCTGATACTCTATTTCCTATTAACTTCGCTATAGCAACATGTGCAGTTTTGACTGTTGTGCCACTATCTAGGAATGTTATTTATAAAAGTTGAGAATTTACTGTACATATATACCTAGATATGTCATATATGTATGCATTATCTCCCTATTGCTGATTTTTTTTTAACCTAAATAGCATTATTCTTTCTCTGGTATAGAGAAAGAATTTTGTTTTTCACCAGAATTTTTTGCTAAATCTACAGACAGGCCAAGATTACCTCACCCCCTTCATTTCATCCCATGCCACATAATTGATAATCATAGCTTTGTAAATTTATTTTTTATACACTACCATCTTTTGGTCCCCATTATTCTACTAGTATTCATAATTCTATGCTTTGAAAAATCTTCCTTAGTTTATTATTAGTAGGCTATTTAATTCAATTCTATTCTGTCTCCCCAGTCAGACAGTCCTCTCTATAAAATCCTCATTGTTTCCCTAATCTTAAATCTTTCTGTTTTTTGTTTACTTCTCTGTGGCTTATAAAAATCCCTAAGTATTCTTTATCCTTAAAAAAAAAGAAAAGCCTCTTCATTTGATCCATCTATCCCATTATCATTCTTTGTTTCTCCTTCCTTTAATTTGTTAACTATCTGAGAAAGTCTTATACAATATTATTCCACCCCTTCTTTTCCTCTTATTTTCTTAATTCTCCAGTACCTTTCATAATCCCATCATTAAACTGAAATAGTGATTTCTTAGTTGCCAAATCTAATGGCCTTCTCTCAATTCTTATTTTTCTTCATCTTTCTCTTGCCTTATTGTGAAACTATTTTCTCTAGTTTTTTTCATAACAAAATTTTTCTTTGCTCTTCAATTCCTTTTCTCTTTATTCTATTCCCCTGTTATCTATATGACTACTTCTTTTCAAATGACTTTTCTGAATCTACATCTCATATACTAAATATGACTATATCCCATGTCTTTGTCTTGGACGTGGCTAACCTTCCAACTTTCTGGAGTTTGCTGCCATGATACAGTTGTCTTTTCACCTTTGAATTCCCTTGAATCAAAAAAATCAAAAAGACTTTGGCAATCACCATAAATATCTTTTCCCCTCCCAAAATCCATTTGTATTTTTTTCCCCAGATCTCTTTGATGTGTTATCTTCCTCCATTAGAACATAAATTCTACAAAGGAAGATACTGTCTTTTTGTTTAAATTTGTAACCCTAGTTCTTAGCATAGAGTCTGGTACAAAATAAATATTTAATAAATTCTTGTTGTCTATCTACTTCCACACTTTTTGTTTGGTGATCTTATCAGCTCCCATGGATTCTTCATTATCATATTTATGGTGCTAATTCTTGGACTGAATTATGTAGCCCTAATCTTTCTTCTAATCTTGTCTTCTATCTCCAGCTCCTTGTTAGCATCTCAAAGTGGATTATTATGGCTATCTTAAAGTACACTGATCTAAAATTGAGCTCAGCAGCAATCCTAATAGTTTATGTTTAAGTCTTTTGAAGACAGACAACACATTATTAACTGTTATATCTTCCCCAGTACTTAGCACAATACTTGGTACATAGAAGGCACTTAATCAATGTTTGTAAAATGAAACAGTATTTACCAACTGATACTGAATTGCATGTATATACCTGATTTTATTGAGCTTAAATGAAAAAAAAAAGTATTTTTATGAAGGTCAAAATAGTATAAAATTAATATTCCTAGAAGTAGTAAATAAAATTAATTTACTTGCTAACCACTTTCATTAATTTAAAATTGTGGCAATCCATTAATATAAATCTGTCTCCCAACTTTATTAGAAATGATTTACAAAAAGTCAAAGGATTATCATATTTTTAAATAAGGTCCACATAACAGAAATATCAAAAAAGCAGAGTATTTTTATTTTGTTCTTTTGTTATGCAAATTGACAATTTCCTGATTAACAAATGGCACCTTGTAGTTGGAAATATTTGCCTTGAACAAACATTTTTCCTTATGTATATTTACATATTTAAAATTTTTACATCATGCCTATTGTAACATTAATAGTATTGGGAATGTCCTTTTCTGCTGTGATGGGAATATTATACTTTGCCTGCTTCTTAATAAAATACATCTATACTTCAATGATTTATGATTATGTCCATGTGAGTACTCCCCTTACCAGTGAAATCTTAAGCTTTTTATGCCTCAGTGAATGGAAAATTAACTCATCAATAGAATGACTTAGGACAATAAATTTTCTAGGATAAAAATATTCATCATTTTAAGAGTCAGCATTTTAGTGAAGAACCTATCACAGTTTAAGTCCTCTGGTGGCAGGCATACAGTCCAAAAACAAACCCCAATTTGAAATTAGTCTTCTACTTACTGAAACTGCTCATGACTTAGTGGAGTGGTATTCCAGAAATCAAGATTACTTTAGTTTTATGTGATTCAGAAATGGTGAGGGGCCACCATTTAATAAAAAAAAAAAAGCTGGAGAGATCTCTAGAAGCAAAGTTTGTTATACTTTCTCAGGAAAAGGGCATCCCACCCATCGAGCAAACAATTGAAGGTAGGAAGCACCTTCTGGGCCAGGGTTAACACTTTTAATCCCTAAAGCAAATATCCCCTCCCACCACTGATCCTCATCCTCATTGGTTGAGAATCTTAGATTCTAAACTTGGGAACTACCCAAGAAATTGAACTTGCCCAATAAGTACATAGTTGCCCATACTTGACTGAAATAGGGAGAAAATGATGTCATGGGAGAATAGCAGGAAAGGGACTTAGGTATGCCCTTGGATCAATGCTCAAAGTCCTTCAGGCCTACTCAAACTCTGAAGTAGATGAAGACTTACTCGATTTTTACAACTTTCTTGAAAGATCACACCTCATCTCATTCAGTTTCATAGATAGGACATTATTAAAAATAATATTTTACATTAAAGACCAGTGGGCATAGTTGAAAGAGTGTTAGACTTGGAATGAGGAAGACCTTCATCGAAATGCTATCTCTGAGATACCTCTTGTAGCCTCAATTTACCAACTTCGTAACAACAGATATTTTCAATGGCATATCCTCAAATTTATTGTGAAGCTCAAATAACACAATGCATTTGAAAGGTTTTGCAAACATTAAAATATTATATCAATTTTACACATAATTTGGCATGTAATAAATAGCACCAATGATCTACTTTCTCCATGTTATCTTAGAATGTCTTGAATAATCCATGATGCAAATCATGCCCCAATTGTTTGACAAGATCAAACAAGATCATGCAAAAATTGCCAATCCAATATAAAAATAATCAGGATAGAAATGATTGTAAACAATAAGAGGGATCAAGGGTACTCAGTCTCTGCCTCACCCTTTGCATAAGTAAGAACAACCAGATTATGGTCTGGTTGAAGGAATATGGGATAGTGGGTTATAATGTAATTATTTTTCTCCAAAACCCACTAATCTCTTTAACATTGTTGGAGAGAATTACATTAATTTCAAACTCATAATCCCAGTATTGTAACTTAGAATTCAGTGCCTTTTACTTTATGAAGTTTTCCTGCTTTTGTTCTGTTCACAATATCTACTACTAATTAGAATTTTCACATGGTGATACTACTGTATCAGACACATACAAATTTTGGAAAATGTGATCCTAAAACTTTCTCCCAATGAGTGATACTTACTGGATCACAGACATCATAAAAGTGGAGTCCTTAAGACTTATGTCCCTAGAAATATTGTTTGTATCAATAATAAAAAATAATAGCAATCAAAAGCATATCCTTTTTATACAGCATTTTGTCATTAAAAAGACCTTCACAAACATTAAGGATGCAGCATAATGTAATCCACAAATTATTAAATGGTAGTCAGAACATGTGGTTTTAAGTGTTAGCTCTACCACTAGCTTCCAATGTGACTTTAGGGAAGTCCCTTAGCTGCTTAGGCCCTATTTTCTCAACTGTAAAATGTAGACATTGGACTAAATAAACCAAAATTGCTCTAACTCTAAATCAATGACCCATGATCTTATTTGATCCTCATAAGAATATTTTAAGGTTGGCAATTTAGATAGAGAAGCTAAGTTACTTTACTCACTTTGGAGGAGATGTCACTTTATTCGATTCAATTAGAAGCACTTATCAACTCTGAGATATAAAGCAATGTATAGATTATAGGACATTCATCATAGTTATCTTTTTTAGCTGCTTCAAAATATAACAACTTTGAATTGATTTCATTCTTCTAAAATGACAACTATTATGTGGGTACTTGCTTTGTTTTCAGTAATTTGCTTCCATAAAAGTGCTTCTATAAATGTTTTGATGTATTTAAAGGGTTTTGTTTGTTTCTTAAATGATATTCTCCTAGAAATATATGACATGCAGTAGAATATTTGACAATTAAGGGTAGGAAAAGAATTATTTTCAAAGCAAAGGATAGCAAAGAATTAAAAAAAAACAGATTAGATTAATTATAGGAAATTGAAAAGCTTTTGCACAACAAAATTAATACATCTAGGCTAAGAAAGAAAACAATTGATTAGAAAAAGAAAATCTTTTTACCAAATTAAACTAAGAATTTGATATCCAAGTTATACAACTAACATATAACTAAGACCTTACTTAGAGAACTTCCCAAAAGATACATTAAAAAGTTTTCTAAAGAATTACAAACTATTAAAAGCCACATGAACAAATGCTCTAAATCACTAAGAGAAATGCTAATGAAAATGACTCTTTTCACTTCATATTCTGCAAATTGGCAAAATGTGGCAGTAATGTGGGGTGGAATTGTGGAAAGATAGGCATAATAACTTATTCATAGAATTGTGAAATGGTCCAAGAATGCTGTTAAATGGTTGGAATTATGAAAACAAATTGAAGGTTAGTGTGGAGGGTAGGAAGGGAGGAAGTTGGAAAGAGACAAATAATCCAAGAAGCAAAAGGAGTTATGGGATTGAGGTGGGTGTAGGGAAGGTTGCCTAGCTTGAGTGCTTGAAGGGTGGAGCCAGGAGGCCCTCCTCCAAGGAGAAAGAAGAAAAAGGGTAGAATCCAAGAGCTGAGAAAGATGTAAAGGGATCATTTTATTATAGAGTTAAGAGGGTGGGGTAGAGTAGTGAGGTGGGATGGGGCAGGTTATAAGGCTGAGGGACTGGAGTGGAGTCCATAGTTCTATTCCACAGATGAGATAACTTCTTTTCCTGTTCCACTATCCCATGACTGATTCATAGGCCCTCCGGTCATGAATTTGTCCAGTCACACTTGGTGCTTCAATATTACAACTATCTTTTAAGAACATATAATTCCCAAAGAAAGACCTTATGTTACTGGATCCAGCTACAAGATACTCACTTCCCATGACTGATAATCAGGAAATTAGCCATGATATCTAGATATTCACATTTAGACTTCCTTCTCAGAACACTTTTTATGGCTCCTCATAGGTCAACATATTTCTCTCTTTGTCAAAGTCATTAGCAATCTTGTGATTTGGGCCTATTATTGACGTTTACTACAAAAAACGTGCACCCTAAGTTTCCTGAGGGGGAAGATTTTTCAATACCTGGATAACCGGAAGATAGGGGATACCAGAGATTTCTGAGGGTCAAAAGCACTCCTGATTTATAATGGACTAGGTAATATGGCAATCAAACCTATTAAGGAGAGTGAACCTCAGATGTTTTGCCAATTATTTGGGACTCATTTCTATTAGGACAAGAATAACACCAATGCTGAAGCTGCTTCAGCATATTATTAGGGATTCAGAAGATGGTACTAACTGTGCCCTTACCTGTGCTAATCTAGAAGTGGTGAAGAATCATCTAAACCAATTTAGATTGGATTGACCTCCCAATGATTGGAAATAAAGCTCTATATTCATTAATGCAGACAGGATGAAGGATAATCTTCCTCCACCATGAGATGATACCATTGTTTTAATGTGTAGTCCTCTTCCAGTGATCCAGTTTACATGTCAATCCTGGAAAAACTTCTCCCAGGTCTTTGCATGTCTCCGCGTGCGACACCCCAACAGAACTCCCGGACCACCTTTTTCATTTGTAGAAGTTTATTGCCTGGATTACATCTTGACTCTGCCCTCCCAGTTCCTTTGTGTATGTGTGTGTGTGCGTGTGTGTATGTGTATGTATATATATATATATATATATATATATATATATATGGCAAATATTAGCCCCAGCAACAAGCAGTAATCAATCATAAGAGGAGAAGTATCTGTTGAGATGCAAGCTCAATGCAAGCTTCCTTGTCTCTAGAAACAATCTGTGCTTGGAAAGGAGCTACAGAATTCACACTGGGATGCCTCCCTAAGGCATGTGGCCCTAGTTACCCTGTTCTGATTTTGTGTTTCTTGCCTAGGCTCCAACACATAAGCATGCACCCAGTAAAGAAATTGAAACAAAACAGAAGCCTATCAAATGACAAATAGATGATCATATGAGAAATACTGAAAAGTTAGGTTTCCATAGAATATTGAAAGCTTCAATATAAGGTAAGAAGTATCAATGTATTTACAGAAGGAGAAATTGACTTAGTTACAGCATTCTGATTAGAGGAGGGGTCTAAGCTAAAAAGGGGCTTAAACTGGCCAGGGTCAATGACTGAGAGAAGGTTTTTCTTTATTGAGCTTGCTTAGTGAGGCTCTTGCATAGTGTCTTCTGTGCTCAGGAGGGAAGAATAACAAATCTAGACACCATGGGGTGGGAAAGAGGATATTCCCAGAACAAACCATGAATTGTTTCACTAGTCAATTAAAGGTTAAGTGGGAGTGAACAGAGAGGGGACTAACTTAGAAAAGCTTGCTTTTATACCAGGGTACACTCTCTTGGGAAGGTGTGAAGGCTGTATTCGTCAGTCTCTCTCACTCTTTTAGTGATAGGAGGTAAGGAAAAGAGAAGAAGGAGTTCACAGTGAATGGTTCAATTTCTTGAAATTAAAATTTATTGTTATATATTTTGAATCCTCCCTGATATTCTGCTGGGCAAATGACAATTTTTTCCCCTTTGCTGTCTTTCTTTTTTCTATTCTGCTTTTTCTTATTTTGTATTTAATAAGTAATTTTAAAAAAAAATATAAAGCAAGATACTCAACTAAGAAAAAAGTGGAGTCATAGGAAGTTTGAGGATAGATGAATGGTTTCAGAAATACAACTGTAACAACAATTAGGGTCCTGTTGAGATTATTTTTGTAGTGGATCCAAGGATGTACATTTAGCAGCCCTGTAGGAGCAAAAGCAAGTAATGATGGAAGTGACCAAAGGCTAAAGCTTGCTTGTGTATAATCTATGACATCATAAGAGGGGTAGGGGTTCAAGAAAAGAGAATAGTGTAAAGTTGAACTTGGTCACCAAAGAGTAAAGATGAAGGAAAGAGGAGAGAGTGATCTTGTCAATGAACTTTTTGTACCTTCTAAATAGACTTGGCTGTCAATAGACATATTATTTTAGAATATAAGTTCACATATAAAATATTGTAGAAGTTACTGACAGGAGCTTATAAACAATCTATCAGCACAAAGAATAGCAAAAAAAAAAAATAGTAAAGAAAAAAAACATCCTTTTAAAAGTTCAATGTGAAAACCAGTTAAGTCATATCAACCTAAAAGCATTTATAGATGAAATGGGAGGAAGGCAGGGGCAGGAGCAACAATAAGAAGTAGAAAAGATCTGCCAACATTTCTATAGAAGAGCAATTTTACTATCAGTAAGAGGGGAACCTTTTTGCACTTCACCTCAGTATCTGACATACTAAAGTAATAGTGGTGAATAAGATGATATCATGAAGGATGCCTAGAGTTAAACAAGAACATATAAATGAAATTCATGCAAGAAATAACACGATTATTAAAGTAACTTACATGGAATCAACTTTCTTAGATTTCAAAGTAAGGGAAATTCCCAAAAGATGTGTTAAATTGGCCTGTTTAAAAATAAGTTTCTAAATAGAAATTTTACTAATTGCATCAAGGTCCTGGACACTACAGGATCTCCTCAGTGAAATTCCTCTTAATTGCAAAGTACTCTTAGCAATTTATATAGGAAAAATCAAATGGATGAAAAATTCATACTGCCCAGACTATGACATGTAGTTGGATGATCGTCTTTTTAACTTAGTCAATCAGTACATATTGCTTGGATAGTTACTTTAAAGTGAAGAATGACTTGAATTCATAACTGAAAAGGAGAAAAATGGGTTTCATTTTATTTGGGAAATTCCCCAATCAAATTTATGTCTAATACCAGAGCCTAAACTTCTGAAAATGTTCCCCAGTCCTAGAAATGGCTATCTGGTTATTCATGCATATTAAATTTCTTAATACACATTTCTTTATTAATCAGATTGAGGGAGAGAAATCAGAACAAAAGAAAAAAAAACACACAAAAGGAAAAAATAAACAGAAACAAAGAAGTAATGTAGCATGTGCTTATTTACATTCAATCTTCACAGTTCTCTTTCTGGATGCTGATGGTGTTTTCTATTCACAGTTTATTGGGATTGCCTTGCATCCCTGAATCACGGAGAAGAACCAAGTCTCATAGCTGGTCATCACACATTCTTACTATTATTGTATACAATATATTCTTGCTTCTGCTTGTTTCACCAAGCATCAATTAGTGTACAATTTTCCAGTTCTTTCTAAAATCAGCTTGTTCACAGAACAATAATATTCTATTATTCAGCCATTCCCCAATTAATCGGCATCTACTCACTTCCCAATACTTTGCTACCACACACACAACCCCTCCCCCCAACCCCCCACAAAAAAAGCTGCTACAAACATTTTTGCACATATGGGTCTTTTTTTTTTTTTACTGTTTTATGATTTTTTTTTGGGATACATACCCCTCAGTGTCACTGCTGGGTCAAAGAGTATGCAGTTTTATAGCCCTTTAGGCATAGAGGCATAGTTCCAAAATGCTATCCGGAATAATTGGATCATTTCACAATGCCATCAACAATGCATTAGTGTTTCAGTTTTCCCACATCCTCTCTAATATATATCATTATCTTTCCCTGTCATCTTAGCCACTCTGAGAGGTGTGAGGTGGTCTCTCAGAATTCTTTCAATTTGTATTTCTCTAATCAATGGTGATTTAGAGCATTTTTTTAACAAAATTCACCCAGAAGAACAAAAAGTCAAGAATATCAAGGGAATTCATGAAAACAAAATATGTAGAATTGTCATTTTTATTTTATTAACCAGGCCTGTCCATGAGCAATTGATATTTTTCCAATTGTTTAGAACTGATTTTATTTGTCTGAAAAGTGTTTTGCATTTGTGTTCATATAGTTCCTGAGTCTTTGTTCATGTTATCACAAAGTTTGTTAGTAGTATAAGACACTCCCTTAAACATCCAATAGGGACTCATGTTCCTGAATATGTTCTCATAATCATTGTAGAGTGTTGTCTTGCAAGATAGCAAGTTATTCTTGAGAAAATAGCTATAGCAACTTTAAACTTTGGCTGATCTGGACTTTTAAAAAATGTGATCTGCAATATGTCATTTTCTGTATTTTAATGGAATGAACATTCAGATAATTTGCTTAAAGGGAATGCCCACAATGTGTAGTTTACATTATTTTAAAAGTTCTTCCTAGTATTAGTTGTCTGTGATTTTGACATATAAATATTTTAGGTCTTTTAAATAATTCATTAAGAGTAATCAGTCATGTCACTAAGTTATTAACTACTGCTTAATCACAACAGGATTGGTTGCACTTTAAAAGGCAAAGACTTTTAAGACTCAAAATAATTAATATTCAGTTTATAATGTTTTAGTTTTGAGATTTTAACTCTAGAATTGTAAACTATGAATCTCTAAAGTTAAATCAGTTAGATGTGACACAAATCATATAGCTTGGATTTGAAGAAAATTAATAGTTTTAGATATTTTTCTTATAATATGAAAAGCAATGTTGTATGATTTCTTCATTGTGAAGAACTCTTCATAACAGAAGTTAAGTGACATCCTCTTTTACACACTAATAAGTGTCAGAAACAGGATTTGAATCTATATCTTTCTTTATTCAGGATTAGCTTTCTATCCACTATGCTACTTCCCCTTCACACATAATTCTAAGGAAATTTTATACATTCAAAACTTATAAGTGAATTCAGTTTGGCTCTCCTTCATGTATCCTATAATATATGTTGAAATAGGAACAATCATTAAATTACCATTAGTAGGAAATTTTATTGAAACATTAAAGAAGTCATAATCTTTTCCAAAACTGGGGGAGATAAAAGTATCTTTTTTTCCTCCAAACTTGTTCTTTTGTTATCATTGGCTCTAAGCATTTTATTATCTCTTCCTTAAATTATTCAGTGGCTCTTGAAAAATTACAAAACTGTTGCCACATAGGTTGATATATTATTGTTTCATTAATAAATTTATAGGAAAGTGTGGGGAGCCGGCACTAATCTACAGCCACATAAGGCCACTTTCCTAACATTGAATAGGAATCTCTAATCACATCATACCAAAGACTTCCTGAATAGGAATCTCCTATTCACATGCAAGCACTGCCCTAACTTTGAATAGGCAGATATCTAGGCATCCCCTAATCACATCATAGAGCTTCCTACCACCAGAAACACCTGAGCAGCTCATCCTTGGGCGGGATACCAACCCTTTGTCTAGGACCCCCCCATCCTGTACTGGTTATACAACCCTGCCTTCTTTCCTACTGCTATATATATATCTGTACTATTGCACCTATTAAAAGGAGGCTTGATCAGATGGATTTGTCTTGCCTCCATTTTGCCTGTTCCTCTCTCTTGCCCTTATCTCTTTTCTTCCAGGGTCCACACACTCTACCTCGCTGGCCGAGGCAGGAAAGTAGAAAAAAAAACAAGGAAGAATACTTTTTTATGTGCTTTTGACTTTCAAAGTATTATTGACGGTGATATGTTTCAGAATTGTTTACATTTTTATATTTTTATTTTTAAAATGCTTATATAAATCAGTCATAAACATGTATTAATCATCTGCTATATACTAGGAATTGTGCTAAACTCAGGGGATATAAAAAGTTTCAATTATTCCCCCTATTTGTGTGCTGCTATGAAGATGTATTTCAGAAGAAAACTTGGAGATATGGCATTCCCTATCAAAATGATCATAGGGGTAAGACACCTTGGCTTGCATATTATCTCTTTGCTATCCAAATGATAGATGGGAAATGTACTGAAGACTGACCCACTCCAAACTTTATTTCATTGAATGAAATATTTACAATAAAGTTACCATTAATACCAAATCTGACCTAGGAATTAAAAGAAACTGGACTGAAGTAAATGGAAACTAGGCTGTCAACATTTTTAAAAAGTGAAATATTCATTCATCGTATGGTTTAGTTTCCAGCAATGGAAAATGCTTCTTTTCTTAGCCTGCTCATAAAAGTAATGGACTAAGTAAATAACTGTTAACATTTTAAGGATGAGACTACCACATTTATATTTGTATCTGGAATTTTTTACTGCTGTTGAGAAAGGGCAACATTTCCCTATCTGTTTCCCTGAACTTTTAGGCAAGTTTCTAGATGCAGTGTTAGCTGATCCAATGCAAATCACCCCAACCCTTTCCTTCTTCTTTTATATAATCTTCTATGAAAGTGACCAATGTTTCCAGTGAAAACTAGAGCCACCCAATTTATAGAGATGTTACAGAGCTCCTAGGCAGTGAGTATCTCAGAGAATTAAAAATGGCATGTTTGATGGACATTGTAGGTGCCCTGGTTTGGAAGGAGATGGTTCTGCCAGAACAAAGCAAAGAAGACTAGAACTAGAGGCAGGAAAGGCTGCAGCTGGATTGGACAACTTCAAGTTCTTTACCAGAAACCAAAAGCAATCAATGGACTAAGAGCACAATCTAGGACTGTGATAGGTGGAGAAGCCTATCTTTTTTTTTTATTTATTTATTTATTTAATAGCCTTTTATTTACAGGATATATACATGGGTAACTTTACAGCATTAACAATTGCCAAACCTCTTGTTCCAATTTTTCACCTCTTACCCCCCCCCCCCACCCCCCCCTAGATGGCAGGATGACCAGTAGATGTTAAATATATTAAAATATAAATTAGATACACAATAAGTATACCTGACCAAAACGTTATTTTGCTGTAGAAAAAGAATCAGACTCTGAAATATTGTACAATTAGCTTGTGAAGGAAATCAAAAATGCAGGTGTGCATAAATATAGGGATTGGGAATTCAATGTAATGGTTTTAGTCATCTCCCAGAGTTCTTTTTCTGGGCATAGCTAGTTCAGTTCATTACTGCTCCATTAGAAATGATTTGGTTGATCTCGTTGCTGAGGATGGCCTGATCCATCAGAACTGGTCATCATATAGTATTGTTGTTGAAGTATATAATGATCTCCTGGTCCTGCTCATTTCACTCAGCATCAGTTCATGTAAGTCTCTCCAGGCCTTTCTGAAATTATCCTGTTGGTCATTTCTTACAGAACAGTAATATTCCATAATTTTCATATACCACAATTTATTCAACCATTCTCCAACTGATGGACATCCATTCAGTTTCCAGGTTTTAAGCCACTACAAAAAGGGCTGCCACAAACATTCGTGCACATACAGGTCCCTTTCCCTTCTTTATAATCTCTTTGGGATATAATCCCAGTAGTAACACTGCTGGATCAAAGGGTATGCACAGTTTGATAACTTTTTGAGCATAGTTCCAAACTACTCTCCAAAATGGTTGGATTCGTTCACAACTCCACCAAAAATGCATCAATGTCCCAGTTTTCCCGCATCCCCTCCAACAATCATCATTATTTTTTCCTGTCATCTTAGCCAATCTGACAGGTGTGTAGTGGTATCTTAGAGTTGTCTTAATTTGCATTTCTCTGATTAATAATGACTTGGAGCATCTTTTCATATGACTAGAAATAATTTCAATTTCTTCATCTGAGAATTGTCTGTTCATATCCTTTGACCATTTTTCAATTGGAGAATGGCTTGATTTTCTATAAATTAGAGTTAATTCTCTATATATTTTGGAAATGAGGCCTTTATCAGAACCTTTGACTGTAAAAATATTTTCCCAGTTTATTGGAGAAGCCTATCTTGACCACTAGTCAAGAATTAGGCTCTTGAGACAGGTTCAGAAAATGTCACACAGCAATCATCAGAATTTGTAAAGATCTTAGAATCCTTGAACTTACATATTCTTTGTCTTTCCAACTCATATCTCTTTATTTGGCTTGCTTTGTCTTTTCTGGATCCCAAAAGTCTATGACACTTATCCTAATAAATTGTTGCTCCACATAGAAACTAGTAAAATGTTCTTTCTAAGAACCCAAAATCTTCACTTTGCTCCCTTTAGAATATGCAGTTTATGGATGAGAAAGACACAATCATAAATCTAGAGGAGTATTAAAGTTGTAGGCAAAATCAGAGGTCTCAAATGTTCAGTAATGAAAACAGTGTTTGTGAGCCACATTAACTGCCATCCCCCATTCACATAGGCTCTAAGAGAAGAGATTTTAAATCTGAGATTTGGGATTCTTAATTCAGCCTAATACTTGCCTCTTGCTCAGTGGACTACTTTATGTAAATGGCTGAAACTTTGAATATGAGCACTTAAGGCTAATTACATATTAGCCGATACTCTATTAGCATATGCTTGGAAAATGGCCCTTCCCACTATTCTGTGCTGGCTCAAACTTTTGGTGTATACAGATAATTGTAGGAGGGATTAGGGGGTAGAGTAAGCCAAGCCAAGGTCACTTTGGTGGTAGACGAAAAGGGAGGTAGTGGAGAGCTTGTGTCCACCCCCTTCACTTCTACCCCTAAAGACCAAAAATAAAAGGGCTTTTGCTTATCCTGACTCCAGTTGATTCTAAGGTATCCAGTGTGCTAACTTGGTCTTCACAACTTTAGTTATTGCACATAGGCTGAGAATTCTATTTCTGTGAGCAAATTTTTTCCTTTATGAATTTTAAATTTAACTTTTCTTCAGTTAACATTCTTATTTCTTTGACCCTCTATCTCTATCTAGCTCCCTACCTCCATTAATGGGAGTGATTGGATAACAAAAACGAAACAAAATGCTAGTAAAAGATATGTCAAGCAAAATAAATACTCATCTTGACTCCAAAATGTTTGCATTATTTTATTTCTTAAATCTGTCATCTCTTTATCTTTGGTATTCTAAAATAATGCTTGGTCAATATATTGATCATAGATATTAAATTACTCAAAGTTTTTTTTTCTTTACATTACTGTCCTTACTGTTTAAACTTTTTATATACTCATTCATATATTCCCCCAAGCTATCTTTAAAAGAATCCTATGTATAATTTCTGTATTCCACTATATATGTATTTTTTATCATATCAATTCAGCCATGCCTAAGATGAACCCCTTTTGTTTCTAGATCTTTGCCTCCACAAAAAAGAGCTACTACAGACATCTTACTATTTATGGGCATTTTTTCTTTTCCTTTTTTCTTTGTAGGCATATTGGCCTAATAGTAATTTCTCTAGTCTGCAGTCATGCTTAGTTTAGAAATACTTGAGGCATAATCCTGAATTGCTTTCTAGAATGACTAAATATGTTCACATCTTTCTCAAAGAGTACATTAATGGACCTGATTTTACCTAGCCTCTCCAAGTTTTTCTTTTCCAACTGCTACCCTTTTACCCCTTCAATTTTGCAACTTTGATAGAACTTTAGAGTTGTAGTTGCACTTGGTGGTATACTTGGGAATACAAGAAAGAAGTTAAGTCTTTAAAGGTGATCTAAAAATTATCTTCATAGATCTGATAATGCAATGTATGGGATCCTCTGGGTTCACAAATTAAAGTAGTACATAGATGGAGCAGTTTGTTAAGGAAAATACTTTAGGGCACAACTGCAATTACTAATAATTGTTCTTCCTTCCTGATTCTAAACGTGAAATTTCTCTGATCATATTTTCCAGTCTTTCAGTATATTTCTCTACTTTATTCTTACCATACTTACCATAATACCAATTCCTTCTATTTTTTTCTTCATGTCACTCTCTTTTACTCATGCTAGAGTGTAATATTCTTCTCTAAAATGTAAATGTTCTCTGGGAGTAGATTTCTTGGGGTCTCTGGAAGCAACCTTTGGGTCAGTTCAGTATAATCATCCTAATTGCAGCCAGAAGTTAAAGTCCAAATCCTTTATTGTTTCCTTTCCAGTCTTGTCTCCTTCCTGGGGCCTGGTTAGCTTTCTTAGAGGCCTATCTCTCTCCTTGGTTCCTGCCGCTAGTCCTTCGCCTCTGCCAGCCTCTAGCTCCCTCCGAATGTCTCCAGTTACCACAAAGGTGGAAGATGGAATGAATCTGTCTCCTCCTCCGAGAGTGGGCTTGTTCTCTTTGGCCCTGAAAGCTCCTCCTTATATATGTTCTCTTAAAGGTGTGAATCTTGTGGAATTATAGTAAGTACTAAGTACATGTCAATTACAGAATCATTATCTCATCAATTCCATTTAGTAACTTGTTTCAAGTTCTGGTCCATAACATCTCCTTGTAGAATCAGATCAATCATACTGAACCATGCTAAATTATATAATTATTGTCTCTATTAATTCCACTGTCTTAGTACCTTGTAAGAATCCTAACACTAGAACATTTTCTTACCATTATTCTATTAAGCCTAATTCACCTATACACTATTTGATTCTTAAATCCTTTACAATATTATTGTTCATACTTTGCCAGTCCTCTCCTGCATTGTTCCTACCACTAACCTCTTTTTTCCTTAATATTATTTCACCCCAATTACATGTAAAGATAATTTTAACATTCATTTTTGTAAGATTTTGAGTTCTAAATTTTTCTCTTTCTCTCTCTTCCCTCCACATTTCCCCAAGACAGCAAGCAGCCTAATATAAGTTATACATGTACAATCATTTTTTTTTTTGCTTCTATTTTTTTTAATTATAGCTTTTTATTTACAAGATATATTCATGGGTAATTTTTCAGCATTGACATTTGCAAAAAAAAAAAAAATCAACGTTTCCCCTCCTTCCCCCTTCCCTCTCCCCCAGATGGCAGGTAGACCAAAACATGTTAAATATGTTAAAGTATATGTTAAGTACTATATATATATATATATATATATATATATATATATACATACCCATAGAATTATTTTGCTGCACAAGAAGAATCAGACTTTGAAATAATGATGTCCAATCATTTTTAGCACATTTCCATACTAGTCATGTTGTGAAAGACAAATCAGAATAAAAGATAAAAACAATGTAAGAACAAAAAAAAGTGAAAATTGTAGCTTTGATGCATTCAATTTCCATAGTTCTTTCTTTGGATGTGAATGGCATTTTTCATCACGTCTTTTAGAATTATCTTGGATCACTGTATTGCTGAGAAAAGTTAAGTTTATCATGGTTGATCATTTTACAATAATACTATTACTTTTTTGTACAATGTTCTCCTGGTTATGTTCATTTTACTTAGCATCAGTTCATGTAAAACTTCCCAGGTTTTTCTGAAATCTGCCTGCTCATCATTTCCTATAGAACAATAGTATTCCATTGTATTCATATATCATCAATTGTTCAGCCACTCCCCATCGATTTCCAATTCCTTGCCACTACAAAAAGAGTTCTCTGCTTCTTTTCAATAGATAACAAAAGTTTTTTTGGAAGAAGAGACACAATATTGAGTTCACAACAATTTTCTAATCTCAATTGAGTCTATTTTTTATTTATTTATGGTAATATATTCATTCTTACTTGAGAGATATGAATATTGTGACCAACAAGATGAAAGAGTGGATTTCTTTTTTCTTTTTTTTTTTTTATAGTTCTAATGACTCAAAAGATTCCTGAAAAGAGGGATTTAAACCAGAGGCAGTGCAATAATGGACAAACTCACAGGAAAATAAAAGAAATAAGCCAATACAATAATAACCAAAAGAATTAACAGTGGAAAATGCTAATCTTTAACCTGCTAACTTATCACCTTTCTCCCATCATATACTTCATTGCAATAGCTATCATTCGCTGCCACATAAAGCCACATATAGCCACATAAAGAAGAGAAAATTGAAGAAGAAAGACAGACTTTTATTATTCTTGATTTGGCCTTAGAAAAGAGAAATCTAAGATTGCAGAGACTTTCTAAATCAGTAACCTTGGTTTCCCTACAGGACTTTGAAAACTATAAGATGATTCCATCAGTGTTGGACTAAGAAAGTAAGGTAACCAGAACAGTGAACAACATCTGGGGGCAGATGACACTCTTCCTCACAAGACCATTAGAACTGGCCTGAATCACCTTGCTGTTGAAAAGAGCCACATCTGTCAAAATTGATCATCGAATATATTTGCTATTGCTGTGTACAATGTAGTAGTCCTGATTCTATTCACTTCACTTAGCATCATTTTATGTAAGTCTCTCCAAGCCTCTCTGAAATCATCCTGCTGATCATTTCTTGTATAACAACAATAAGTTATTGAATTTGGTATTTTAATTTGGTACTGAATATATATATATATATATATATATATATATATATGTATAACAACAATAAGTTATTGAATTTGGTATTTTAATTTGGTACTGAATATATATATATATATATTACACACCTAGTTCTATCCATATAGAAGCTAACTTGGACTAGGGACCAAGGGTGATGAAAAGCAAATTTGCCAATTTGCCAATATGGAAGGAAACTGAGACAACACTGAGATTTAGGCCTGGAAGTATAAACAGATTCAATGGGGAATGTCTTCAAAAGTCAATTATCAAACAAAATAAGAAAATGAGGCTAACCCTAATCCAAAAAATCAGAAGGAAGATAATTCAGTATAAAATCTATAAACACAAATCAGTAGAGATTGCACTTAAATTAGAAGAGAAGAGAAGAATTAAAACATCTAAAAGATTACAATCCTCACTAAGGGAATAGAAATTCAGAATAAAGATTTCATATTAAAACTCTTCTTTATAGAATCTATGGTTAGCAGAGTGGCTCACAAGCTTGGAGAGGTTGGACCAATGGAAGCAGAGTTTACCTGTATGTGGTCACAGAGACCTCTTGTGGCCAAAATTTATACTTTAATATTATTTATTTCAATCATGTCTGACACTTTGTGACCCCATTTGGGATTTTCTTGACAAAGATACTGGAGTGGTTCACATTTCTTTCTCCAGCTCATTTTACAAATAAGAAAACTAAAGCAAAAAGGTTTAAAGGATTTGCCTGGGATCACATAGCTAATAAGTGTCTGAGATTTGAACTCAAGAAGGAAAGTTTTACTGATTCCAGTCTTGGCATTCTATCTATTGCACCATATATACTATAATACCAAGTAATTAAGTGATAGACAGCTTCTCTAGAAATTTCAGAAAACAATTAGAAATAAGAGAAAATAGTTCTGACAAAACAACAAAACCTACAAGTAACTTCACACAACTTGTCATCTTAGATGAGTAATTAACATGATAGAAACTTCTCCAAGGCAGGGATTATTTCACTTTTGCCTGTTTCTCCATTATGTAGTGCTTTACACATAATGAACATTTAAGAAACGTTTGTGAATGGAATTAAATAACCTCAGCATCAGAGACTTCAAATTACTTACCCAAAGTAAGTTACCTGTTTTATGGTAGAACTGGGAGTACAATAAAAATCTTCAGAATTATAGTATAGAAGTCTTTCTGCCACAATATGCTATTGTAGATAACTTGGATAATCTTGACATAAGCATACTATGTATTTCTTGTCAAATGGGTGGTACAGATGAAAAAAACTGATTTAGGTTTTCTTTGAATTGACTAAACTGTTCAGTCAATGACAGAAATGAATTCTGTTTAGAATTAGCTTTACAATAATACTAATTGAGTTTAATATCATCATATTGATAGTATGTAGGCTCAAGTATTTGTGATTGTGAGGGGTAAAATTATGGTAAATTAAAATTATTATTTGTTTATCTGTGTTTATAACACTTTTATTTCATAAATTATATACCTAATTTTAGATATTTTTCAATTTTTCCAAGAAATTAATACATTTTTATTAAAGCTTTTTATTTTCTTTTTTTTTATTTAATAGCCTTTTATTTACAGGATATATACATGGGTAACTTTACAGCATTAACAATTGCCAAACCTCTTGTTCCAATTTTTCACCTCTTACCTCCCCATCCCCTCCCCTAGATGGCAGGATGACCAGTAGATGTTAAATATATTAAAATATAAATTAGATACACAATAAGTATACATGACCAAAACGTTATTTTGCTGTACAAAAAGAATCAGATTCTGAAATATTGTACAATTAGCTTGTGAAGGAAATCAAAAATGCAGGTGTGCATAAATATAGGGATTGGGAATTCAATGTAATGGTTTTTAGTCATCTCCCAGAGTTCTTTTTCTGGGCATAGCTAGTTCAGTTCATTACTGCTCCATTAGAAATGATTTGGTTGATCTCATTGCTGAGGATGGCCTGGTCCATCAGAACTGGTCATCATATAGTATTGTTGTTGAAGTATATAATGATCTCCTGGTCCTGCTCATTTCACTCAGCATCAGTTCGTGTAAGTTTCTCCAGGCCTTTCTGAAATTATCCTGTTGGTCATTTCTTACAGAACAGTAATATTCCATAATATTCATATACCACAATTTATTCAGCCATTCTCCAACTGATGAACATCCATTCAGTTTCCAGTTTTTAGCCACTACAAAAAGGGCTGCCACAAACATTCGTGCACATACAGGTCCCTTTCCAAAGCTTTTTATTTTCAAAACATATTCATATTTAATTTTCAACATTTAACTTTGTAAAACCTTGCATTCCAAAATTTTTTCTTTCTCTTTCTCCTACCCCCTCCCTTAAATGGCAAATAATCCAATATGTTATACATGTTTAATTCTTCTCTAAAATCCCCACAATTGTCTTACTGCACAAGAAAAATCAGATTTTAAAAAAATGAAAAAGAAAACAAAATGCAAGCAAACAACAGAAAATTTGAAAATACTAGGTAGTGAGCCACACTCAGTCCCTACAGACCTCTCTCTGGGTGCAGATGATGCTCTTCCTCACAAGACCATTAGAACTGGCCACATCTGTCAAAATTGATCATCACATAAATTTGCTGTTGCTGTGTACAATGTAGTAGTCCTGATTCTATTCACTTACTTAGCATCATTTTATGTAAGTCTCTCCAAACCTCTCTGAAATCATCCTGCTGATCATTTCTTGTACAACAATAATATTCTTTAATACCCATTCATATAACATATACTTATCCATATATCATGTACCATAACTTTTTCAGCCATTTTCCAATTGATGATCATCCATTGAGTTTCCAGTTTCTTTACACTACAAAAGGGCTGCATGCATAGGTCATTCCCCCTTTTTAATTATCTCTTTGGGTATAGACCCAGTAGAGACACAGCTGGATCAAAAGAATTTATGGTTTTTAAAAATTAATATAGTCACTTTTGGAAAACAAGAGTAAACTTTAATTCAGTCTTTCTGTTACTTTTATTGAAGAAGATACTTAATACCTTCTTGGAAACAATATTATTTATGTGTATTGTAAAATAGTACATGCTACAAAGCATAAAATAGTTCTAATTATTCATCAAATAATTAAAATGATTGAAGAACAGTCTCTACTTCTTAAAAGTTATTATATTAAATTGATGCTGTAAGAGAAATTAGTATTTTCATCCAAGAAAAGAGTAAAGATTCAAAATTTTCTTTGAGAGAAAAAAATTAAGAAAGAGAAAATAAACAGAACAAAATAAAAGACTTATCTATGGTTACCAATTCCATTTTACAATTTTTTGAGTTATCTCAGTTACACGCAAGTTTTGGTCATTTGATTTCACTTACTTCTATCTAAAATTCAAGATCATTCACTAAGTTAATTGCATTTACAAATATTTTGAAATTATAGAGATTAACTGCACATAAGTTTTCAGGGCTCATGTGCTAGCAAAGTCACCAGAATTAATTAAAAAGATCAATTTGCATTTTATAATTATTGTAATTTAATTCAAAGTTAAAAAAAGTTTACACTTTATATAAAAGAAAATAAGTTGAAAGTAACTTCTAATTTGACTTCGTATTCTAAATGATTCATTTTTAAATTGAGGAAATAAAATATTTTCCCTTTATGATAATTATTTCTGTAGTATCTTCCAAACATGAATTTGTTATTTAAAGAGTGTATATATCAAATATTTCCCTTATTTAAATTTTAAAGGTCCTTGTTGAAGCTTTGCTGAATTTTGGAATAAGTATACTCCACATATTTATCTGTTAGAATTCAGGATGCCTTCCCACTATGTATTTGTTTCAGAGAAGAGTTGAAGTCTTCAGGAAAAGGAACACTGGAAAAATCTGGCAATGCTTAAGTACAAGCTGTTAAATCTAAAAGCATAAATTTTCTAAATTAATAACTAAATTCAACTTCAGTGTTTCTACTATAATGTTAGCAAAGACATGGAACTAAGAAAGCAATCAATCTTTTTTTGAAACCTTTCTCTTAAAATTTAAAACATAACTCACTTAATATTTTATTACTAGATTTGCATAGATGAAAAATACTGATTTTAAAAATTATATTATTTAGCAGTTTTTAAAATTCTGTTTTAAAGAAGACTAAGGGACACATTCTAAAATAGGATTTAAAGTCAGTTTGTCACACAATAAAAGAATTATGATTGAATCGATACATATTTTTTCTTCAGATTGTCACTAATTGAATTCTCTTTGCATTAATAAATATTTTTGTAATATTTTTTAAAAATGTGAGATGTTTAATAATTTCTTCAAAATTATTCTTTTCTAAAGAGAATCATGTAGGCATAGTCTTCTAAGTACATAAGAAAAGACAATCTGTATTAAACATTCCACTTGATTTTTATGAGTTCTTAAAGGACTTTAAGTATTAGACACAAAGAAAAGGCATGCTACAAATTACTGCTTGTATGTTAAGAATATGGGAATAGAGTTTCAAGTGATTTTTTAAAAACATTATAACCAGGTAATTTCACATATTAAATTATGATTTATGTATATATGTGTATAACTATGCTTAATTTTACACATACATATATATGTGTGTGTGCACAAATATGCGTGTATGTTTTGTATATGAGTATGTAAATAGACATTGTTGTTCAGTTATGTCTTACTTTTTGTGTCCCCAGTTAGGGTTTTCTTATCAAAGATATCTATGAATGTCTGGAGTTACATAAGGGACAGACAAGGTGTTCTATTCTTAGAAGAGATAGGTGAAAGGAGAATATCTAACATATGCACACACACATACACACACACAACACACACAAAACTAAAGCACTTATAGATGCAGATTTAAGTCTTGTTAATTTTAAAAAGTGAACTTTGTCTAACAATGACAATCTTGACTCAAGTCTAATGGGCATTTTATATTAGAAGTTGAAGATCCCTTGTTTTAAGGCAAGTTGTTCCCAGGATTACAATATCTTCCTATTTCAATTCCCAATTTAATGCATTATTGAATCCATAATCCAGAACTTGTAAACAGGGGGTGCTAAAGGATACTACCTGTAAGAGAAGTCATAACAAGACCACTGAGTGTGCTGGATTCAGTCACCTAGTTACAGAAAAGCCCCCAGGTTCACCTATTTTTTCTCCCCTAAGGATCAAGGAGTAAGTAAGATGATTCTTTGTTCTCCTTATTTCCAGTTAGAATACAAAATAAGGTAAAATATGCTTTTTGGTATAATTTGGTGGAAGAAACTTTATATGCACCTTTTCCCCTCATAGTGACTTACCCGCAAACATCGATTAAAAGCCTGCTTCATTTCCAGAACTATGCTATGTATTAAAATTTAATAATCAGCATTTCTGTACTTTTACACTCCAATGTAGCATCATGACAAAAAGATGAACTTGAATTTTCGAAGGCTATCTCCGATGGAGGATAAACGTTGTCAGATTCAATTGACAAACTTTTGAGGTAGAAAACTTTTGAGGAAGAGATTGGCATCAGTTTATGCCTTCTGGCAAAACACTAGACTAAGTGTAGTGAGGATCATTGTCAGAAAGTTGACCTATAGTGAGTGTGGCAGGATAATGGAAATGGGGGTTTGGGCACCAAGAACCACAGCTTCTATTACTACCAAGAAATTGGTTATCTAAAAAGCATTAATTTAATTCCTGTTATTTCTAACAAGTGATTTTTGTCTAACAACCAATGAGATATATTACTAGAGAAGTGACCCACAGCCTGATTAACATCCTCTTTATAAATGAAACCAAAACACAAAAAGAAATTGCAATTAAATGAAAGAACAATGTGCTTAAACTCAAGAACTAATATTTTGTAAGACTCTCACCTAGCAGTATTCACACAAATAGGCCATCATGATGATCACTTGAGCACTAGCACCCATTCCAGTATATATACATACATATATATATATATATATATATATATATATATATATTTTAATTCTACATGGAACAAAGTTAATTTGCTTATTTGTGACTTAAGTGTGGAAATGAGAACAGAGAAGCATGGTCCACAAGATGGTGTGAAATATATCTGCTTGTGCACCAACACTTTTGATTTTCTCATTCTCTCAAATAGTGATTTTTCTTAAGCCCATAAAATTCATGATGTGAGATAATGAGAGGGGAAGCTAACTAGGAGAGAAGAATTGTTCCCCACATCTCTGAAGGCAAGGACATTAGGAGTACTTAAGAATTATTTTCAGTTTCTGAGACTGTAACAGACAATACTCATTAGACTGTCTTTGAACTCAGCAAAAAAAAAAAAGAGAAAAAGGAGATAAGATAGTGACAGAAAAGAGTGAGGGGTTTTGTGGTTGCCACCCTGTGTCACATACAAACACATAAATGAACATGTATTAACACATATCACACTACAATGTTATATCTCAGAAATGGGGAAGGTCAATAGTATTTCAGCTTAGTAGTTAGCAGGGATATGTTAAGTGAATATAGATTTTTCTATTCATATTGACTATCATTTAATGTACTTCTAATTGCATAAGGTAATTTGTATTATGGGTAAGGGAAAAATTATCATAGGCATGCAGAAAACATTTTCTTAGGATATCTACCCTTTTTTTCTCCCCTTCTTTTAATTTGACTTATCATTCCTGGCTGGTGTGAGTCACATTGATTCTAATTCTCTTGTCTAACCTATTAGCTATCTCCTTTAACTTCATGTTATCCATAGCTTTGATAAGTATACAATCATAAATTTATCCAAGTCCTTGATAAAATATTAAATAGCATAAAACCCAAAGATAGATTCCCTGAAGCATTGCTAATATACAGTGAACCAAGCACAATTATTATTTGGGTTGTGGCCATTTATACCTGATTACAGTAATTTAGGTCAAATGTATTCATTTTGTCTAGAAGGATGGCATAAGAAGCTGTCAAATGCTTCCCTAAAATCATTAGGGTAAAATACATTCCTAATATCATACAATAGATATATATTGTATCTATATAGTGTTTCTGGTCTTCATATAGTAAGCTTACCATAAAAAAGGAATAACGTCAGCATGAATTGACCTATTCTTAATGGATTATATTGATTTATAGTTTTCCTTACTAAATTCTTATACACCTTCTCTCTTCTGACATATTCTAGAATTTGTCCAGAAATAGAGACTCATCAGTCAGCCTATCAACTATTTGCCAGGATGTATGCTGAGTATTTGGGAGGACAAAGAAATGTAAAAACCAAGTTTCTTCCCTGTATGAGTCTATATTCTAAAGAGAGAGATAACATACATTTAATGTTACATGAAAGATATGTGCAGTGTTAATATATGTGCAGTGAAGATAATTTCAGAGGAAAAATGGGAAGTTAGGAATCGCATCAAAGGGTTCCTGCAGAAGGTTGAGATTTTAATTGAGAAAGCAGGAAAGCTAGGAGTCTAAGGTGAGGAGGGGAAGCTTTACAGCCACAAGGGAATGTCAAGACAAATGCATTAAGTAATGAGGTGGAACTGTCTGTGTGAGGAACAGTAAGTTTTCCAGTTTAGCTGGAGTCTAGTAAAGTGCATGGAGCAGTGTCAAGTACAAAAAGACTGGCAAAGTAGGCAGAAGAAAGAGTAAATTCTAACATTTTCTTTATTGAAAATCAATCTGTGGACCAATGACCAATAAAGGTATCGAAGTGATTATGTAAAGAAGGTATGTAGTGAAGGCAGTCCAAAACTCTGGAAATTAAACAACTCAATATTCTTTCTCTCACCAATGAATCCATATGATATTTTATTGTAAAGGATAATATTTTGTATATCATAATGCACCTATAGGAGCAGTGACTTATCTGGTTTGCTCTTCATTGGGCACAATAATTTGGCTGGGTCAGTCTGCTACTGGGTCTTTACTAGGTGACACTGATGACTGCAGAATTTCAGGACTTGGTTGAAGGGTTAGAGATGACAGTGATATTTGCTTCCAGTTTGGGCCAGGCAATTGCCTCAAATATGAACCTCTTCTCAGGTTGTGGCATCAAAACAACAACAATAAACCCATAAATAAAAAATAAACCTCATAGTTGAGGATCTAAAGAAACAACAACAACAAACAAAAAAACAAAAACAAAAAAAAAAAGGTGGTTTTTTGTTTGTTTGTTTATTTATTTATTTATTTTTTTTGTGGAAGTCAGAACACCCAAAACATTTATTTATGATGACCGCGTATTTAAAATCAGCTGGAGTCAGAAATTCAGGTTAAGGGAAAATCTTCCATCTTTATTCTCTGTGGAGGTGAAGAAGGATCGGAGGTGAAGGAGGATTGGAGGTGAAGGGGGATTGCGATAGCAATGTGAGCAGCTGCGCTGTGACAAAATGCCAGCCAGCAGTCTCTCTCCACCTCTCTTCCTGCCCCTCTGCCTCCACCCACCAAAATCGTCATTTCCTATACAATACATTAGGACTTGCACAAAGAGTGGGCAGGGGCCATTCTTTCTCCAAGCATACATATTAATAGAGTATGGTCCAATTACTATTTAACCTTACATGCTTGGGATCTCAGTGCATAAATTCGAGCTTCAGCCCATTACATTTATTAAGTTCAAAATCTTATGTGGTTGTGGTTTGTGGTGCTCCAAACAATTACAATAATAAAATCAAAGATCATTGATTTCCATAAAGATACAATGATAATGAACAATTTTGAAATACTGTGAGATTTACCAAAATGGAACATAAAGACATGATGTGAGTACACGGTGTTAGAAAGATGGCACTGATAGATTTGCTTGATACAGGTTTGTCACAAACCTTCATTTTTTTTTTTTTTTTAAGATTAACATCTGTAAAGCACAATAAAGCAAATACAATAAAATGATGTACGCCTGCATTTACTCTCAAGGACCTTATATTTTATACAGATCACAGCTGTAAAAGAATTGGTCCTTAGATCAACGACCAATTCAGTGATCAATCATCAAAATTCATTCATTGATCATTCAGTGATCAAAAATCAACTAGTTTTCCTCCCAGACATTGAGGCAGATGCAATCTTTACTTTGTAGCTTTATTTATTATTCCTAGAGGTGAGAGTATGTGCAAAGATGTCTCATAAAGTCATTAGCTTCCATTTGTTCAATTCTAATTTTTAAGAAATTATTTTCCTCAGTGAGTTTTTGAACCTCCTTTCTCATTTGCCCAATTTTACTTTCTGAGGTATTCTTTTCCTCACTAGCTTTTTGTTTTTCCTTTTTGGGTTTCCTCTCAATTCTCTTCCCAATTTTTCCTCTCTCTCTCTTATTGATTTTCAAAATTCCCTTTGAGCTTTGCAGTGGTCTGAGAACAGTCTTTATTTTATTGGAGCCTTGAATATCGGGGCTTTGATTTTTATCTTCTTCTGAGTTTGTGTTTTGATCTTATTTGGCCTCACAGTAACTCTCTATGGTCAGAATATTTTTTTTTTGTTGTTGTTTTTTGCTAATTTCCCCAGGCTATCACTTGGCTTTTAACTCTTTGTTAAAGTAGGGACCTGTTTTCAGGGTGGATGGTGCTATATCCCAAGCTGCTTTTAGAGATTCTTCTAGGGACCTGACCACAAACGCTTTTTTTTCTGCCTTGGAAACTGTGAGGAGTATCTTGCTCCACTGTGATAAGTTCTAATATACTAAAGCAACAGAGATCTCCCCCAATGCCAGTAAAGAAACTTCCTGTGAGTTAGACTGGAAACTCCCATCACTACCATTGCTCCCCAATCACTCTTGGTTTGTTGGTTTTTCCAGTAATCACCTTGCTAACAGACCTTTCCTGCCAACCTTCTAAGTCATTTTTGGTGTCTGTAGGTGGAGAATCCTAGAGCCAGTGCTGCTGCTGACTTCAAAGGCCCCAATTTGCATTTTTGTTTTGTTGGAGCTGGGGCTGGGATGGGGCTGTCTTTCTTGCTAACATTCTCTTCTTAGCCTTCAGTCTCTTTCTACTCTAATCTATACTTTGCATCTTTCTATTTTCTTAAGTTTTATTTTTATTTTTCTAAATACATGTAAAGATAGTTTTCAACATTCGTTTTTATAAAATTTTAAGTTCCAATTTTTTTCTCCTTCCGGCTTTTACCTCTCCTCCTCCCCAAGACAGCAAACTATCTGATATAGATTATATATGTACAATCATTTTAAACATATTTCCATGTTAGTCATGTTGCAAAAGAAAATCAGAACAAAAGTGAAAAATCAAACCATGAGAAAGAAAGAAACCAACAGACAAAAGTAAAAATATATGCTTCAATCCATATTCAGTCTCCATAGTTCTTTCTCTGTATGCTGATGTCAATTTTTACTCTACTGGAATTGCCTTGGATTACTGCATTGCTGAGAAGAACTAAGTCTATCATAGTTGATCATAAAACAATCTTGCTTTTACTGTTCTCATGTTCTCATGTCTTTGCTCACTTCACTCAGTATCAGCTCCTTTAAGCCTTTGCAGGTTTTGCTGTAATCAGCCTGTTCATCATTTCTTATAGAATAATAATATTCCATTACATTTGTATACACTAATTTATTTAGCCATTCCCCAGTTGATGGACATCCATTTAATTTCCAATTATTTGCCACCACAAAAAGAGCTGCTAGTAACATTTTTGCATATTTGGATATTTTCTCCTTTTTTCTCCTTTTTTTTGGAAAAGACCCAGTAACACTGCTGTACCAAAAGATATATGCAGTTTTATGACCCTTTAAGTAAAGCTCCAAATTGCTCTTCAGAATGACCGGAATAGTTCGTAACTTTTCCAACTAGGCATTTGTATTTACTTTTCCCACTTCTCCTCTAAAATTTATCATTATTTTTTCCTGTCATCTTAGCCAATCTGATAGGTGTGAGGTAGTACATCAGAATTGTATTGATTTGCTTTTCTCTAATCAATAGTGATTTAGAGCATTTTTCCAAATCATAATAGATGTCTTTCTTCATCTAAAAATTGTCTGTTTCTGTTCTTTCATCAATATCAATTGTGGAACGACCTGGATTTTTATAAATTTGACTGAGTTCTCTCTATATTTATTTTAAATAAGGTTTTTATCAGAAACACTAGCTAGAAAAATTGTTTCCCAGTTTTCTGTTTCCCTTCTAATCTTGACTGCATTGGTTTTGTTTGTGCAAAAACCTTTTTCATCTTAATATAATTAAAATTATGTTTTGTCTTTCATAATGTTCTGTGAAGACCGTGTATTTTTAAATCAGCAGGAGGTCAGGAGTTCAGGTTAGGGAAAAATCGTCAGTCTTTATTCTCAGTGAAGAAGGATCGGAGGTGGAAGAGAATTGGCGATAGCAATGTGTGTAGCTGAGTCAAGAAGATAGCTAGACTAGCAGCCACATGACCAGCAGCTAGGAGAATGGAACCAAGGCCCAGTCTCCCCCAGCTTCACTTCCTGTCTCCCTCTGCCTCCACCCACCAAAATCATCATTTCCTTTACAACACATCAGGACTTGCACAGAGAGTGGGCAGGGACCATTCTTTATCCAATCATGTATATTAATAGAGTATAGCCTAATTACTATTTAGCCTCATGTACTTGGGACCTCAGTGCATCAACTCAAACTTCAGCCCATAACAATGTTCTCTATTTTGTTATACTTTAAACTATTGTAAAAATTATCTAATCATATTATTTACCTGTTCCTCCTAAAATCTTTATTTTTGATTGATCATATAATTTAACAATTGTCCCATGTTCAAAAACCTTAACTCCATCTTCTTCCTTACCTCTACTATACAAGTGGTGACTAACTCTTGTTAATCTAGCTTTGAAATATCTGCAGCATCAGTCTCTTCCATTTTACTCCCACGATACATCTGTTCCCTCTGAATGAGTGTTCTGGTTTACATTGAGTAAATAAACATTTATTAAGTACTTTCCATATGCTAAGCGTTGTTTTTCTTATTTGATCAATCTTTCATACTTTGTTGTTGCTGTTTAGTTATTTCTATCATGTCTGACTTTTCATGACTCCATTTTAGAATATTTCTTGGCAGAGATATTTAAGGACTTTTCCTTCTACAACTTATTTTATAGATAAGGAATTGTGGCAAACAGGATTAAGTATCTTTTCCAGAGTCATACAGTTAGTAAGTATCTGGGATCAGATTTGAATTCATGAAGATGAGCCACCCTGATTCCAGACACAGTGCTCTATTCATTATACCACCTAGTTGCCCAAGCCAAAATTGATTTCTTTCTGTTCTAAAAATATGCCTTGGCATTTCTCATATGTATGATGTCTTTGTTCATTCTGTTCTCCAGACCTAGCACAGCCTCTTTATTGAATTCTTACTCATCTATTACAGCCCACCACAAATGCCATCTCTTATGTGAAGCTTTCTCTGATTTTATTTCAGATCTTCCCATTCAAAACTCATAAAGCATGTTGTTATTATGATTTTTGATGCACTTACCATGGAAGACTTTATATTATAATCATCTGGTGAGTTTTATTTCCTTATTAAAATTCCATGAGAATAAAAACTATTTTATCTCTATTTGTATCTCCACCAGCCTCTATATTGTCACTCTTTATGCAATACAAACCTGATAAATATCTGTCAAAAGAATAAATTAAATGAACAATGATATACAGAACTCAATTTTAAATTATTTTCCCCATATTTATTTGTGTATATGTATTTCTGTGAGTAGATCAAAATGGTACCACTGAGAAAGCACTTTGTAAGCTCTGAAGCATTAAATAAATGCTAATTATTATAATCCTAATCCTAATCATCAGTGTGAGATAGAGATCTTTTGTTCTAGAATCAGAGGACATGGGTTCAAATTCTATTCCTAAAATTTACTGTGTGACTTGGCAAGTTACTTAATGTCTTTGGACTTAAATTTCCTTATTTGTAAAATACTGAATTGGACTAGATTTCCTGTGTAATTCTGTCAGCTTCATTATGTGTAGGTTTCTCTGCTGTTGTCCCTGAAGTAGTCTAGACTTCTTAAAAGAAAGAACTACTTGGTTCTTTCTTTGTATTTCCATCATCAAGCACAATTCATGATACACAATATTCATGTCATATATTCCTATTTATGAGCAGATTGACTGATTAAATAGGTCTAATTTTTACTAATTAGGAGGTCATTGTTGACTTTAGAGAGAATTGTTTTAGAGAAGCAATGACAGGCAAGGTTTAATTTCATGGGATGAGAGAAGGATAGTAATAAAGAATCAGAGGAAATATAAATTTATAACAATAGTTATGGAACACAAGAAATTTGTCTTTTCTTTTCACGTCTCAATAAAAAGGGATGAAGTCGACTCTTTTGATTAAAGCTTTTTTTTTTTTTACTTTGAAAGCCTATGTTTTAAACATGGACCCTTGTGTAGCCTCGTGTTCCAAAATTTCCCCTCTCATCCTAACCTCTGCCTGAGAAGGCTAGCAATCCAATATATGTTATTATTATTAAAAAATATATTTTTAATCCAGTATATTTAAACATTTATAAATTATCTTGCTGCACAAGAAAAATCAGATCAAAAAGGAAAGAAAATGAGTAAGAAAACAAAGTGCAAGCAAACTACAATAAAAAGAATCAAAATGTTATGTTGTGATTCATACTCAGTTCCCACAGTACTTTCTCTGGGTGTAAATGACTCTCTTCATCACAAGATCATTGGAACTGGCCTCAATTATCCCATTGTTGGAAAAAATAACATCCATCAGAATTGATTGTTGTATAATATTGTTATTGCCATGTATAATGATCTGTTTCTGCTCATTTCACTTACCATCAATTCATGTATTCATGTATTTCTCTCCAGGACTCCATAAAATGATCTTGAGGATTATTTCTTATAGAACAATAATATTCTATAGCATTCATATACCGTAACTTATTCAGCCATTCTTCAACTTATGGGCATCCACTCAGTTTCTTGCCACTACAAAAAGAGCTGCCACAAACATTTTTGCACATGTGGGTCCCATTCCCTCCTTTAAAATCTCTTTTGTATATAGGCCCAGAAGAAACACTTTTTGAGCAGAGTTCCAAATTACTCTCCAGAATGATTTGATACTTTCACAATTTCACCAACAATCTATTAGTGTCCGAGTTTTCCCACATTCTCTCCAACATTCATCATTATCTTTTTCTGACATCTCAGCCAATCTAAAAGTTGTGTAGTGGTCTTAATTACATTTCTCTGATCAATAGTGATTTAGAGCACTTTCTTATATAACTAAATGGTTTCAATTTTTTCATCTGAAAAGTGTTCATATTTTTTGAATGTTTATCAATTGGAGAATGGTTTGAATTCTTACAAATTTGAGTCAGTTCTCTATATACTTTAGTAATGAGGTCTTTATCTGAACCTTTGAATGTAAAAATGTTTTCCCAATTTATTGCTTCCTTTCTAATCTTGTCTGCATTAGTTTTGTTTGTACAAAAACTTTTTAACTTCATATAATCAAAATTCTCTATTTTGTGATCAATTATGTTCTCCAGTTCTTCTTTGCTCACAAATTTCTTCCTCCTCCACAGATCTGGGAGATAAATGATTCTATTTTCTTCTAATTTGCTTATAATATCACTCTTTATGTCTAAATCATGAAGCCATTTTGATGTTGGTACATGATGTTAGGTGTAGGTCAGTGCCTAGTTTCTGCCATAGTAGTTTCCAATTTTCCAGTAGTTTTTGTCAAAGAGTGAATTCTTATCCCCAAAGCTGGGGTCTTTTCAAACACTAGATTGTTATAGTCATTGAGTATTTTATTCTGTGAACCTAACCTATTCCACTGATCAGCTATTCTATTTCTTAGCCAGCACCAAATGGTTTTGATGACCACTACTTTATAATATAGTTTAGGTCTGACACAGCTAGTCCACTTTTATTGGCATTTTTTTTTTCATTAATTTCCTTGAAATTCTTGACCTTTTGTTCTTCTAGATGAAATTTGTTATTTTTTTCTAGGTCTGTTATTGTCTAGGTCTAGTATTGTCATTTTTATTATATTTACTCAGCCTACCCATGAACACTTGTGATTTTTCCAATGGATTAGATATAACTTCATTTTTGTGGAAAGTGTTTTGTAGTTGTATTCATAGTTCCTGACCTTCCCTAAGCAGATAGATTCCCAAATATTTTATACTATCGATAGTTATTTTTGAATGGAATTTCTCTTTGTATCTTTTGCTTATGGACTTTGTTGGTAATGTATACAAATGCTAATAATTTATGTCAATTTATTTTGTATCCTGCAACATTGCTAAAATTGTGAGTTGTTTCTAGTAGTTTTTGTTGTTGTTGTTATTGTTGTTTATTCTCTAGGATTCTCTAAGAATATCATCATATCTTTTGCAAAGAGTGATAATTTGGTTTCCTCATTACCTACATGAATTGCTTTGATCTCTTTTTCTTCTCTTATTGCCAAAGCTAACATTTCTAATGCAATATTGAATAGTAATCATGATAGTGGACAACCTTATTTCACTTCTGATCTTATTAGGAATGGTTCTAGTTTGTCCCCATTACATATGATGCTTACTGATGGTTTTAAATAGATGCTACCAATCTTTTTAAAGAAAATCCCATTTATGTCTATACTCTCTAGTGTTTTTTAATAGGAATGGATGTTGGATTTTAACAAATGCTTTTTCTGCATCTATTGAAATAATCATATGTTATTTTTTAGTTTGGCTATTGATATGATAATTATGCTAATAATTTTTCTAATACTGAATCAGCCCTACATTCCTGATATAAATCCTATTTGGTTATAATGTATTATCTTGAGATTGAGGTTCTGTAATTTCTGCTTTTTTTTCTTTTTTTGTTTTTTTTTTTTTACTTCACCTGAAGCATAATAAATTCTGCTCCAACCCTTTATCTTCATTCTATATGTATCATTCTGCTTTAAATTTATTTTTTGTAAACAACATATTGTAGGATTCTGGCTTTTAATCCAATTTGCGATCTGCTTCCATTATATGGGAGAGTTCATCCCATTCACATTCACAGTTAAAATAACTAATTCTGTATTTCTTGTCATCTTATTTACCCCTGTTATGCTTTTCTCTTTCCCTCCCTCTTTCCCTCCTCTCCAGTATTTGGTTTCTGGTCACCACTTCTTTCAAACATCCCTATCCTTAGAGTCAGATGCCTCTAACTTTCTTACATCTTGCCCCTACTATTTATGTTTTTCCTTCTATTAAACTTCCCTTTCTTTTTCGCTTTTCCCTATAAGGTGAGACAATTTTCTCTATGAAATTAAATATGTCTGATATTCTCTCTTTGAGCCAAATCTGATGAGAGTAAGATTTACACAATGCTCATCTCCCTCCCTTCTTTCTCAGAATTATAACAGATCTTCTTTGTCTCTTTGTGAGGTGTAATTTCCCTTATTTTACCTCCTTTTCCCTCCTCTTTCTGCCTTTATTTTTTTTTATATTATCCTAATAATATCATATTATACCCACACTCTCTAAGTATACCCATAGTAGAAATATTGTTCTCAAGAATTCTTAACTTTTTATCTTTTTATTCTTCTCTTGATTTCTGTGTTTGGATATCATTTTTTTTTTTCTTCAGCTCCAGTCTTTTCATCATAAATAGATGAAATTCACCGGTATCTTTGAATGTCCATCTTCCCTGAAGGGTAATGCTCAGTTTAATTGGATAGCTTCCTTTTGGCTGTAATCCAGTACCTTCAACTTTGGAATATTAGATTCTAGGCCCTTAGATCCATTAAAATGGAAGCTACTAGTTCCTGAGTAATTCTGATTGTGGCTCTTTGGCTTTTGAATTGTTTCTTTCTTGCTGCTTGCAATATTTTTTCCTTGTCCTGATAGATCAGAAATTTAGCCACACTATTCCTTGGGATTTTAACTTTGGGGTGTCTTTCAGGAGGTGATTGGTGAATTCTTTCAATGGTTATTTTACTTTGTGATTTCAGGACATTGGGGCAGTTTTCCTTTAGAATTTCCCCTAAGACAATATCTAGGTCCTATTTTTTTTTCATCATGTCTTTCAGAAAGTCCAATAATCCTTGATTGTCTCTCCTAGATCTATTTTCCATATCAATTGTTTTTTCTTGGCGATATTTCATATTTTCTTCTATTTTTCATTTTTTTTTTAGTATTGTTTGACAGATTCTTGAAGTCTTATTGAGTCGTTCACTTTCACTTGTTCAGTTCTAATTTGTAGTGTATTGTTTTCTTCTGTTACCTTTTTTAGCTCCTTTGGTATTTGGCCAATTGAATTGTTTTTTCTTTGAATTTTCTTTCCATTTCACAAATTCTGTTTTTCAATGAGTTGGTATATTTTTCATATCTATTTTGTAAAGAGTTATATGCTTTTCCCATTTCATGAAATCTATTTTAAGGCATTTTCTTCATATAATTTCTCTTTTTCCTTTTCCATATTCTCTTGCAAAAATCTCATTTCCTTTCCTCATTTTTCTTCTCTCTTTTTAAGATTCTTTTAGGAATATTCCAAGAAATCCTGGTGAAATGGGAACCAGCTCCTATCCTTTTGGCATTTCCTCTGGAATAGATTGGCCTTTAAGAACCTCAAGGTTTGAAGTCTGTTCTTTCTCTCCATAAAAGTTGTCTATGCTCAGAGTTCTTTTTGTTTTTGTTTTTTTTTTGTTTTTTGATCATTTTTTAAGGATTGAGATTGGCTCTTTTTTTTTATAGTAACTTTTTATTGACAGAATCCATGCCAGGGTAATTTTTTTTTTTTTTTTTTTTTTTTTTTTTTTTTTTTTTTTTTTTTTTACAAATTATCCCTTGCACTCACTTCTGTTCCGATTTTTCCCTCCCACCCTCCACCCCCTCCCCTAGATGGCAAGCAGTCCCATATATGTTGAATATGTCCTAGTATATCCTAGATACAATGTATGTGTGCAGATCCAAACAGTTTTCTTGTTGCACAGGGAGAATTGGATTCAGAAGGTAAAAATAACCCAGGAAGAAAAACAAAAATGCAAACAGTTTACATTCATTTCCCAGTGTTTTTTCTTTGGGTGTAGCTGCTTCTGTCCATCATTGATCAATTGAAACTAAATTAGGTCTCTTTGTCAAAGAAATCCACTTCCATCAGATTACATCTTCATACAGTATCGTTGTTGTTGTATATAATGATCTCTTGGTTCTGCTCATTTCACTTAGCATCAGTTCATGTAATTCTCTCCAAGCCTCTCTGTATTCATCCTTCTGGTCATTTCTTACAGAACAATAATATTCCATAACATTCATATACCACAATTTACCCAACCATTCTCCAAATGATGGGCATCCACTCAGTTTCCAGCTTCTAGCCACTACAAACAGGGCTGCCACAAACATTTTGGCACATACTGGTCCCTTTCCCTTCTTTAGTATCTCCTTGGGGTATAAGCCCAGTAGAAACACTGCTGGATCAAAGGGTATGCACAGTTTGATAACTTTTTGGGCATAATTCCAGATTGCTCTCCAAAATGGTTGGATTCATTCACAACTCCACCAACAATGTATCAGTGTCCCAGTTTTCCTGCATCCCCTCCAAAAATCATTATTTTTTCCTGTCATAGCCAATCTGATAGGTGTGTAGTGGTATCTCAGAGTTGTCTTAATTCGCATTTCTCTGATTAATAATGATTTGGAACACTCTTTCATATGAGTGGTAATAATTTCAATTTCATCATCTGAAAATTGTCTGTTCATATCCTTTGACCATTTATCAATTGGAGAATGTCTTGGTTTCTTATAAATTAGAATCAGTTCTCTATATATTTTGGAAATGAGGCCTTTATCAGAACCTTTAACCGTGAAGATGTTTTCCCAGTTTGTTGCTTCCCTTCTAATCTTGTTTACATTAGTTTTGTTTGTACAGAAGGTTTTTAATTTGATGTAATCAAAATTTTCTATTTTGTGATCAATAATGGTCTCTAGTTCGTCTTTAGTCACAAATTTCTTCCTCCTCCACAAGTTTGGGAGATAAACTATCCTATGTTCCTCCAATTTGTTTATAATCTCATTCTTTATGTCTAAATCATGAACCCATTTTGATCTTATCTTGGTATACGGTGTTAAGTGTGTGTCCCTGCCGAGATTGGCTGTGAAGGCAAAGGAGTGATATCTGTTTTAGTTTGCCCTGGGGCTGGTGTTTCTGACTGATTTCTGGTGCTGGGTAATTGTGACCAAGTGCCAAGTTCTACCAGTGCTTAGTGGCTTACAATTTGCATTTTGTATTCACTTTTGGGGGTTTTACAGCAAATCTGCTAAACACCTGCTTGCAACTAAGACAGAGCAGCCTAAGAGACTCACAGAATATTCCCCAGAGTGTGGAAGCTGCAACACTCTGACTCCCTGACCCATCTTTTTGCTCTGGGCTCCCTGTGCTGCAGTGTGGGATCAGTAGACTGTGCCTTTGCCCATTTGAAACAGATCTGTTCTGAAATTCTTTCAAGGTATTTTCATCTAGAAATGCATTGTACTCCAGATATTTGTGTATTCTGTCACTCCAAAACTAGTTTTTAAGCTTAATCTACTGTTGGTTTAAGAGAAAGTCAGAAGAGGTCACAGAAAGTCATTTCTGCTCTCTGCTATCTTGGCTCCACCCCCACCTCAAGTTCTCACTTACCAGTCCTGTTTCTGCCTAATGAGCCAGCTCAAAAAAGTAGCTTTTTCCTGTAATGTCCTCCATTTACTCCTTCCCCTTTAATCTCATTTATCTATGCTTGGGCCAGAACTTACAAAGAGATGTGGATGTCTAAGTTCTCAGTCACAATCCTGGTTACAACCAGCTGATTTAGCTAAACAATGCAGTAAACATTTAAACTGGAAAATTAGAGATACATTCTACTATCTTTTTGAGACCTCAGATATATAGAACCTTCCACATCCTTGTTTATGTAGAAGTGGGAACTTTGAGTTGGTACATTCAGTTAGTGGCTAGAATGCCAGGCCTGGGTTCAGGAAGATCTGTGACACTTACTAGTATGATAAAGTCACCTGTTTGTGTCTTTTTCCTTATCTGAAAAATGGAATAATAAAAGTACCTACTTTACGGGGCTATTGTGAGGATCAAATGACACAATACATATAAAATTCCAGCAGAGTGCCTGGAACATAGTACTATATAAAAGTTGTTGTTTCAATCATGTCCAACTCTTCATCACAATCATGTCAAACTCTTCATGACCCAATATGGGATTTTCTCAGCAAAGATACTAAAGTGATTTGTCATTTCCTTCTCCAGATCATTTTATAGATGAGGAAGCTGAGGCAAAATGGGGTTAAGTGACTTGCTCAAGGACGCTTAATTAGGAAGGTGAGTTAAGTTAAGTTAAATCTGAGACTCAGATTTGAGCTTAGGTCTTTCTGATTCCTGACCCTGCAATCTATTCACTGTACTAGTTAGCTACACAATATAGAAGCTAGTATTAGCTATAATTGTATTTGGTACTTCAGCTAATTATGCTCACACTGTTTTTTGTTTTTGTTTTGGTTTTTTGGTTGTTGTGCTTTGTACTTCAATCTATTTTTTAAATAACAACTTTTTTACTTTCAAAATATATGCAAAGAAAGATTTCAGCCTTCAATCCTTGCAAAGCCTTCTGTTACAAATTGTTATCCCTCCTTTCCCTCAATTCCCTTTTCCTGGATAGCAAGTAATCCAATATAGGTTAAACATGCAATTCTTCTAAACTTATTTCCATATTTATCATGCTGCATTAAAAAATCAGATTAAAAAGAAAAAAACTAAGAAAGGGGAAAAAAAGCAAGCAAACAGCAACAAAAAAAAAGGGAAAAATACCAACAGTCTTCTTTCTGGATGCTCTGACTATCTCTATCACAAGTCTATTAGAATTATTCTGTATCCCCTTATTGTTGAAAAGAGCCACATAGTTGATCATCACATAATCTTGTTGTTGCTGTGTACAATGTTCTCTTGTTTCTACTTACTTCATTAACATCATTTCATATAAGTCTTTCCAAGTCTTTCTGAAATCATCCTGCTGATTGATTTTCATAGAATAATAATATTCCATAATATTCATATACCATAACTTATTCAGCCATTCCCCAATGATGAGAATCTACTCATTTCCTAGTTCTTTACCACTACAAAAAGTGCTGTTACAAATATTTTTGCACATGTGGGCTACCTTCCCTTTTTATGATTTTCTGTGATACAAACCCAGTAGAGACATATATGGAACAAAGGGTAAGCACAGTTTGATATATGCTTATATTCTTGAGCATGGCTAAAGCACATACATAAATGAATACATCTTGATTGACCAAACTTTTACAAAGAGAAAAGACATCAATAAATATAAAGGAACAGGTTAGCTCACAACTAGAGAACACATTGCAAAAATAATTTCCATTAATTTATAGGCAAGAGGGAGAGGAAGCAAAAAGGGTTATTAGTTTTGATTAATTTCCATCCTGAACCAAGTAACTCCATAGTAGCCTTCACTATGTAATTGAGATGACCTAGTGGACCACAATCTCTATATTTCTCCAATAAACCTTATTGTCTTCTTCTATTTTCCCTTTTCTTCAAACAACTTCTACTACTTTTAGGTCTATTCTCTTTGAGGTAAATGAACTTATCTACTGCTTTTTCCAGAATCCTAATGGCTTTACTTCTTTCTTCTACTCATTCTGTCTTTTAAAGTATTTCCACCTTGATGTTCAGGATGAAGCATGAATCTATTCTCTCCAAAGGACTACATAACTGAAAACTTCTTAGGTAGCTTCTAGTTGCTACATGATTTTTTTTGTTTTGGTTTGGTTTACTTTGTTGTTTTTTTTTTTTAAAGATCAAGATCATTAAAAAAGTTTTACATATATAAACTGATGCTAAGTAAAGAGAGGAGAACCAGAAGTACATTGTACATAGCAATAGAAAATTAAAAGGTAATCAGTTCTGGTGAGATGATTCAGACAAGTTCCAATGGTCTTGTGATGAAGAGAGCCATCTGCAGCCAAAGAGGATTGTGGGAACTGTGTGTGGATCACCATATATTTTTCACTCTTTTTGTTGTTGTTTGAATGCATTTTATTTCCTTTCTCATTTTTTTCCTTCTTGACCTGATTTTTCTTATGCAACATGATATTATGGAAATATGTATAGAATAATTGCACATGTTTAACATATGTTGGATTAGTTGTTTTTTGGGGAGGAGAAAGGGGGAAAGGAGGGGAAAATTGTAACAAAGGGTTTTACAAATTTTGAGAATTATTTATGTATATGTTTTGAAAATAACAAGTTTTAAAACAAATAGTTCTGCATAACATGTATAACCTATATCAGATTATTTTTACCATCTACAGAAGGAACAGAAGAGGGGAAAATTTGAAAATAAAAATCTTATAAAAGTGAATGTTGAAAACTATCTTTATATATAATTGAGAAAATACTATTAAGTAGAGGAAAGGGAAAAAAAGAAAAAAAAGTTTTACATAAAATACTTGTTCTAGAAGATTAGTGATAAATGAAAGGACAAAGAATAATAGATTTCAACAATTAGAGACTCTAGGGAAGGTTCTTTTTTAACTACTACCTGATAGGATAAATTGGCAAGTAGAATACAAAGGGTTATTAAAGAGGCAGAGACTGGAGAGGAGAGAAAAAAAGATAATAAATAAAATAAGTATAAAGAAAACTGGGCGAGGAGGGATAAAATCCATAAGTAAAGGGGTTAGCTTTTAAAGGAGATTCTCATTTCTTGATATTGATTGGTTAGAGTAAATTTTAGATGAAATATGTATAAAAATAAGCCTGGAAAAGTATGTTGCAAAGTGTATAGGACCTTTAATGCCAGAGTAGGGGACTAATGTTTTATATGTTGAAGAAATGTAACATGATTAGGCCTGTGCATTAGAAAAAAATGCTTTGCCAGGGATATTAAGAATGGATTGGAGAGGGGAGAGATTTAGAGGCAAGGAAACAAATTAGAAGGCTATTTTAGTAGTTCCAAAGAGAAATTTTGAAGGTTTTACTAGATGATAATGTTGCATATAAGGGAAAGAAAAAAGAGAAATATTGTATTAGAGGAAATCAGTCAGGTTAATAGAGCTAAAAACTAATATGTTAATGATAGTGGATGGTCAACAATTCAAGAAAATTAGAATTAGAGACAAAACCAACAGGTTTAGCAATTATTAGGAGTAAACAGTCATATGTGATTCTGAAATTGCCAATTTGAGTAACTAAGAAAACAGAGGAACCAAGAAGAAAAATAGGGTGTTACCCATTCAGCAGCAGATTTATCTGTCTCCTTTCTTTGCATTAGCAAATAACAGAGATGTTAAAAATTATCAATTTATCAGCAAAGACAGGTATATAATTGATTTTAAATTCAAAAATGATATTTATGGATCCCAGTCACAGCAATTCAAAAATGCATATCCAAATTAGGAGCCCTTGTAACCCTAAATTAAAATTATGACTCATCTACAGCAGTCAGAAATCTGCCCTGATTGTCTATTATGCTTTGTGAACTTAGAAAAGGAAGATTTGAACTCCTTCTTGATTGCTGCCTTACAAAGTAAATTGAGGTTGTTTTATATGTTTCAGCCCCAAGTAACAATTTAATAAATGTACAAGATGACTATGAGGGATATAATGAAAATAGCACAGAATCTGCACCAATAAGTCATAAATTTATAAAATTACATTATCATTATAAATATAATTGCTTTCCTTATGTCCTTGAATCACAGGACTATTTCAAAACAAGATTGGGCCTTTCTCCATAGGAAGACTCTTTTATTCTAAATTATCAAAGGGTTAAAGGGTGCTTATCTAAGATTTTTATTTGGAGGCTAGCATTTAACCTTATAACAATGAACATAAAATAATTTAGTGACTCCAAAAATGAATAATTGTATTGGTGCTTTCCCCTCAGTTTGCAGGCTTGATTTTCTAAGAGAAAAAAATCCAAACATATTATGAGAAAATTCTGAAAATGATACCAATATTTGGGTCTGTTGTTTAGCTTCTTGAGGTTTTGTATTTTCAGCTTTATTATTAGATTTTTTCAAACATTGTGTGCTTTCTCTTTCTGACATAGTAACAATTTTGCCATCAAATCCACTGGCATACTGCTAGCCCAGCAACACTTCTAATTGCTGAAAATATAACCCTTAAAATATACTTCTAATTGCCAAAAATAGACTACTTCAAAGAAAATCCTTTGCAGGATTCAAGCAATGTGTTGAATCTGTCATGGGCTGAAAAGAGTGGGGTCAGACTGATACACGCATTAGAAATCCACTTAAATATGGGCTTCCTCCTACCGAATATAACTACTACCCACAGACTGAAAGAGAGAAGATTCCCTTTGCTTTCCCACTTTTTTATTCTCATAATTTGCAAATTAAGAAGGGTGAGCTGAAGCACAATGTGGGGAAGTTAAAGTAGAAAATAGCAAAGGGGATACAATCTGTTCTTTCCCTTCCCTTCCCAACGCTTGAGTTGGATCATTTTGATAAAAATGGAGAGGCAAATTAGTAGGATACAATAGATTATCAACCAAGAGTTGTACAAAAGGAAAAACATAAAGAATGCTACTGGGCTGATAAAGAGAAAAGAGCTCTTGGTCTCTAAATGGAAGGGCAAAGATTAAAGTTTACTGTAATTCTTACTTTGAGATAATTACTTAATTTCCCTGGCCTTTAATTTCCTCATCTAAAAAATTAAAGGCTTGGCCAAGGCAACCTCCAACATCCATTTTAACTTGAAATTCATGATTCAAAACTTTTCTTTGTGAGATATGAAATGTATAATCACAAAAAGTTTGGTTATGCATGTATCGAGAATGAAAAATTCCAATAGATAATTTACTTGCTCCTTTGGTATCCATACAATATCACATAGGAAAATTAGGTGATGCAGTGGATAAAGCATTGGCTTAGTGCCAAATGATCAAGTTTATCTCCTCTGGAAGACATGGGAAAAGGCAGCTATATATATATATATTTAATTATCAGAAGATATGAATGAGTTATTTGTGTTATTGGAGAAAGTATTTATCATTGAGATGACAAGTCCATGGATATACTGACATGACTAAGAAGGGGTAGGATTTAGATGGGCAGAAGAGGTGAAGATGAATTCTTATCTAACAACAATAGACAGTGGAGGAGGAAGAAAATTAGACATGACATTATTAAAAAACAGCAGGTGGCTACTGATCCATTTAAATAATCTTTGCTTGCAGTGGACCTAAAACTGAGATTAGCTACTATTACACTTAAGATATTCTCCTATATTTATGCCAGAGTAGAAAAATAAAGACATTGTTCAGGAAGTAGTGGTTTATAAGAGGTTTAGCACATATGATCAATGAGACAGACGTTTCATTTCTCTCAAAGGTAAGTATGTATTTTACAGAAAAGTATATATTTATTTAAAATTATTTATATTAACCTTGGGTTTATGAGACATTTAAAAAAACATAAATAATAAAAGTTTGTAGTTTCATATTTTCTTTGTATATTGAATTATCTGTGCTTATTGATTATTGTTAGATTAATAATATGAAATAGCTAAAGTCTTAAATCTATTTGCACATTTCAAAATATGCTAAAATAATAGAAACACTTCAATTTTTTTTCTTTTATCATGACCCTGATTTATATAGTTATATTAAATGATATCATTAATCAAAAAGAACTGGCTTTAGTGAATGCCCTGCTTATAAGAATTAGTGTTTGTAATATCTCTTGCAATTTATTGATGTCACAGATTATTTCACTAATCTAACTACTAAATATCTCACCTCAATGGATAATCTGATATAAACAAATTTAGAACCAGAAAGCAAACAATCAAACCATACTACTGACATAAGAACAAATACACAGCAATCTTATTTTTATCTGGAAAACAAGGAGAACCACAGTTTTGTTACTATTAAGAATTGCATATATGTATTTTCCTTTCAATATTATGAAGAAAGCAGATAAAAGTGCTATATTTTTGAATAAATTCAGGTAAAATTCTCTTCTTTATTTAGGAAATGGTTGTTTTTGTAAACCCCAAAGTTCTTAATACATTGTAGGATCACAGATCTAGATCCATAAGGAGACATCAGAGGCTATCAAGATCACTTCCTTAACTAAAGGATATAGTTGTAGTAATAGTAGCTGTGTAGTAGCAATAGTACTAATGATTGTAGTAGTAGTAGTGTGGTGGTAGTAGTAGTAACAATACAGTAATAAAAATCATAATAACAGACAATATTTATATAGTACATTTCTTTTTGGAGAAAAGCAAGGTTAAAAAAAATAACCTCTAATCTAAAGGCTTGGTGAGTTTCTATTTATGCCTTTATAGATGACTGTAGTTGAAATCCTGGACTTCAAAATAAAAAAGATGGTAAGATCAGTTGTTTTTTAATGGGGGAATTTTATCTCAATTGAAGATTACAGCTGAAGTTAGAATCTGGAAGCAAAAAGATGTTCCATAACTACATTCCCAGTTGATCCACAACTGGTTTCTGTATATACTTGCCATTACAAACAACAAAAGGATCAGTGCAATATCATGAAGACATGGTCACATAAGACAGGGAGAAATGTCTCTAAGAGACTATCTGCCATGTTCATATACAGATCAGAGACAATCTGGTAGAGTCATGTGCACACAAAACATCTTGGAGAGAATGCAGGCTTTGTAGAGACTCTGTCCTAAGCTAAGTGGACAATTTGATGACATCAATGGAAGACCTTAATAACTTTGCAGTGTCTTAGATATGAATTGAACTTCAATGTTTGAGTTTTGGCAAAATCATCTCCTTAGAAGTATATTAAGCCATATATATATTCCCACATTATGCCATTCTACATGTCTTTCCTACTTTTGTCAAATAATGACACTGATATTGTGTATATGACAACTAAATGAAACGTAATTATAAAGGGCACAGTGCTTAACACATAGTAAATGGTATATAACTATTAACTATCATCATCATCATAAAGATTATTATTAGTGGGAGAGAGTGCTTTAGATATTTAACATCTAACATGAGCAGCATGGACCCTCTTAAATTCCTTTCAAAGCTTATGATGTTATAATGAATTAGACTTATGAGTACATATTTCTTTTTTTATACCTATATTTACAGGATATATGCATGGCTAATTGTCCAGCACTGACAATTGCAAAACCTTTTGTTCCATTTTTTCCCCTCCTTCCCCCCACCCCTTCCCCCAGATGGCAGGTGGACCAATACATGTTAAATATGTTAAAGTATAAGTTAAATACTATATATATATATATACATACATACATACATACCTGTCCATACAGTTATTTTACTGTACAAAAAGAATTGGACTTTGAAATAGTGTACAATTAGCCTGTGAAGGAAATAAAAAATGCAGGCATACAAAAATAGAGTGATTGGGAATTCTATGGAGTAATTCATATTCATCTTCCAGAGTTTTTTCACTGGGTGTAGTGATGCAATTCATTACAGCTCTATTGGAACTGATTTGGTTCATCTCATTGTTGAGGGCCATGTCCATCAGAATTGATCATCATATAGTATGGTTGTTGAAGTATATGATGATCTTCTAGTCCTGCTCATTTCACTCAGCATCAGTTCATGTAAGTCTCTCCAGGCCTTTCAGAAATCCTAATGCTGGTCATTTCTTACCGAACAATAATATTCCATAATATTCATATACCACAATTTGTTCAGCCATTCTCCAATTGATGGGCATCCACTCAGTTTCCAGTTTCCAGCCACTATAAAGACACCTGCCACAAATATTCTTGCACATACAGGTCCCTTTCCCTTCTTTAAAATTTCTTTGGGATATAAGCCCAGTAGAAACATTGCTGGATCAAAGGGTATGCACAGTTTGATAATGTTTTGAGCATAGTTCCAAATTGCTCTCCAGAATGGCTGGATGTATTCACAATTCCATCAACGATGTATTAGTGTTCCTGTTTTCTCACATCCCCTCCAACATTCCCCATTATCTTTCCCTGTCATTCTAGCCAATCTGACAAGTGTGTAGTGGTATCTCAGAGTGTCTTAATTTGCATTTCTCTGATTAATAATGACTTGGAGCATCTTTTCATATGGATGGAAAAAGTTTCAATTTCTTCATTTGAGAATTCTCTGTTCATATCCTTTGACCATTTATGAATTGGAGAATGGCTTGATTTCTTATAAATTAGAGTCAATTCTCAATATGTTTTAGAAATGAGGCCGTTATCAGAACCTTTGACTATAAAAATGTTTTCCCAATTTATTGCTTCCCTCTAATCTTGTCTGCATTAGTTTTGTTTGTGCAAAAACTTTTCAATTTGATATATCAAAATTTTCTATGATGTGATCAATAATGATCTCTAGTTTTTCTTTGGTCATAAATTCCTTCCTCTTCCACAGGTCTGAGAGGTAAACTATCCTTTATGCAACTAATTCATTTATAATCTCATTCTTTATGCCTAGCTCATGAACCCATTTTGACCTTATCTTGGTGTATAGTGTTAAGTGTGGGTCAATGCCTAGTTTCTGTCATGCTAATTTCAAATTTTCCCAGCAATTTTTGTCAAACTATGAGTTCTTATCCCAAAAGCTGGGGTCTTTTGGGTTTGTCAACACTAGGTTATTAAAGTTATTTACTGTTTTGTCCTTTGAACCTAACCTATTCCCCTGATCAATTAGTCTATTTCTTAGCCAATAGCAAATGATTTTGGTAACCACTGCTTTATAATACAATTTTAGGTCTGATAGTGCTAGGCCACCTTCATTTGATTTTTTTTTTTATTAATTCCCTTGAAATTCTTGACCTTTTGTTTTTCATATGAACTTTGTTGTTATTTTTTCTACATCATTAAAATAGTTTTTTGGAAGTCTGATTGGGATAGAGCTAAATAAATGGTTTAGTTGAGATAGTATTGTCATCTTTATTATATTTGCTTGTCCTATCCAAGAGCATTTAATATTTTCCCCATTGGCTAGATCTGACTTTATTTGTGTGGAAAGTGTTTTGTAGTTTTGCTTATATAGTTTCTGACTTTCCCTTGGAAAATAGATTCCTAAATATTTAATACTATTGGTAGTTACTTTAAATGGAATTTCTCTTTGTAACTCTAACTGTTGGATTTTGGTAGTGATATATAAGAATGCTGATCACTTATATGGGTTTATATTGTATCCTGCAACTTTGCTAAAGGTGTGGATTATTTCCAATAGCTTTTTAGTGGAATCACTGGGGTTCTCTAAGTATAATATCATATCATTAGCAAAAAGTGATAATTTGGTTTCCTCATTACCTAGTCTAATTCCTTTAATCTCTTTCTCAACTCTTATTGCCAAAATTAGCATTTCTAATACAATATTGAGTAGTAATAATGGGCAAACTTGTTTCACTTCTGATCTTATTGGGAATGGTTCCAGTTTATCCCCAATCCATATGATGCTTACTGATGGTTTTAAATAGATGCTCCTGACTATTTGAAGAAGTCCATTTATTCCTATACTCTCAAGTGTTTTTAATAGGAATGGATGTTGGAGCTTAATAAATGCTTTTTCTGCATCTATTGAGATGATCATATGGTTTTTGTATGGTCAATTAAACTAATAGTTTTCCTAATATTCAACAACCCCTGCATTTCTGGTATAAATCCTACTTGATTGTGGTGTATTATCCTGGAGATGATTTTCTGTCATCTTTTTGCTAATATTTTATTTAAGATTTTAGCATCAATATTCATTAGGGAGATTGGTCTATAATTTTCTTTCCCTGTTTTCAGCCTACCTGGTTTAAGTATCAGTACCATGTCAGTGTCATAAAAGGAATTTGGTAGGACTTCTTCGTTCCCTATTTTTTCCAAATAGTTTATATAGCACTGTGGCTAATTGGGGATTTTTTTCTTAGGGAGTTGATTAATACCTTGTTCTATTTATTTTTTTGAAATGGGATTATTTAAGCAATTTACTTCCTCCTCTGTCAATCTGGGAAGCCTATATTTTTGGGGGTAGTCATCCATTTCACTTAGGTTATCAAATTTATTGGCATAAAGTTGGGCAAAGTAACTTCTTATTATTCCTCTAATTTCCTCTTCATTGGCAGAATGTTCTCCCTTTTCATTTTTAAGACTCACAATATGATTTTCCTCCTTCCTTTTGCTAATCAGATTTACTAAAGGTTTATCTATTTTATTGGGTTTTTCATAAAACCAACTCTTAGATTTATTTATTACTTCAATAGGTTTTTTTTTTACTTTCAATATTATCAATTTCTTTTTTTTTAATTTTAGAATTTCAATTTAGTATTTGATTGGGGGCTTTTAATTTTTTTTCTAGCTTTTTAAGTTGCAAGCCCAATTCATTGATCTTTTCTTTCTCTATTTTATTCAAGTATGCCCCTAAATATATAAAATTTCCCCTTATTACAGCTTTGGCTGCATCCCACAAATTTTGGTATGATGTCTCATCATTATCATTATCTTGAGTGAAATTATTAATTGTGTCTATAGTTTGCTGTTTCACCCAGTAATTCTTTAACATGAGATTATTTAGTTTCCAATTACTTTTTGGTCTAATTACCCCTAACTTTTTGTTGAATGTAGTTTTTATTGCATCATGATCTGAAAAGAAAGCATTTACTATTTCTGCCTTCCTGCATTTAATTTTGAGGTCTTTATGTCCTAACATATGGTAAATTTTTGTATAGCTTCCATGAACTGCTGGGAAGAAAGTATACTCCTTTCTGTCACCATTAAGTTTTCTCCAAAGATCTATCATACCTAATTTTTTCTAATATTCCAATTACCTCTTTAATTTCTTTCTTATTTGTTTTGTGGCTTGATTTATCTAATTCTAAGAGTGCAAGGTTGAGATCTCCCACTATTATGGTTTTGCTGTCTATTCTTACAACTCTCTTAATTTCTCTTTTAGGACATTAAATGCGATACCTCGGTGCATATATGTTTAGTATTGATATAGTTTCATTGTCTATAGTACCCTTTAGCAAGATATAGTTTCCTTCCTTAACTCTTTTAGTTAGATCATTTTTTGCTTTTGCTTGATCTGAAATAAGGATGGCTAACCCTGCTTTTCTGACTTCACCTGAAGCGTAGTAGATTCTGCCCCAGCCTTTTACCTTTACTCTGTATCTATCTCCCTGCTCTAAATGTGTTTCTTGTAAATAACATATTGTAGGGATCTGATTTTTGATCCAGTTTGCTATTCACCTCTGTTTTATGGGAGAGTTCATCCCATTCACATTTACCATTAAAATTACTAATTCTATATTTCCTGTGATCTTATTATCCCCAGATTATGCTTTTCTTTTTCTTTCCCTCACTTACCCCCTTTCCCAGTATTAAAATTTTCTACCCTACTTGTGTCATGCAACTCTCCCTCTTTAGATTCCCTCCCTCCCCCTTTTGACTCCCTTCCCTTTTCTTGTACCCTTCCTTTTTTACTCTTTTCCTTTTCCCTTTTCCTCTCCCACTTTTTAATGAGGTGAGAGAAGATTCTCTGCAACACAAATATGCCAATTATTTTCTCTTTGGGCCAAATGATGAGAGTAAGATTCACATAATGTTCCTCCCCCTTTCTAAATTCCCTCAGGTAAGATGTTTTCTTTGCTTCTTCATGGGATATAATTTCCCTCTTTTTATGTCTCCTTTTCTTTTCTTTTCTGACACTATCCCCTTTCCATTTCTACTTCCCTTTTTATGTTATATCAATAAAATGAAATTATACATGTACTCTTTATGTGTATCCACAAAAGAAATACAGTTCTCAAAACTTCTTTTTACCTTTTTCTGCTTCCCTTGAGTCCTATGGTTGGAGATCAAATTTTTTGTTTAGATCTAGTTTTTTCCTTAGACACAAATGGAATTCATCTGTTTCATTAAATGTCTGTCTTCTTCCATGGAAGAAAATGCTCAGCTTAGCTAGGTAATTTATTCTTGCATGCATTTCAATTTCTTTTACCTTTCAGAATATCAGATTCCAGGCTCTTAGATCCTTTAATGTGGAAGCAGCCAGATCTTGAGTGATCCTTATTGTCACACCTCAGTATTTGAATTGTTTTTTTTTTTTGTGGCTGCTTATAATTTTTTTTCCTTAGTCTGATAGTTCTGAAATTTAGCCAAAATATTTCTTGGAGTTTTTTTTTTATTTTTATTTTAGGGTCTTTTTCAGAAGGATTTCGATGAATTCTTTCAGTGTCCATTTTACCTTCTGATTCTATTACATCTGGGAAGTTCTCTATAATGATTTCCTATAAAATAGTATCTAGGCTCTTTTTTTCATCATAATTTTCTGGAAGGCCAATGATCCTCACATTATCTCTCCTGGATCTATTTTTCAGGTCTGTTGTTTTTCCAAGTCGATATTTAACATTCTTTTTCTTATTTTTCTTTTTTTTTTTTTTTCTTTCTTTTTTTTCCTTTTTTTCTTTTTGGTTTTGCTTGACTGATTCTTGGTGTCTCAATGAATCATTCATTTCTATTTGTTCAGTTCTGATGTTTAATGAGTTATTTTCTTCATTAGCTTCTTTTACTTCCTTTTGTATATGTCCAAATGAATTTTTAAATGAGTTATTTTGCTCTATGGAAATTTTTTTTTTCCATTTCGCTATATTTTTTTTTACTGAGTTATTTTCTTTTTCCAATTCACAAATCCTAATTTCTCGGGAGTTCTTTATCTTCCAATTCACAAATCTTGCTTTCCTGGGAGTTCTTTACCTTTCCCAGTTCACAAATTCTGTTTCTCTGAATTTCCTGGGAGTTCTTTACCTTTTCCAATTCACATTTCAGAAAGTTGTTTCTCTCTTACATAGCTTCTCTTTGCCTTCTCCATTTTTCTTCTAGCTCTCTTTTAAGATTTCTTATAGTTTTTTCTAGGAGAACCTTTTGTGTTGGGGACTAGATTATATCCACCTTTGGAGTGTTGTTTGGAGACTGCTATTAGTCTCCTTGGCGTTGAAATCCTGCTCTCTTTCTGCATAGAAGCGATCGATGTCCTTTTGATTTTTTTTAATACTCATTTTGTGTAAAGCCTTTAGGGTCTGCCTTCAGGATAAGGAAGTTACCAGCTTCCTCTGCAGAGCAGGGATGAGTATATGGACAGTAGCCAATACCAAATTGTTAATGACCTGCAAAGAGTAGCTGAGTTGTGGAGGAGCTCAAAAGCTCCACGCCAGAAGTGACTAGGTCTGGGTATCATGGCTGAGCTGTGGAAGTGCCCTCCACCCTACTGTATGGATTAGTGACTGCCTTGGGTCTAAAGGCTGAGCAGTGAAAGTATCAGTGCCCCCTTCAAAAGCCTGCTTTGGATATTAGCAGTTGCCCTACCCTCATGGCACCAGAAGTGTGCCATGGTGGCACACTGAGGAGTGGTAGTTGAATTGGGGAAATTCTATTGCTCCAGTCTGAGCCCCCCACTGTGCAGATTGGAAGTTACCCCGGGCTGTGCCCCCTGCTGTGCAGATTTGTGACTGCCCCAGCAAAAGCCTCTAGCTATAGAATGCTGCTGCAGAGCTGTGTTATGTCTGTGCTGAATTACTTCCGGTCCTACGTGGGCACAGCCAGATCCTGTTAGGCTCTGGAGTTCTTCAGAGTATCCTTTACTCTAGGCTCTAATTTCTTTGCTGGTCCACTATTCCACAACCAAAGCAAAGCAGTCAGCCTATGGCAGAGAGTGCTCTGTAAACCTTCCAGCCATGGATACCACCCCTGCTCCAGTTTGCTCCAAATTTTAGCTTCTGGTTCTTTCCCTGCCTGCGCTGTTCTGTTCCTGCTGCTCAGGATAAACCTTTTCTGGCGATCTTCCAGATTATCTTCAGCTGGTTAGTTGTTGCACTTCCAATCTTTGTGAATTTTACCAGTCAAGCACTATTTCTGAGACTGAATTTAATAATTTGTAGTGAGGGTATGTGAGAGGCTCAGAAAGTTGCATGTGCCTTCTCCACCATCTTGGCTCCCTCAAGTCCATATTTCTAATAAATACTTTCAAAATGTACTTAAATACTAAGTATAAGTAGAAAAATAATACATGTTTTTTTTTAAAAAATTTTCTCCTGTGATGTATGCATTAGCTGGATTATATTAACCATAATAGACTGTAATGGTCTGGCTTTACTAGTAAGCATTGATATTTCACAAGGCTCACAGTCCTTGTTTCACTAGATTAATAGTTGTTAAATGTTTTGGTCTCAAGACCACCTGACATTTAAAGAAATTATTGGAGACCTTCCAAAGAACTTCTGTTTATGTAAGTTATTTCTATTGATATTTACCAAATTTAAAATTAAAATATTTTAGCATTATTTGTGGAATTTTTTTTTTAATTTTGGGGACCCTCTAAAAATTCTCAAGGACTTGCAGAGGTCTATATGTATCATTCTGCTTTAAATTTACTTTTTGTAAAGAACATATTGTAGGATTTTGGCTTTTAATCCAGTTTGCGATCTGCCTCCATTATATGGGAGAGTTCATCCCATTCACATTCACAGTTATTCTGTATTTCTTGTCATCTTATTTACCCCTCTAATGCTTTTCTCTTTCCCTCCCTCTTTCCCTCCTCTCCAGTATTTTGCTTCTGATCACCACTTCTTTCAAACAGCCCTTCCGTTTAGATGCCTCTAATTTTCTTACACCTTGCCCCTACTATTTATGTTTTCCCTTCTATTAAACTTCCCTTTATTTTTCCCTTTTCCCTCCCTATTCCCTATAAGATGAGATGATTTTCTCTATGAAAATGATTCAATGAGATTTCAAGAATAAGTCAAACAAAACAAATTTTTTAAATAGAAGGATATATAAAATACCTCATTGGAAAAACAAGTGACCTGGAAAACAGATCTGGGGCAGACAATATAGGAATTATTGGACTTCCTGAAAATCGTGATGAAAAAGAGCCCAGACATCATCTTTAAGGAAATCATCAAGGAAAAGTTCCCTGATTTACTAGAACCAGAGGATAAAATAGCCCTTGAAGGAATTCACCAATCATTTCCTGAAAGATCTCAAAATGAAAACTCCAAACAACATAATAGCTAAATTTCAGAGTGATCAAATCAAGGAGAAAATATTGCAAGCAGCCAGAAGGACACAATTCAAATATAGAGGAGCCACAGTGAGCATTACCCAGGACCAGCAGGTTCCATTTTGAAAGATAGAAGGGCATGGAATCTGATATTCCAAAAGGCAAAGGAGCTTTGATTACAACCACGAATCAATTATCCAGCAGAAATGAGTGTTATCTTTCAGGGAAAAAAAAGATGGATATTAAATGAAATAGATGGATTTCATCTATTTCTGATGAAAAGAGCAGATCTGAATAGAAAATTTGATCTTCAAATACAGAACTCAAGAGAAGCACAAAAAAGGTAAAAATGAAAGAAAAATAACTTTCTTTTAAGAATTAAAAAACTCATATCCCTATATGGGAAGATGATATGTTTAACTTTTGAGATCTGTACCTCTATTGTGAATATACTTAGAAGGTGTAGGTATAATTTTATTTTCTTGTGACAATTTAAAAACAAATTAGAGGAAGAATTGTGACTACTGGAAGAAGAGTAAAATGGAGATAAAAAAGGGGTAAATTACATCTCTTAAGAAGGAAAAAACAAGACATTGCAATTGAGGCAAAGAGGGGAGAGGGGTGAGCACTGGGCAAATCTTACTCTCTTCAGATTTGGCTTAGAGGGAAATTTTCAGAAACATTCAGCTTCAGAGGGAAGCTTGTCTCAGCCTAGAGGGAAGTAGGAGGTGAAAGGGGAAAAGAAGAAAGAAGGCTAATAGAAGGGAGAACAGAAATAGAAGGGGAAAGGTATAAAAAAGGGAGGGGATACAAAAGGGTAGGGCTGTTTGAGGGAGGAAATGATCAGGAAGAAATGGGGAAAAGGAAAGAAAGAAATACAATGGGGGTAACAAGATGGCAGAAAATACAAAAATAGCAATTTTAGTTGTGAATGTGAATAGGATGAACTTTCCCATAAAATGAAAGCAGATAGCAGATTGGATTAAAAGCTAAAATCCTGCAATTTGTTATTTACAAGAATATCATTTATTTTGTTGTTGTTGTTGTTGTTGTTTTATTATACCTTTTTATTGACAGAATAAATGCACGAGTAATTTTTGCAACATTGTCCCTTACACTCACTTCTGTTGCAACTTTTCGCTTCCTTTCCTCCAGCCCCTTCCCTAGATGGCAGGCAGTCTCATACATGTTAAACACATTAAAGTATATCTTAGCTACAATATATGTGTGCAGAGCCATACAGTTCTCTTGTTTCACAAGAAAATTTGTATTCAGAAGGTAAAAATAACCTGGGAAGAAAAACAAAAATGCAAGTAGTCCACATTCATTTTCTAGTGTTCCTTCTCTGGGTGCAACTGATTCTGTCCATCATTGATCAATTGGAACTGAATTAGATCTTCTCTTTGTCGAAGATATCCACTTCCATCAGAACACATCCTCATATAGTATTATTGTTGAAGTGTATAATGATCTCCTGGTTCTGCTCATTTCACTTAGCATCACTTAGAGCATATAAGTCTCTCCGAGCTTCTCTATATTCATCCTTCTGGTCATTTCTTACAGAACAATAATATTCCATAACATTCATATGCCACAGTTTACCCAACCATTCTCCAATTGATGGGCATCCCTTCCATTTCCAGTTTCTAGCCACTACAAAAAGGGCTACTCCAAATATTTTGGCACATTACAGGTCCCTTTATCTTCTTTAATATCTATAAAAAAATCATTTAAAGCAGAGTGATACATTTAGCGTAAAAGTTAAAGGCTGGAACAGAATCTAGTATGCATCAGCTGAGGTTAAAAAAAAAAAAGGCAGGTAGCAATCCTGATCTCAGATCAAGCAAAAGGAAAAATAGATCTCATTAATAGAGTTAAGGAAGGAAACTATATCCTACTTAAAGGTACGATAGATAATGGAGTAATATCAATACTAAACATATTTGCACCAAGTGGCATAGCATCCCAATTCCCAGAGGAAATGTTAAGAGAGCTGCAAGAAAAATTAGACAGCAAAACTATACTAGTGGGGGATCTCAATCTTGCTGTCTCAGAATTAACTAAATTCAACCACAAAATAAATAAGAAAGAAGTTAAGAAGGTGAATACAATACTAAAAAAGTTACAGATGATAGATCTTGGGAGAAAATTGAATGCACCATAAGGATTATATCCTTTTCTCAGCAGTACGTGGAACCTATACAAAAATTGACCATGTATTAGAACATTAAAAACTTCAAAATCAAATGCAGAGAGACAGAAATAGTATACATTTTTCTCAGATCACAATGCAATAAAAATTATTTACAATAAAAGGCCATGAGAAAATAGACCAAAAATTAATTAGAAACTAAATAATCTAATTCAAGAGAATGGGTGGGTGAAGCAACAAATGATAGATACAATCAATATTTCATCCAAAAGAATGACAATAATGAGACAACATAATAAAATTTGTTATTGGGGAAATTGTATAACTCTAGATGCTTATTAGCATAAAATTGAGAGAGATGACCAATGAATTAGGCTTACAATGAAAAAAGCTAGAAAAAGAACAAATTAAAAACCTTAAATTAAATAACAGAGTTGAAATTCTGAAAATAAAAGGGGAGATTTATAAAAGTGAAAGTAATAAAACTATTAAATTAATAAATAAAATTAAGAGTTGGTTTTTTGAAAAAAAAAACAATAAAATAGATAAACCTTTTCTTAATTTGATTAAATAAAGGAAAGAAGAAAATCAAATTGTTAGTTTCAAAAATGAAAAGGGAGAACTTTCCATCAATGAAGAGGAAATTAGAACTATAATTAAGAGTTATTTTCCCCAACTAGATGTCAATAAATAAATAAAAGTCTATGTTAAATGGAGGAATATCTAAAAAATATAGACTGCGTAGGTTAACAGAAATTGAAATAAGTTATTTGAATAGTCCCATTTAAGAAAAAAAGAAGTAGAATGAGGTGTTAATCAACTCCCTAAGAAAAAAATTTTCAGGGCTACATGGATTTACTTGTGAATTCTACCAAACATTTAAAGAACAATTAATTCCAGCACTAGGCAAGCTATTTGAAAAAATAGGGAAAGGAGTCCTAAACATTCCTTTTATGACACAAATATGGTGCTAATGGCTAAACCAACTGTTGATGGCAAAAACAGAAAAAGAAAATTATAAACCAATTGCCCTAATGAATAGTAATGCAAAAATCTTAAATAAAATATTAGCAAAGAGATTATAAAAAGTCATCTTCACAATAATACACTATGACGAAGTAGGTTTTATACCAGGAATGCAGGGCTGGTTCAATATTAGGAAAACTGTTAGTATAATTGACTATATCAATAACCAAACTAACAAAAATCATATGATTATTTCAATAGATGCAGAAAAAGCAATTGATAAAATCCAACGCCCATTCCTATTAAAAACACTAGAAAGTATTGGAATAAATGGGTTTTTTCTTAAAATGATTGGTAACATCTATTTAAAACCATCAGCAAAAAGCATATGTAATGGGGACAAACCAGAACCATTGCCAGTAAGATCAGGGGTGAACCAAGGTTGCCCATTATCACCATTACTATTTAATATTGTATTAGAATTGTTAGCTTTGGCAATAAGAGAAGAAAAAGAGATGAAAGCAATTCATGTAGGTAATGCGGAAACTAAATTATCACTCTTGGCAGATGATATGATGATATAATTAAACAATCCTAAATAATTAATTAAAAAACTAGTAGAAACAATTCACAACTTTAGCAAAATTGTAGAATACAAAATAAATCCACAGAAATCATCAACATTTTTATATATTACCCACAAAATCCAGCCAGAAGAGATACAAAGAGAAATTCCATTTAAAATAACTTGATAAAATAAAATATTTGGCATTCTACCTACCAATGCAAAGTCAGGAACTATATGAACACAATTACAAAGCACTTTCCACACAAAAAAAGCCAGATCTAATTAATGGGGAAAATATCAAGTGCTCATAGGTAGGATGAGCTAATATAATAAAAATGACAATACTATCCAAATTAATCTACTTATCCAGTGCCATACCAAGCAAACTCCAAAGAAATTGTTTTACAGATCTAAAATAAATAATAACAAATTTCATCTAGAAGAACAAAAAGTCAATAATTTCAAGGAAAAAAAACAAATGAAAGTGGCCTAGCTATGCCAGATCTAATACTATATTACAAAGCAGAGATCATCAAAACCATTTGGTATTGGCTAAGAAAAAGAGTTGTTGATCAGTGGAATAAGTTAGGTTCACAGGACAAAATGGTCAATGACTATAGTAAGCTAGTGTTATGTGCCAGAACTTGAAACAAGAGGCTGTTACTAGAATGATAGAGACAATGCTTATGTACTTAGTTCACACCTTTAGAGTTTACACCTTTATGAGAGTTCACACATTAGTTCACACATTAGAGTTCACACCTTTGGGAGAGTTCACACATTGGTTCACACATTTGAGTTTACACCTTTAAGAGAGCATATTTAAGGAGGAGCTCCTACAAGCCCCCTAAGGACTTCAGGAGATTCACAAGTCAGGATTCAGTGGAGGAAATTCACAAGTCACAGCTCCCACAAGCCCATTCCCTTAAAGGAGGAGTCAGATCCATTTGATATTCCACCAATTTGCTGGCTGAAGGCTTTAGATTCAGAAGCTGAAGCTGGCAGAGGCAAAGGACTAGCAACAAGAGCTCTCAGAACCAAGAAAAGCTAATGGGCTATTTTGGAAGAGACAATAAAGGATTGGACTTTAACAGCTGGCTGCATTTGAGGTGATTATTACACTGAACTGAAACTAAGGCTGTCTCCAGAAGCTCCCCAAGAAACCTGCTCCCAGAGAACATTATATTTTAGAAAATAACATGACAAGCTAGTGTTTCACAAACTCCAAAACCGCAGCTTTTGGAATAAAAATTCAGTAATTGCCAAAAACTGCTGGAAAAATTGGAATCTGGTATGGCAGAAACTAAGCCTTCACCCACACCTAATACCCTACAGCACAATAAGGTCAAAATGATTGGGACATAAAGAGTGATATTATAACCAAATTAAAAGAACAAAGTATAGTCTAGCTCTCAGATCTGTGGAAAAGAAATGAATTTGTGTCCAAAGAAAAACTGGAAATCATTATTTATCACAAAATAGATAATTTTGATTATATTAAGTTAAAAAGTTAGACAATGCAGACAATTAGAAGAGAAGCACTAAACTGGGAAAACATTTTTACATTCAAATATTCTGAAAAAGGCTTTATTTCTAAAATATATTGAGAAATGACTCAAATTTCTAAGAATTCAAGCTATTCTCCAGTTGATAAATGGTCAAAGGATATGAACACACAATTTTCAGATTAAAAAATTAAAAGCATTTTTAATCATATGAAAAGATGCTCTATATCACTATTGATCAAAAAAATGCAAATTAAAACAACTCTGAGATCTACTACACACCTCTCAGATTGGCTAAGATGACAGGAAAGGATAATGACAAATGTTGGAGGGAAGATGGGAAAAGTGGGACACTAATACATTGTTGGTGGAACTGTTTATGGATTCAACCATTTTAGAGAGCTATTTGAAACTATACTTAAAATATAATCAAACTGTCATATCATTTGATCCAGAAGTGTTTCTGTTGAGCTTATATCCCAAAGAGATCTTAAAAGGAGAAAAGGGACTCACATGTGCAAAAAATGTTTGTGGCAGCCCTTTTCATAGTGGCAAGAAACTCGAAACTGAGTGGATCTCCATCAGTTGAAGAATGGTTGAATAAATTATGGTTTTTCCACTTTTAATCCAATTTTTTTCTTGTACAGCAAGATAAATATCAAAACATGTTTAGTAGGCTTGCAAAGATTTAACTTTTATTGGAGTACTTGCTGTCTAGGAGAGGGGAGAGAAGGGAAAGAGGAAGAAAAAATTGAAATTCAAGGTTTGCAAAGGTTAATTTAGAAAACTATCTGCATATATTTAAAAATAAAAACTATTATTAAAAAATAAAAATAAAAACAAGCCTTTAACTCTTCCATTCTATTAAATAATTTTTATTTGAGCTATCCATCTGATTATTATCCTAAATATAGTCTTTGTTTTGTGACTAAATTCCTCGACAACCATCCATAGCTAGTGCCCTAACTACCCAAATTTTTCTTTCCCTGCCTCTCTCCTCTTTTCTCAAAAGTGATAGGCAATTTGGTATAGTTTGTATATGTGCTATCATATAACACATATTTCCTTATTAATCACAGTTGAAAAAAAAACAGATCAAAACAAAAAACAAATAAAAATTAAAGTAAGTGAAAAACAGTTTAATTTGCATTGAGTCAATCAATTCTTTTTTTTTTTTTATTATAGTAACTTTTTATTGACAGAATCCATGCCAGGGTAATTTTTTTTTACAACATTATCCCTTGCACTCACTTCTGTTCCAATTTTTTCCCTCCCACCCTCCACCCCTTCCCCTAGATGGCAAGCAGTCCTATATATGTTGAATATGTCCTAATATATCCTAGATACAATGTATGTGTGAAGATCCAAACAATATTCTTGTTTAATTTAATTTGGAATAATTCAGAAAATTTAATTCGGAATTAAAAATCAGATTACATCTTCATACAGTATCATTGTTGAAGTATATAATGATCTCCTGGTCCTGCTCATTTCACTCAAAAACAGTTCATGTAAGTCTCTCCAAGCCTCTCTGTATTCATCCTGCTGGTCATTTCTTACAGAACAATAATATTCCATAACATTCATATACCACAATTTACCCAACCATTCTCTAATTGATGGGCATCCACTCAGTTTCCAGCTTGTAGCCACTACAAACAGGGCTGCCACAAACATTTAGTCAATCAATTCTTTTTTTTTTTTTTTTTTTAACGGTAAGAATTTACATTTAATATAATTGTAAAGAGGGATAATGTAGATATATTGCATGGTTGTCAAAGTGGATTTTGTTTTTTGTTTTTTTTTCTTTCTTTTTTTTTTTTTTTTTTTTTTATTTAATAGCCTTTTATTTACAGGATATATACATGGGTAACTTTACATCATTAACAATTGCCAAACCTCTTGTTCAATTTTTCACCTCTTACCCCCCACCTCCTTAAATGGCAGGATGACCAGTAGATGTTAAATATATTAAATATAACTTAGATACACAATAAGTATACATGACCAAAACATTATTTGCTGTACAAAAGAATCAGACTCTGAATTATTGTACGATTAGCTTGTGAAGAATCAAAATGCAGGTGTGCATAAATATAGGGATTAGAATTCAATGTAATGGTTTTAGTCATCTCCCAGAGTTCTTTTTCTGGTATAGTTAGTTCAGTTCATTCTGCTCCATTAGAAATGATTTGGTTGATCTCGTTGCTGAGGATGGCCTGATCCATCAGAACTGGTCATCATCTAGTATTGTTGTTGAAGTATATAATGATCTCCTGGTCCTGCTCATTTCAACCAGCTTCAGTTCGTGTAAGTCTCTCCAGGCCTTTCTGAAATCATCCTGTTGGTCATTTCTTACAGAACAGTAATATTCATAATTTTCATATACCACAATTTATTCAGTCATTCTCCAACTGATGGACATCCATTCAGTTTCAGTTTCTAGCCACTACAAAAGGGCTGCCACAAACATTCGTGCACATACAGGTCCCTTTCCCTTCTTTATAATCTCTTTGGGATATAATCCAGTAGTACCACTGCTGGATCAAAGGGTATGCACAGTTTGATAACTTTTGACATAGATCAAACTACTCTCCAAAATGGTTGGATTCGTTCACAACTCCAAACAATGAATCAATGTCCCAGTTTTCCCACATCCCCTCAACAATCATCATTTTCCTTCATCTTAGCCAATCTGACAGGTGTGTAGTGGTATCTTAGAGTTGTCTTAATTTGCATTTCTCTGATTAATAATGACTTGGAGCATCTTTTCATATGACTAGAAATAGTTTCAATTTCTTCATCTGAGAATTGTCTGTTCATATCCTTTAGTCAATCAATTCTTTATGTGGATATAGAAAGAATTTCCTTTTATTAATTCTTTATATTTATCTTGAATCATTGTGTGGCTGAGAAGAATTAAGTCAATCACAGTTAATCAAAATGTTGCTGACAATATATACCTGGCTACCTCATTTTACATCAATTCATACAAATCTTTCTAGGTTTTTCTGAAATCTGCCTGTTCATCATTTCTTATTGAACAATAGTATTCCATTACATTCACATACCACAGTTTGTTCAGTCAATCCCAATTGATGGGCATCACCTCATTTTCCAGTATGCTGTCACCATTTATAAACGTGTGTGTGTGTGTGTGTGTGTGTGTGTGTGTGTGTGTGTATTTGTGTGTACAAAGTGGAGTAAGTGCTAACATTCAAAGACCTTTGGTTGAGAAAATTAAAGGGATCAGTTTGGAATGGAAATGTTATCATATCCAAATATGTGTGATAGGTATTGACATTGTTTGCTTTCTATGGCATATTCAATCTGTTTTTAATAGATAGATAGACAGACAGAAAGACAGATAGATCTCAAATAGAAATAAAAGAGACTGTCCTTTCTCTTAAAAATAAACATTTTAATTAACAATAATGCAGTCTTTTTCAATTCAACTTATACCTGAATTGTATTGATCTCTACCACACATGCTATACTTGTAAAAGTAGAAAACATACTTCCATGAACAGCTAAGGAGATAAAAAAATTCTGTCATCTTGGCTGATACTATTCTTTAAATAAAGTGAAAATTGAGATGTAATTACTAGACACCATTGAAAATATCTTGGGATATTTCCTCATAGGATGTGTCTGTGTGTTAATCCAGGTGTTAATTAAATTTACATGTTCAGTAAATCTAATAAGGTCAAACTGATAAATTGGATTCTAATTTAGAATTTAGGGAATATTTTCTTATAATCATTATTATATTATTTCCATAAAATGAATTCTGTTTGATTCTTATCAGTCTATGTGGGACAAGACAATCTGATATAAAGTCTAGTAGCTTAGAAGACACTTCAGAAACAGGACTTATGAAGAATAGGTCTCCTGAGTATAACAATAACTTTTGGACACAAAAATATTAAACAGACATCATGTGGTAAATTCACATATGTTTTGATTTATCAATCATTCTAGTAATCAGACCTGTGCTTTCTATGTAATATGTGAAAGAACAATCTCAAAAGATTGAAAATACAATAAAATATATTTTGCTGAAGTTTTTCAGTCTCTTGTCATGTCTTAGTGTCTTTATTTGGAATATTAAAAACCCTCAGTGTGAGCATCTTAAAGGGACCTCTTTAAATTTGGCAAAGTTAATTACTCTTTCTATTTGATGTAAGGGAAGTTATTTCTTTGAGCCTTTCACTCTTCTCATTTGTAAAAGGAAGGCACTGAACAAAATGATATAGAAGATTCCTTCTACCTCCAGTTCTATGAGTCTATGGCTCAAGCTAATCCTGAGGTTAGCTGGGTAGGAAGGTAGTCTCAGCCCTGGACAAAGGATTTTTTAATCTTCAGGACAGCATTTGGAGTCCAGCATCAGTGTCCTGAAAGACTGAGGGAATGTCTGCTTATAAGGATACTAGGTCCAACTGTTATATGCAGCCTTGGGCCAGAAGGAACTAGACAGTCTTGGTAAGTACAGAAGCAATGGGGCAGGAATGCTGGCAACTTCAGGCACTTACAGGATGGTGGAATTCTTAATTTCAGGTTTCAGGCCAGAAAAGAGAAATGAAGAAGAAATGAGACCAGAGGCAGCATTTCCCTACCCCCACAAATTAAGAAATGATTACACTAACAAGTTCTTATTTTTTTTAAATATGAGATGGCAAAGGAGACATAGCCCAGCTATAGAAAATTACTGTGGGAATAGAAAAGACCTGGTTCACCTTCAGAGGAGATTTAGGAATTGCCTATAATAAGGAGAAACATGCCATGAGATGTGATTATGCCATTAACTGGTAGACTAATCAGGAATTAGGTCTCCAGTAGAAATTAGGTGAAGTTTACAATACAAGTAAGTCTTTTATAGAAGAAAGATAAACCTGAGGGTTGACATCACAACTTGTTTTTTTTCTGATTGGATACAGTAAGTTATTATGATAATTTTGTCCTTGCAAGTTATTTGACAAGGAACAAAAGACCTACTGAAGAACAAAAACCCACTTAAAGCCCAAATGATTCTATCAGTGCTCTTCCCTGCTTGCCTCAGGGAATAGGTGGGCTTCCATATTATTTACTGTAATTCAGGTTTTCTCCTGACATGAAACATCTCCCATGACATCTTGCTCCAATGTAAGATTTAGGATTTTCTCCTCTACCCCCATCATTTCCCCCAACTCAAACAAGTGGGAACCAAAATATTTTGGCATATGGGATGGAGATCTTTCTTCTGAAACTTCTTCCTTCTGAGATTGGGCATAGAGTTGTCCCTGCCTTAGGGGTCTCACTGAAAAAAAAAGTGATGAGCTGGAGGGTCCAGAAACTAATATCCAGCATCAGGATCAAGACTTTTGAAGCTGATCATTTCAGTGTCCAGTGCTAACCATCATTTGGAAGAATTCAAACCTAAGAAAGGGAAGAACATAGCTCTCCAAAAATTAGAATTGGTCAAGGAGAAACCAATGAATTTATGAGACCAAGAAATAGTAAAACATTTTACTCATGTTTCCATGTCCATTGGAAACAACCTCAGCTCATCATCCTCTCCATCCAGTGTCTAATCCCTTTTAAACACTTTGGCATACTCTTGATCATCTGAACACCCCTTCACTGCCCACTTCCCTTCTCCTTTTGTGAGGATTTGTTTCCAAGCTTATTATTATATGGAGGAAAGAAGTGATAGAAGGATGGAGAAAATTATGAATTAAAATGAATGTTAACTAAATTATTAAAAAATTATCTTATTGAGTTAGAAAAAAATAAAGAAGTTCATTTAGAATAGGAAAAGTTTAGGATTTTCAAACAAACCAGGAGAGAAAAATGCAAAGGAAAGAGATCAGACCTTGCAGTATATTATAAGGTGAGAACATTATTGAAATATAAAATTGCAGAGGGAACTCTGAAAAGGTGTACTTGAATCTAAGACAGCAGAGTACTTAAGGCTAAGTAGCTACTCAATGTGAGATAATGGTTATATAAACATATACTTAGATGATATGGTGATGTGATGGCTCTCCTCATGATTGGCACCTGCTAAATGTGTTGTGGTGAGGTAATAATAGAGAAGGATTGGAGGGCTGAGGGAGAGAGGCAAAGTCCCTCTGCTGCAGTGCTCAGCAGGGAAGACTTCAGACTCCAGGCTCCAAAGTCCAGGATCCATCTTTGATGAGCCATGTGGCAGCTTGCCTGCCTCCTTCACCTCTCCTCCTAAAGACCTAGGACTTTGACTGATCCTGACTCTGACTGATCCTGAGGCCTTCCACAGAGCTAGTCCAGACATTACATAAAACAGATAATTTTCATTATTTTAAATTTTTAAAAAAATTCTCATATAAATAAATTAAATATAGCCAAAAACAAGTCTGCAGAAAATTTTGGGAAAAAAATTTCATGGACAATCTCTAAAATAGGATGCAATTATGCTTTAATACTGCTGTGATGTAGGAAATCATGAGCTGATTGATTTAGAAAAACATGAAAAGATTTGAATCAATGAAGGAAGATGCTATCCATCTTCAGAGAATGAGATGACAAGTGGAAATATGCATAATACATTCTTACACACGCATCAGCACACACAAACACACATGTATGTGTGTACATGCATATTATAAATATCTATGTATATGAATAAATAGATAGATAAATGCATTAACTGTAGCCTACTTGTGGGGAGAAAAAAATAAAGTGAAAAGTGCATAGCAGAGAATGGAAGAAAACCTACAAGGAAGCAAAGCATAGCTGGATAATTTTGTGAACAATGTGTAGTATTTATTATATAGGTTTTCTTGAAATGGAAAGTTATTATTTTATTATTATTTAGATTGGAATCCTCTCGTGTTCTGCTGTGTACATGGAATTTTTTTTTTCTTTTCTTATTTTGTACTTAAATTCAAAATGAATAAAAAAAATTAAATGTCAAGAGAAAAGTTTATATTTATTTCTAGTGGCAGGAGAGAGTCTCTGGAGCTTATTGCTTACATCAGCAACATAATCAGACTTTAATTTTGGGAAAATCATTTAGGTCTTGTGGCAATAATGATAATTAAGATTACCCAGTAAATTTATAGTGGATCCAATCAGCACAACTTCAAGACTTTCTCCAACATGAAAAAAGGACTAGATGAGGCAGAAGTAGGAGTGATCCAGAGCTGGGGATCAATACAACTTTCTCTAAAGATGAAACTGGAAGAGATATATTGCATCACATTTAGGCTTGCCTGTACCTGCTTGCTTTCTGTTTGGCACAACTTTTAGGCTCTTGGCATTCTGATGATGTTTATTTTCATCTCTATAAAAATTGATATTTTAAAATATGTTTAAAACTTCAATAAAAAACTTGAAATTTTTGGTTAAAAGCTAGGGTCAAATAGTTAAACAAATTATCCAGTAAATAAGTGGGTCAGTGTAACACCAATACAGTAATGATACCTCAGCTTCACTCATTTTGGCCATCTGAAAAGGAGATTTGAATTACTTCACTAGCAAATAAAATGACTTATAAAGACTGTCTTTAAATGTAATTCAGCAATAATTGCAAAATAGATTATTATATTATACAGGTATATACATATAAGTACTGTAGATCTAATATAGGTAAAGTAAAAGTATATGTATATGTATTAAAATATAGTACATTTGCATATAAGTGCATAATACATATATAATTTGCATATTACATGTGAGTGTATATTTAATATATTCATACATATATACACACTTATCCACCTGCTTTCATATGTTCACTAATTCATTCTTATTCTCATTCTTATGATCCAGTTTTCACTCCAGAGAGAAAGACTTTTCATCTTTATTATATTCGTTTGGCCTATCCAAGAGCACTTAATATTTTTCCAAATATTTAAATCTGACTTTATTTGTGTGGAAAGCTTTTTTGTAATTTTGCTCATCTAATTCCTGACTTTCCTTTGGTAGATAGATTCCCAAATATTTTATGCTGTTAACAGTTATTTTGAATGGAGATTCTCTTTGTATCTCTTGCTGTTGGATTTTGTTGGTGATGTATAAAAAAGCTGAGGATTTATGTGGATTTATTTTGTATCCTGTAACTTTGCTAAAGTTATGAATTATTTCTATCAGCTTTTTAGTAGAATCTCTGGAGTTCTTTAAGTATACCATCATATCATCTGCAAAATAGTTTGGTTTTCTCATTACCTACTCTAATTCCTTTAATCTCTTTCTTGACTCTTATTGTGGAGGCTAGCGTTTCTAATACAATATTGAATAATAATGGTGATAGTGGGTAACCCTGCTTCACTCCAGATCTTACTGGGAAAGGTTCCAATTTTCCCCATTGCATATGATGCTTACTGACGGTTTTAAATATATGATCCTGACTATTTAAGGAAAAGTCCATTTATTCCTATCCTCTCAAGTGTTTTTATTAGGACTGGATGTTGGATTATATCAAATACTTTTTTGCATCTATTGAGATGATCATGTGGTTTTTGTTAATTTGGTTATTGATATAGTCAATTATGCTAATAGTTTTCCTAATATTGAACCAGCCCTGCATTCCTGGTATACATCCTACTTGGTCGTAGTGTATTATCCTGGGGATTATTTTCTATAATCTTTTTACTAATATTTTATTTAAGACTTTAGCATCAATATTTATTAGGGAGATTAGTGTATAATTTCATTTCTCTGTTTCCAACCTACCTGGTTTAGGTATCAGTACCATGTCTGTGTCATAAAATGAATTTGGTAGGACTCCTTCTTTCCCTATTTTTTCAAATAGCTTATATAGCATTGGGATAATTGTTCTTTAAATGTTTGGTAAAATTCACATGTAAATCCATCTTGTTCTGGGGTTTTTTTCTTAGGGAGTTCATTAATAGCTTGTTCTATTTCTTTTTCTGAAATGGAACTATTTAAGCAATTTACTTCTTCCTCTGTTAATCTAGGAAGCCTATATTTTTGGAGATAGTCATCCATTTCACTTAGGATATCAAATTTATTGGCATAAAGTTGAGCAAAGTAACTCCTTACTATTGCTCTAATTTATTCTTCATTGGTGGAAAGTTCTCCCTTTTCAGTTTTACAACTAACAATTTGATTTTCCTCTTTCCTTTTTCTAATCAGATTTACCAAAGGTTTATCTGTTTTATTGTTTTTTTTTTCATAAAACCAACTCTTAGTTTTGTTTATTAATTGAATCTTTTTTTTTACTTTCAATATTATTAATTTCTCCTTTTAATTTTAGAATTTCAAGCTTAGTATTTAATTGGGGATTTTTAATTTGGTCTTTTTCTAGCTTTTTAAGTTGCAAGCACAGTTTATTGATTTATTTGTTTCTCTATTTTATTCAAGTAAGACTCGAAAGATATAAAATTTCCCCCTATTACTGCTTTGGCTGCATCTCACAAATTCTGGTATGATGTCTCATCATTATCATTATCTTGAGTGAAATTATTAATTGTGTCTATAATTTGCTGTTTCACCCAATCATTCTTTAAGATGAGATTATTTAGTTTTCAATTACTTTTTGGTCTATTTACCCCTAACATTTTGTTGAATGTAGTTTTTATTGCATCGTGTTCTGAAAAGAAAGCTTTTACTATTTCTGCCTTCCTGCATTTAATTTTGAGGTTTTATGTCCTAATATATGGTCAATTTTTGTATAGGTTCCATGAACTGTTGAGAAGAAAATATACTCCTTTCTGTCACCATTAAGTTTTCTCCAAAGATCTATCATATCTAATTTTTCTAATATTCTATTTACCTCTTTAATTTCTTTCTTATTTGTTTGTGGCTTGATTTATCTAATTCTGAGAGTGCAAGATTGAGATCTCCAGCTGTTATAGTTTTGCTGTCTATTTCATATTCCAACTCACTTAACTTCTCCTTTAGGAAGTTAGATGCTATACCACTTGGTGCATATATATTTAGTATTGATATATTTTGTCTATAGTACCCTTTAGCTAGATATAGTTTCCTTCCTTATCTCATTTGATTAGATCAATATTTTGCTTTTGCTTGATCTGAGATAAGGATGGCTACCCCTGCTTTTTTGACTTCACCTGAAGCATAATAGATTCTGCTCCAGCCTTTTTCCTTTACTCTGTATTCATCCCCCTGCTTTAAATGTGTTTCCTGTAAAAAACATATTGTAGGGTTCTGGCTTTGGGAGAGTTCATCCCATTCACATTTACAGTTAAAATTACTAATTCTGTATTTCCTGCCATTCTAATACCCCCAGATTATGTTTTTCTTACCTCCTTTACACCCTTCCCTAGTATTAAACTTATGGGTCCCACTTACATCACACAGTTCTCCCTCTTTAGGATCCCTCCCTCCTCCCTTTGAATCCCTGCACCTTTCTTATACCCTTCCCTTATTACTTTTTCCTTTTTCCCTTTTCCTCTCCCACTTTTTAATGAGGTGAGAGAACATACTCTGTAAAACAAATATGTCAATTATTTCCTCTTTGAGTCAATTCTGATGAAAGTAAGATTCACACAATGTTTTTTCCCCTCTCTAAGTTCCCTCAGATATGACAGATTTCCTTTGCTTTATCATGGGATGTAGTTTCCCTCTTTTAATCTCCCCTTTCCCTTTTTTCTGACACTATCTCGTTTCCATTTCTACTTCCCTTTTTTATGTTATATCAGTAAAATCAAATTATACATGTGGTTTTTATGTATATCCACAACAGAAATACATTTCTCAAGAGTTCCTTTTACCTTTTTCTACTTCTCTTGAGTCCTATGGTTAGAGATCAAATTTTTTGTTTAAGTCTGTTTTTTTTCCTTAGAAACACATGAAATTCCTCTGTTTCATTAAATGTCCATCTTCTTCCATGGAAAAAAATGCTCAGCTTAGCTGGGTAGTTTATTCTGGGCTGGAATTCAAGTTCTTTTGCCTTTCAGAATATCAGATTCCAGGCCCTTTGACCCTTTAATGTCAGGGCAGCCAGATCTTGAGTTACCCTTATTGTGGCACCTCGGTATTTGAATTGTAATTTTCCTGGCTGCTTGTAATATTTTTTTCTTTAGTCTGAAAATTCTGAAATTTGGCCACAATATTCTTTGGAGTTTTTATTTTAGGGTCTTTTTCAGAAGGTGGTCGATGAATTCTTTCACCACCTATTTTACCTTCTGGTTCTATTTCTTCTTTGATGTTTTCTTGTAAAATAGTATCTAGGCTCTTTTTTTTTCATCAAAATTTTCGGGTAGTCCAATGATCCTCAGATATCTCTTCTAGATCTATTTTCCAGGTCTGTTGTTTTTCCAAGTAAATATTTGACATTTTTTTCCATATATTTCATCTTTTTTTTTTTTTGGTTTTGTTTGACTGATTCTTGATGTCTCGACGAATCAATCCTTTCTATTTTTTCTGATTTTTAGTGAGTTATTTTTTTCAATAGCTTTTTTTAACTTCTTTTTTTGTATATGTCCAGTTGAGTTTTTAAATGAGTTGTTTTGCTCTATGGAATTTTTTTTTCCATTTCACTAAATTCTTCTTTTTTTTTTAGTGAGTTATTTTATTTTTCCAATTCACAAATTCTGTTTTCCTGCATTTATTGGGAGTTGTTTTCCTTTTCTAATTCACATTTCAGGAAGTTGTTGCTCTCATGAATAGCTTCTCTTTCCCCATTTTTCTTCTAGTACTCTTTTAAGGTTTTTAATAGTCTCTTCTAGGACAGTCTTTTGTTTTGGGGACCAACGATTTTCTGGAGACTGTCTGCTTTTAGTCTCCTTGGGGTTGAAAAGCTGTTGTCTTTCTGTATAGAAGCTATTGATTGTCCTTTTGCTTTTTTTACTCATTTCTTAAAGCCTGTAGGATCTGCCTTCAGGGCCAGGAGGTTACCAGCTTCCTTTGCAGAGCAGTGATAAGTGTATGGACAGGTAGCTGTTCTGCCAACAAGCTACAAAGAGCACTGGAGTGCTCTGGGAAAGAGTTGCCCACCTGGAATTAACTCAGGCCTGCAAGGCTGAGCTGGAAAAATGCCCTGCAAAGAACCCCAGTTTCTCTGCCCCAGGAAGCACAGTTGTGCTGGGGATTCTATTGACCCAGGCTGAACCCCCACTGTGCAGATTAGAGGCTGCCCCGGGCTGTGCCCCCCCTGCTGTGCAGATTTGTAAATGCCCCCCAAAAAACCCCATACTGCAGGATGTGGCTGCAGGGCTGTGTTAAGGGTCTGCCTGATTCACTTCCAGGTTTGGGTGGTTAAAGCCAGATCTTGTTAGGTTCTGGCATTTTTTTAGAGAGTACCTTCTGTTTTAGGCTTTAATTTCTTTGCTGGTTTACTGCTTTGTAATCAAGGCAGAACAGTTAGCCTATAGCAAAATAGTCTCTATAACTTCTCTAGTCACAGAGATCACCCCCGCCCCTCGTCTGCTCAGGATGCTAGTCTCTTCCTGCCTGCACTGGTCTGTTCCTGGACCCTCAGGACAAACCTTTCCTGGCAATCTTCCAGATTATCTTTGGCTGGTAAATTGTGTGCTTTTAATCTTCATAAATTTTAGCAGTCAAGAGCTATTTTTGAGGCTAAATTTAATAGTTGGTTGTGAGGGGATGAGAGGAGCTAAGAACGTCCCATGTGCCTTCTCTGTCATCTTCACCCAATTCCCTCCAGAATATCATATATCAGGTCCTTTGATCTTTAAAGTGGAAACTGCTAGGTCCTAGATAATCCTCATTGTGGCTTCTCAGTATTTTAATTGTGTTGTTTTGTTTTTTTCCTGGCTGCTTGTAGTATTTTCTCTTTGATCTGATAATTCTGAAATTTAGTTATGTTATTTGTTGGAGTTTTCAATGTGGGGTCTCTTTCAGGAGATGATCAGTGGATTCTTTCAATGGCTATTTTACCCACTATTCTAGGATATCAGAACAGTTTTCTTAATGATTTCTTGAAAGATGTTATCTAAGCTATTTTTTACATTGTGGTTTTCATGTAGTCCAATAACTCTTATATTGTCTCTCCTGGATCTATTTTCCAGGTCAGTTGTTTTTTTCCAATGAGCCATTTTACTTTATTTTTTTTTTCATTTTTTTTGGGGGGGGTAATTTTTTTCTCCATGTCTCATAGAGTGATTCATTTTCATTTGTTCATTTCCAATTTTTAGTGAATTATTTTCTTCAGTTACCTTTTTAAAACCCTTTTGCATTGGCCAATTTTACTTTTAAATGAGTTGTTTTGCTCCTTATATTTTTTCCATTTCACCAATTCTGCTTTTTAACGGAGTTGTATTCTTTTTCCATTTTGACAAATCTATTTTTAAAGAGTTTTCTTCAGATAAATTCTGTGTTTCCTTTTCTGAACTCTCCCGCAAAACTCTCATTTCATTTCTCCATTCTTTTTCTATCTCTCTTTTAAGATCCAGGAGAGTCACAAATTTCTGTACTTTGGCTAAGAGCCTCCAGTAGATTCCCCGTACATATGCAGACCTCTCCACCCTGAGTCCCTACCCTGCACCTACCCTGGGTCACTCTCCCTCCACCCCAAACCTGATTGAGACAGACTTTTCTTGAAGTTCTTCCAAAATACCATCTGCTGGAAAATTGTTTCACTCCAAATATATGTGAGTTTTGTCATTCTGAACCCCATTCACAGGCTTGATCAGGTGTTCATTTAAGGGAAACCAGAAAGAGCTCAAATGCCTGTCTACTGTCTGAAATCTTGGCTCCATATCTCTATAGTATTCTTTTGAATAAAACTTTGGTTGATAATATTTTCAGTGCTCATGATTTCTTTCTTTGGTAAAAAAGACCACAGATGAAATTATGTTGAAAATATACACCATCAATAAGCATCATATGTAATGGGAACAAACTGCAACCATTCCCAATAAGATCAGGAGTGAAACAAGGTTGCCTACTATAACTGTTATTATTTAATATTGTATTAGAAATGCTAGCTTTGGCAATAAGAGTTGAGAAAGAGATTAAAGGAATAAGAATAGGCAATGAGGAAACCAAATTATCACTCTTTGCTGATGATATGATGGTATACTTAGAGAACCCCAGAGATTCTACTAAAAAGTTATAAGAAAACATACTCATCATTTTATAGTAGAAATAGAATAATATTAAACAAAACAATGATGAACAGGACCATGACATTTCCTACTTTTAAGGCAGTTATATAATTTGGCTCCTCACTGTACACTATACCAAACATTCCGATTATAGGTGATCATTTATCTGGCTGCATTGTGAACCAAATTCTTGCATATAAATGGATTTTCTTGGAATATGCATACAATGCTTTTTTATGTTCATAGTTCATTACAATATCTTGAAAATGTATTACATGGATAACTACTATACTAAATACAATTAAATTTTTATTATTTACTGTTATTGTGAGCACCAATTATTCCTTTATTATTATACTGTATCTAATAAAAGTATTTTGCTTGGATCTTTGATGTTTTTCCCTAAATGACCCTAGTTTGCTAGATTCTTGTATTCCTTCCAGTTTTATTTTATTATTCTTTTGTCTCCTTCCTATGCAATCAAACTGTCATTTGCAATTTATTATTTTAGTCATTTATCTGTCTCTAACAAGTACTGCACAATTTCTAATTTGAATTGCTTAGTGCATTGTAAGGTAAGAAACCAAATATCTTGACTTATTAGAACTGCATATAGAATTCACGATAGTAGGGTTTTTTTAAAATAAATATTATTTTAATTATATTTTATTTAATTAATCAGCAAAAAATCTATCCTTCCTCCCTTCCCTGAGCTAACTGCAGCTTCTTGGTATTTGCTTTTTTTTTTTTAAATGTTTTTATAATTGTTTTAGTTTTAAATTTTGGGCTGTTTTTTTGATCTAGAAGCTTTGGATTTTGGCTATACTATTTATAGGAATTTTTATTTTCCTGATTGTTCTTTCTTTTTCTTCCTTTACTGTATTCCTCTTATCTTCTCTTTTCTTTCTTCTCTTAGACATAATGTAATTAATCCTAGGTCTTTTCAAATTAGATTCATTTTATAGCCATTGATGATGAGAAAGTTCAAAAAACCATATTTCCATCTTAAAATATAAGCAATTTTTACTTGTTTAGTTTCTAATCATTACATTTACCTGGCATTTAAGCTGTCCATTGGTGGTTTCTTTGTTGATTTATTTATTTTTAAAGAAAACTTCCCAGTACTTGGCCCTCACTTCAAGGACAGCTTCTTGTTTTTGACTTTTTGTCCCAGACAGCTCACACAGAACTTTCCCCTATTAAGCACTTAGTGAATTCTTTAGAAATTTTCCCAGGTCTGCTTTGGCAATCCTGCTGAAAGTCTTATGCAAATAATGAATAACTTGGAAACAGTTATTTCAGACATGAGAATACATAAAGAAAAAATGCCAACCTGAATGAAGTTACTAATTGATATTGATCAAATCAGATAATTTTCATACCCAGAATTCCATTGAGTTGCACACACATAACCTTCATTTTATATCTTGTTTCTAAAGTTGTGGTTTATATCGGCCAAAAAATGAGAATACTTATAGGACTTTATTCCTTCTATAGCTGGGCTAATTTTTTATTCCCTGTTAAAGATCTATTTATAGTCCAGAGAAATTATTCAGTGTTGGTGGTCTGTTTTTTTTTTCAGTTCAGCTTTCTTTTCTAGTTTAGAAGTGGTTTAGCAGTTTTTGGATGCTATTTTTTTTGTTCACCATGTATGCTACATCTGGCATGTGGCCTAATATACTAAGACTGCTTATGCTATATTTTATAAATGAAATTAGAATAAGGCATGAAGTCATAACAGAGGCTACCATGTCCCAATTTGACTTCAGCTGTTAAGACTTAAATTTGCCTGAGTTGTGCCAGTGTTTCCCTATTTGAGTTATTTCTGAGGTTTCATTTTTTATTATCTGGTCTGCTTCTCTGTGCTTATATGACATTATAGAAACTTCCTTAATCTTTATAATCCACAGGGAAAGAGGAGAGGGCAGAATATGGCCAATACTAATCTTTGAAAAATATTCTGTCATGAAGCACCTGAAAAAACCAAAATATATAATAAGTATGTTTTAATATTATAACTTTGTGAACCTTGTCTCAATAGCCCCCACTAAATGATAAGGACATATACATATCTCAGACACTTTGTACAGATCTGAGGAATTTTATATGAATCCTCAGATTTCTTACCTGTATATTACAAATATTTTCATAAAATTTTAGACTTTGCAAAATACAGTCTCCCCCTACATAAAATTGAATATATTTAATGGAGAAAGAATGAATAATTAGCATTATAAGAGTCATTTACATGTGATACCTTTGGCCTGTGCATGATATTTTGTGGGTAGTATAATAAGGCTCTGTAATCATGCAGGCTGGCCAGAAAAAATTGTGTACAACCTTCAGCAAACCTGCAGAAAATTAAAGGATCATCTTATAAATTATCCAGCAGCAGAATAATATTTGAGCTGCCCTTTGCAACTCCTCTTATTCAGTTTTCTACTTCTATACTTCATCTGGTCCTTTTCAAAGTATTATCTCCAGTCTGGTACTGCTGGTAGAGACCAACACCATAGTGCTGAAAGAAGTAGACAATGGAAACAAGCAACTCAAGAGTTTGACTTACAAAGTTCATTGCTACAAAGTAGCATAGAAAACAAGAAAACTAAGTCTGACAGTAATACTTCTCAGCTATATATATATATATATATTTATATATATATATATATATATGTCCTAAATGACCTATAAAAAGTCTCTCTGAAGGGAAAAGAAAGGGAAATAGGGATGTCTAAGCCATGTGTGCCCACACATCTATCTCATCACATTCTAGAGTTTCATATTTCCCCTTTTTGTCCCTGAGAGTTTCTGGGAGCCATTTGGTTCTCATAGTACTTTGCAAGTACTCAGATTAACTATTGCTATGCAGTCAGCTCATTGGTCATTTACAAAAATGTTAATATCAATACCAATTTAGTGGAAAAGACTTCCAGATGCAAAACCAAGATGGTGGAGTAAAAGAAGGACTAAGTAAAATTCTCTCAACCTTCCCTCCCAAACAACTATAAAATAAAGTCTCATTTTGAATTCTGGAGTGGCAGAAATAACAAAAGATCAGAGGCACTTTTTCATCTCAAGAAAAGTTAAAAGGTTGGAAAGAGCAAACTGTGATATGAGGGTAGAGGCTGACCCAGAGTCCACATGGATAAAATACCAGCGGTGGAACTAAGTGGTGATAACAGAAATAGCCGGGGCGGAGCCAAGATGGCGGAGAAGACACACGTGTCTTTCTAAGCTCTTCTCTTACCCTCTTTATCAATATTATATCGAGCCTCAAAAATAGTCTTGACTGCTACAATTCGTAAAGATAAGAAGTAGAACAACTCACCGTCAAGAAAATCTGCAGTCTCGCCAAAAAGGTTGGTCTGGGGCCAGGGGAGATCGCCAGACTGGGAGAGAAATTAGGTTCCGAGGAGAGTCTCAAACCGAGGGTGAAGGCACAGATCTCAGCACAAGCGTGCAGCCCCAACCCGCAGTAGGGGCTTTTCCTTGGGGCAGTTGTGATCCTGCACGGCAGGAGGACACAGCCCGGGTTAGCCTCCAATCTGCAGGGGGAGCTCGGCTTGGGGCCATAGAGCTTTTCCAGGGCCGATTTGCATCAGGCAGAGACGCTGGGCAGAGTTTGTGGCTGTCTGCGTTCTGCGGTCTGCGCTCAGCTGCTAATACTCACAGTCCCACAAGAGGCTCCGGCCTGGGCGGTGACACTTTCACCACTTAGTCTCTAGCCGAGGGCAAGCGATAATCCACTCAGCCCTACTAAGCAGTTTGATAGCTCGGCCAGTGCTGAATCCACCTCCTGTTGGGGGAAGGGAAAACTCTCACACAGAGCACTCCCATACCTCGGAGCCAGAAATCGGTTTACATCTCTCCCTATTCTGCAGAGGAAGCTGGTAACCCCCTTGCCTAGGAGACCTACCCTAAAGGCTTTAAAACATGAATAAAAAGATGAAAAGAACAATCGACAGCTTCTATGCAGAAAAAGAGCAGGTCAGCAAACCTGAAGAGACCTCAAACAGCAAAAATGCATCAGACTGTCCTCCTTTACATAATGCTCTCATAGAAGAGGCCATTAAAAGTCTCAAAAGAGAGTTAGAAGATAAATGGGGAAAGGAAAGAGAAGCCTTACAAGAGAGCAACAACTTCCTGAAATACGAATTGGAAAAGTTAAAAATTCTCAGGAAGTGCAGGGAAACAAAATTAGTGAATTGGAAAAAGAAAATAATTCACTAAAAAAAAATTAGTGAAATGGAAAAATTCCACAGACCAAAACAATACATTCAAAAACTCAATTGACATATACAGAAAGAAGTAAAAAGCTAATGAAGAAAATAATTTTAAAAATTAGAACTGAACAAATTGAAACTAATGATGCATTGAGACAGCAAGAATCAGTCAAGCAAAAACAAAAAAATGACAAACTGGAAAAAACCACGAATTATCTACTTGCTAAAACGACAGACTTGGAAAATAGATCTAGGAGAGATAATCTGAGGATTATTGGACTTTCCGAAAACTATGATGAAAAAAAGAGCCTAGATACTATTTTACAAGAAATCATCAAAGAGAACTGCCCAGATGTAATAGAATCAGAAGGTAAAATAGGCATTGAAAGAATTCATGGAGCACCTTCTGAAAAAAGATCCTAAAATAAAAACCGCAAAGAATATTGTGGCCAAATTTCAGAACTATCAGATTAAGGAAAAATTTTACAAGCAGCCAAAAACAATTTAAATACCTGAGGTGCCACAATAAGGATCACCCAAGATCTGGCTGCCTCTACATTAAAGGAAAGAAGGGCCTGGAATATGATATTCCGAAAGGCACAAGAACTTGAGATGCAGCCAAGAATAAACTACCCAGCTAAGCTGAAGCATTTTCTTCCAGGGAAGAAGATGGACATTTAATGAAACAAATGAATTCCATTTGTTTCTGAAGAAAACCAGAACTAAACAAAAAATTTGATCTCCAAGAAAAGAACTCAAGAGATGCAGAAAAGGTAAAAATAACTCTTGAGAATTGTATTTCTGTTGTGGATATACAAAAGAATACATGTATAATTTGATTGTACTGATATAACATGAAAAAGGGAAGTAGATATGGAAAAGGGATGATGGCAGAATAAGGTGGGAAGGAGGGATAAAAGAGGGAAACCACATCCCACAAAGAGGCTAAGGAAACTTATCATATCTGAGGGAATTTAGAGAGGGGAGAACATTGTGTGAATCTTACCTCATCAGAGTTGGCTCAAAGAAAAATAATTGACATTTGTTTTAGAGAAAATTCTCTCGCCTCATTAAAAACGGGGGAGAGGAAAAGGGAAAAGAAAAAGAGTAATAAGGGAAGGAAGGGGGAAAGACTCAAAGGGGGGGAGGGAGGGATTATAAAGAGGATAAGTATCGTGATACAAGAGGGGTACATAAGTTTAAAAGGGGGAAAGAGGGTTGGGGGAGGCAAGAATAAGTAAAGCACAATCTGGGGTTATTAGGATGGCAGGAAATACAGATTTAGTAATTCTAACTGTAAATGTAAATGGGATGAACTCCCCGATAAAGAGGAGGCAGATAAAAGACTGGATCAAAAGTCAGAACCCTACAATATGTTGTTTACAAGAAACACATTTAAAGCAGGGGGATGCATATAGTAAAAGTAAAAGGCTGGAGCAAAATCTATTATGCTTCAGGTGAAGTCAAAAAGTAGGGTAGCCATCCTTATCTCAGATCAAGCAAAAGTAAAATTGATCTAATTAAAAGAGATAAGGAAGGAAACTACATCCTGCTAAAGGGTAGCATAAACAACGAAGCAATATCAATATTAAACATATATGCACCAAGTGGTATGGCACTCAACTTCCTAAAGGAGAAGTTAAGAGAGTTGCAAGAAGAAATAGACAATAAAACTGTAATAGTAGAAGATCTAAACCTTGCACTCTCAGAATTAGACAAATCAAACCACAAAACAAATAAGAAAGAAATTAAAGAAGTAAATATAATATTAGAAAAATTAGGTATGTTGGATCTTTGGAGAAAATTGAATGGAGATAGAAGAGAATATACTTTCTTCTCAGCAGTTCATGGAACCTATTCAAAAATTGACCATATATTAGGACATAAAGACCTCAAAATTAAATGCAAGAAAGCAGAAATAGTAAATGCTTTCTTTTCAGATCATGATGCAATAAAAACTACATTCAACAAAAAGTTAGGGGAAATAGACCAAAAGTAATTGAAACTAAACAATCTCATCTTAAAGAATGATTGGGTGAAGCAGCAAATTATAGATACAATTAATAATTTCACTCAAGATAATGACAATGATGAGACATCATACCAAAACATGTGGGATGCAGCCAAAGCGGTAATAAGAGGGAATTTTATATCCTTAGAGGCTTACTTGAATAAAACAGAGAAAGAAAAGATTAATGAATTGGCTTGCAACTAAAAAACTAAAAAGACCAAATTAAAACCCCAATCAAATACTAAATTGGAAATTCTAAAATTAAAAGGAGAAATTAAAAATATTGAAAGTAAAAAAACTATTGAGCTAATTAATAAAACTAACAGTTGGTTCTATGAAAAAGCCAATAAAATAGATAAGCCTTTGGTAAATCTGATTAGAAAAGGAGGAGGAAAATGAAATTAGTAGTCTTAAAATGAAAAGGAGAACTTTCCACCAATGAAGAGGAAATTAGAGAAATAATAAGGAGTTATTTTGCTCAACTTTATGCCAATAAATTTGATAACCCTAAGTGAAATGGATGACTACCTCAAAAATACAGACTTCCAGACTAACAGAGGAAGAAGTAAATTGCTTGAATAGTCCCATTTCAGAAAAAGAAATAGAACAGGCAATTAAACAACTCCCTAAGAAAAATCCCCAGGACCAGATGGATTTACATGTGAATTTTACCAAACATTTAAAGAACAATTGGCCCCAATGCTATATAAATTATTTGATAAAATAGGGAACGAAGGAGTCCTACCAAATTCCTTCTATGACACAGACATGGTAACTGATACCTAAACCAGGTAGGCTTGAAAACAGAGAAAGAAAATTATAGACCAATCTCCTAATGAATATTGATGCTAAAATCTTAAATAAGATATTAGCAAAAAGACTACAGAAAATCATCTCCAAGATAATACACTATGATCAAGTAGGATTTATACCAGGAATGCAGGGCTGGTTCAATATTAGGAAAACTATCAATATAATTGGCCATGTCAATAACCAAATTAACAAAAACCATATGATCATCTCAATAGATGCAGAAAAGCATTTGATAAAATCCAACATCCATTCCTATTAAAAACACTTGAGAGTATAGGAATAAATGGACTTTTCCTTAAAATAATCAGCAGCATCTATTTAAAACCATCAGTAAGCATCATATGTAATGGAGACAAACTGCAACCATTCCCAATAAGATCTGGAGTGAAACAAGGTTGCCCACTATCACCGTTACTATTTAATATTGTATTAGAAACACTAGCTATAGCAATAAGAGCTGAGAAAGAGATTAAAGGAATAAGAATAGGCAATGAGGAAGCCAAATTATCACTCTTTGCCGATGACATGATGGTATACTTAGAGAAACCCAGAGATTCTGCTAAAAAGTTATTAGAAATAATCCACAACTTTAGCAAAGTTGTGGTTATAAAATAAACCACATAAGTCATCAGCATTCTTATATATCACTAACAAAATCCAACAGTCAGAGTTACAAAGAGAAATTCCATTTAAAGTAACTACTGATAATATAAAATATTTAGAATCTATCTGCCAAGGGAAAATCAGAAACTTTATGAGCAAAATTACAGACCACTTTTAAACAAATTAAGTCTGATCTAACCAATTGAAAAATATTAAATGCTCTTGGATAGGGCGAGCAAATATAATAAAGATGATCAATATTACCTAAACTAATCTATTTATTTAGCGCTATACCAATCAGACTCTCAAAAACTATTTTAATGACCTAGAAAAATAACAACAAAGTTCATATGGAAAACAAAAGGTCAAGAATTTCAAGGGAATTAATGAAAAAATCAAATGATGGTGGCTTAGCTGTACCAGATCTAAAACTATACTATAGAGCAGCAGTTACCAAAACTATTTGGTATTGGCTAAGGAAAGATTAGTTGATCAGTGGAATAGATTAGGTTCAAGGGATAAAACAGTCAACAAATATAGCAACCTAGTCTTTGATAAACCAAAGATCCCAGCTTTTGGGATAAGAACTTACTGTTTGATAAAATTCTGGGAAAATTGGAAACTAATATGGCAGAAACTAGGCATTGATCCATACTTAACGCCAACCAAGATAAGGTCAAAATGGGTTCAATGACCTAGGCATAAAGAATGAAATTATTAATAAATTAGAGGAACATAGGATAGTTTACCTCTCAGACCTGTGGAAGGGAAGGTTTTATGACCAAAGCAGAACTAGAGATCATTACTGATCACTAAAATAGAAAATTTCGATTATACTCAAACTGAAAAGTTTTTGTACAAACAAAACTAATGCAGACAAGATTAGAAGGAAGCAATAAACTGGGAAAATATTTTTACAGTCAAGTGTTCTGATAAAGGCCTCATTTCCAAAATATATAGAGAATTAACTCTAATTTATAAAAATCAAGCCATTCTCCAATTGAAAATGGTCAAAGTGATATGAACAGACAATTCTCAGATGAAGAAATTGAAACTATTTCTAGTCATATGAAAAGATGCTCCAAGTCATTATTAATCAGAGAAATGCAAATTAAGACAACTCTAAGAACTACCACACACCTGTCAGATTGGCTAAGATGACAGGAAAAATAATGATGATTGTTGGAGGGGATTGGGAAAACTGGGACATTGATTCATTGTTGGTGGAGTTGTGAACGAATCCAACCATTTTGGAGAGTAGTTTGGAACTATGCTCAAAAAGTTATCAAACTGTGCATACCCTTTGATCCAGCAGTGTTACTACTGGGATTATATCCCAAAGAGATTATAAAGAAGGGAAAGGGACCTGTATGTGCATCGAATGTTTGTGGCAGCCCTTTTGTAGTGGCTAGAAACTGGAAACTGAATGGATGTCCATCAGTTGGAGAATGGCTGAATAAATTGTGGTATATGAAAATTATGGAATATTACTGTTCTTTAAGAAATGACCAACAGGATGATTTCAGAAAGGCCTGGAGAGACTTACATGAACTGATGCTAAGTGAAATGAGCAGGACCAGGAGATCATTATATACTAGACAACAATACTAGATGATGACCAGTCCTGATAGATCAGGCCATCCTCAGCAACGAGATCAACCAAATCATTTCTAATGGAGCAGTAATGAACTGAACTAGCTATACCCAGAAAAAGAACTCTGGGAGATGACTAAAAACCATTACATTGAATTCCCAGTCCCTATATTTATGCACACCTGCATCTTTGATTTCCTTCACAAGCTAATTGTACAATAATTCAGAGTCTGATTCTTTTTGTACAGCAAAATAATGTTGTGGTCATGTATACTTATTGTGTATCTAAGTTATATTTTAATATATTTAACATCTACTGGTCATCCTGCCATTTAGGGAGGTGGGGGGGTAAGAGGTGAAAAATTGGAACAAGAGGTTTGGCAATTGTTAATGCTGTAAAGTTACCCATGTATATATCCTGTAAATTAAAGGCTATTAAATAAAAAAAAAATATATAATAATAAAAAAAAAAAGAGATAACAGAAATAGCCTCAGCCTTGAGAGTTATCAAGCCAGAGACTGTAGGGTGACTTGGCAACTGGTCCAAGAGATTACAAAGGATCATTGTAGTAGCACTGGATGCAGGACCAGATAAATTATCAATATCAATTTCTGGGGCATAGTTAAAGATCAGAGTTAACAGTGCTCCTCTCTATAGAAAAACTTTCAGTCCTTTAGAACTAGCTTTGATATTCCACATTCCTTCCTCCCCCTGTCCCAATCCTGAGAACAAGAGCCCAATTTTAACATGATGTTCAAAATCAAGAAACATGATGCAAAAATGAGCAACAATTTTAAAAAGCCCTAACCATGAAAACCCTAATATTATGACATGGAAAATTATAACACAAATAGAAGACAAAAGAATGAATCAAATAGGGGAAAAATATGAAATTGTAATGCTGAAAAAAACAAGTGATGTTGAAAAATGGATTGAGGAGATATAATTTAATAATTATTGGGCAACCTGAAGGCCATGATCATGTAATATGATTGTGGTAGAACATTATTGGGTTATAAGAATTGACAAAGGGGGGAACTCCAGGGGTGGAGTCAAGATGGTGGAGTAAAATCAAGAAGCTACTTGAGCTTTCCAAGTTTCCCTTGAAAACCACATGAAACCAAGCCTGTGAACAGAGTTTGATAGAATGAAACCATTCTTCAGTTCAAGATAGACTGAAAAAACTTCAAGAAAAAACAGTCTCAATAGGGTAAAAAGAGTGTTCAGCCCAGCTCATATAGATTCTAGGAAAGCTGGTGAGGGGGTCTTAATCATAGCTCCTGGCTCATTAGAGGAGCAAAACAGTGGGCAGCTTCCAGTACCAGTTCAGAAGGCAAACTGGGAAACCAAGCTGTTTTCTAAAAAGAGCAGGCAAAGCTAACTTCTGCAAACACAAGGGGCCTCTGTGCTCAAAACCAAGGCTTAGAGCTGCACAGGAAGCTTGGGGCCATTGCCCCTTTGCCCCAGGAGCAGAGCTCAACCATAACAATTTAAAAAGAGGCAATACCAAAAGAAAAGGAAAGAAAGAAAACCTTGATCATAGAAAGCTACTATGATGACAGGGCAGACCAAAACATAAACTCAGATAAGGACAGTATTTAACAGAGGAAATCTCAAAAAGTGATATGAATTGGTCTCAAACCCAAAGAGGCTTCTTGGGGATGCTCAAAAATACTTTAAAAGGCAAATATGAAAGATCAAAGAAAAAATGAAAAAGGAAATGAGAGGTATGCATGAATCAACAGCTTGGAAAACAGTGTCTTAAAAGTGCAATTAACCAAATGGAAAAAAATATGATATACAAAAGCTAACTGAAGAAAACCACACATTAAAAATTAGAGCAGGGCAAATGGAAGTAATGATTCTGTGAGTTGCGGGGAATCAATTAAACAAACTAAAAATAATGAAAAAATTAAAGAATATATGAAATACTTCACTGGAAAAATAGCCAACCAGTAAAATAGATCCAGAAGATACAATATAAAAAAAATTGACCTATCCGAAGGCAATGGCCAAAAAAGGAACCTGGATAACATTCTACAAGATATAAAGGAAAATTACTGCAATAGTCTAGAAACAGAGTGGGAAGTATAGACTGAAAGAAGTCATCAGTCACTTTTGGAAAGAGATTATACAAGGAAAACCTCAAGAAACATTGTTGTGAAACTCCAAAATTGCAATCTCAAGAAAAAAAAATGCTGCAAGCTACCAAACAAAAACAACTCAAATATCAGGGAACAATAGTTAGGATTACTCAGAATCTGACAGCTTCTACAATAAAGGATCAGAGGACCTGGAATACTATATTCCAGAAGGCAAAGGGCCGAGGTTTATAACCAAGAATTAACTACCCAGCAAGATTCAATATCATCTCAAGGGAAGTGATAGATCTTCAATGAAGGAAGAGACTTTAAATTATTGCTATTGAAAAAACTGGAACTAAACAGAAAAATTAATCTACAAGCATAGGACTCAAGAGAATAGAAAGGTTAACAGGGGAAAGATGGGAAAATGATATCTGTAAGTCTTAAGAAATATCTGTTATTGGGACAGACAGAGAAGGGCATCATATGTACTGAGAGTGTGGTTGTGAATGAACTCTGATATGATGATATCAAATAAAAAGACATTAAAGTGTGGGGAAATATCTGTACTGGAAAAAGAGGAAAGGGGAGCTACGAGAGAGAGAATGAGAAAATTAGTTCATCATGAAGAGGTGGAAAAGCCCTATTACAATCTAGGGAAAGAAGGGAGGGGGATGAGCATTTTCTGAAACTTGATCTCAACATTTTTGGCTCAGTGAGGAATAACTTAATCATTTAGTTGGGTACAGAAAGTTATCTAACTTTATAAGGAAATAGGAAGAGAAAGAGGAAAAGAGAAGGGCAGGATAGAAGGGAGATCAGAAACACAAGAAGAAAAAATAAGAGAAGGGGGTAAGGCTTGATAGAATATAAGGTAGAGGGTGGAGTAGGTTAAAAACAAAGTTGAAAGGAGAGGGATGATATAAGATAAGGTAGTGATAAGTTGGTTAAAAAATACTACTAAGAGAAGGGGGAGTGGTGATAGAAGATAAGGTAGTGGATACTGTGGGTAAAAAAAAAATGCACCACAAAGGACAGGGTGGAAAGAGAGAACAAAAATATATAAACTGGAGAAAATAGAATGTGAGGGAAATGCAGAGCTGGTAACTTTAACTGTAAATGTGAATGGGATGAACACTCCCAGAAAATAGAAGTGAATAGCAGAGTGGATTAAAAAAAAAAAAAAAAAAAACAGAATCACAAAATATGTTGTTAAGAAGGAACACATTTGAAACAGAAAGATAACTTACAGAGTAAAGACAAAAGGCTTGAACAGAATTTATTGTACTTCAGCCTAAGTAAAAGATAAAAGACAGGGATAGCAATTCTAATCTCAGATAAAGCAAAAGTAAACACAGATCATATTAAAAGCGATAAGGAAGGAAATTATATTTTTTTTTAGCATTTCAAAATTTTTATTTTATTAAATTGTAGTCAGGAATTATTTTTTTAGGAAAACAAAAGATTTTTTGCTTCATTAAAATTTTGACCTTTAAAACTAATTTACCAATTTACATGCTGTATATGAGAAAAGATACCTCTACTTTCTGCCTAGCCAAATTCTTCTTTGGAGGAATGCTCTGAAATTCTCCTTTGGAGGAATGCTCTGAGTTTATCTTTTAAAAAGAAATATTCATTTATTTTTATTAAAGCTTTTAATTTTCAAAACACATGCATGGATTTTTTTTTTTTTTTTTTTTTTTTTTTTTTTTTTTTTTGGGGGGGGGAGGAGGTTAAGTCACTTGCCCTGAGTCACACAGCTAGGAAGTGTTAAGTGTGTGAGACCAGATTTGAATTCAAATCCTCCCTACTTCAGGGCTGGTGATTTACCCACTGCACCACCTAGCTACCCCTATGGATATTTTTTTTCAATATTAAAGCTTGCAAAACATTTTGTTGCACTATACCCCTCATTTCCCCAACAGCTCCTCTAGATATCAAGTAGTCCAATATATATTAAATACAGTAGAACTATATGTTAAATCCAATATATGCATACATATTTATACAATTTCCTTGCTGCACAAGAAAAATCAAATCAAACAAGAAAAAATGAGAAAGAAAATAAAATGCAAGTAAACAGCAACAGAAAGACTGAAAATGCTATGTTGGGAACCACACTCAGTTCCCACAATCCTCCCTCTGGGTGAAGATGGCTCTCTTCATCTTAAGATCATTGGAATTTGTAAAGGGCTGAAACTCTTGAGTTGATGAACTGGGGTCAGACAACCAAACACTTACACTAATTACTGATTGTACAATATTCTATTGGTATATTCTTGGAAAATGGCCCTTCCCACTATTCTGTGCTGGCTCAATCTGTTGGTGTAGACAGAGAATTGGAGGAGGGATTAGATGGTGGAGTAAGACAAGCCAGAGTGACTTTTGGCAGTAGAGGAAGAGAAAGAAGGTGTGGAGATTCCTGTGTCCATTCCCTTCACTTCTACCTCTAAAAACTAAGAATAAAGACCAAGGACATTTGCTTACTCTGACTCTGGCTGATTCTAGGTATCCAGGGTGCTAACTCGGTCTTCATATTTGGTGCCCAATGTGTAGACCAAGGACCCTACTTTCACTGAACAAGACCCCAGTGACCAGGAAATTGGGTATTTTAATAGACAAACAGGGAACTTACTTTTTATGGGCTAAACTAGTAACCTTTTCTAGCTGAAATGGGGCAAATGTTAGAAAAGATTCTCCTCCATCCCCAGATCCACCTCCACCCCACCCCAAAGGGGTGCTATAGAAAGCATATTTAAGTTGATCAAGGGACAAGGATTAATTGTAAGTTGGGAACAGATTGCTAGACTCTTCGGTACATTAGAACACACGTCCCCTGGTTCTTAGAGAAAGAAGAAATAAGGCCAAATAACTGGAAGCTAGTAGGAATGTGAATAACTATGTGAATAGTACAAAGATAAACACCCTTATTCAATTTCCAAGGAAGCATTCTACACATACAACATAATACAATTGGTCTTAAAGAATCCTGCAAGTTATAGAAAAAATAAAAGTTTTGGGAACAACCAGATGAGGAAGCCTGAGGAAAAAGAGGAAGACAATGAACAGATTAATGACCATATCACCACAGATTATGGAGATTTAAGTGAGGCTCAAGGGTGTGGTGAATTTCCATCACACAAGGCAGCTTCAACCTTGCCTAAGGGGCAGGTAATTGACTCTCCTCCATCAACTTCACCTTCTGGGATAGAGGGAGGAGGTGGGGGGCAGTGACAGCACCAGCACCTCCCCACCAGCATCCAATGGCTCCTATGAGTAGATTGCAAAAGGCACTACTCAAAGCCATGGAAGACGGGAAAGATGTAACAGCTCCAACCTCACTTGTCCTATGATTCAACAGTTTAACTCTTCAAATCAAGAAAGTAGAGAATATGGTCCTTTTTATATAGAAATCCTCAAAGACCTGAAAAAGGCTTGCACTCCTTATGGGGCTATATCAGCTTATGTTAAGATGTTATTACAGAATTTGGCTTATGAAGTCTTAACCTCTAGTGACTGGAAATCTATAGCAAAGACATGCTTAGAATCTGGACAAAATTTGTTGTGGCTTTCTGAATATAGTGAGCTCTGTAGGATACAAGACCAACAAAATAGCCAAAGTGGAGTTCATACAGCAATCACCTATGACCAACTAACAGGTATAGATTCTTATGCAGATATTTCAGTACAGATTAATTACCCCATAACAGCATATGAGTAAATTGCTTCTGCTGCTATCAAAGCATGGGCTTTTCTCCCTGGTAAAAACGACAAGAGTGAAGCCTTCACAAAAATTGCACAAGGGCCAAATGAACCCTTTGCTGATCTTGTGGGACGTTTGCAGACAGCTGTCATAAGAACAATGGTGAAAATGCAATAACAGACATTGTGATGAGGCAACTTGCTAAAGAAAATGCTTATGAGTTTTGTAGAAGAATTATACTAAGACTACCCAAGGATGCTCCTTTAGAGGAGATCATAAGATGCTGTGCCACAGTGGGCACAAATACCTTTTATAGCCAGGCTATGATGCAGTCTTCCCAAGATCCCAACATGGGAAGACAGGGTCCCTTTTGGCAAGGGACTTTCAGAGAGACTCATCAATGCTTTCAATGTGATAAAGCAGGGCATCTGAAAGCTCAATGTTGGCATAGAGACAGAGTGAGAAAACAGGGTGGGAGAACAAGACCCAATACCCCATGTCCAAAATGCAACAGAAGTTTGCATTGGGCATTAGAATGTAGACCAATTTAGGGAAATGGGATGAGGAGCCCAGCCCCAGGGCCCAAAGCAAACAATACTTGAGGCATGATAGCAGCTGATGCTATAACCAGAGAGTGCCTAGAAGTTCAATACCCAGACATGACAAATCAGCCAGGAAGCAATCTGATGGGTGAAAGGAACATAATTGGGAAGAATAGAGTTGTATGCAGTTGGGACAACTGGGATATCCCTGGGAGAGGTGAAATCTGTTCCTCTCCAGCCTATGGATCCCTTGCCTCCAGTTACAGTAGGCTTGACCATTTCACCTCTTGAGAGTACGTACAAAGCAATGTCCATCCACACACTGATGTGGGAAAATGGGGAATGTGTAGATTGTATCCCAGTCACTAATACAGGTATACAATGTGTGACTTATCAACCAGGAGAAGTAGTAGCATCAGGTTTACTGATACGGACTCCTAATAAGCAATCTGGTGAGAGTCACCCAGATTGTGACTCCAAGCAACAAAATCCAGGAATGTAATTGACAGCAGCTGTGACGGCTGGTCATCCTATGCTCACTATCTATATAAATGGCATACCATTAGAAGGATTGTTAGACATAGGTGCAGATCATACAGTCATTAGAGGTGCCAGCTGGCCCAATCACTGGCCAAAGATTAAGACAGACACCATATGTCTTGCGTAGGAGGATCAATAACAGCTGAAGTGAGTGCTAACCCTTTGAGATGGTTTTTAAAGGTGAAACAGGAGTTTCCATTCCTTTTGTAGTTGAAAAACTCCCCATCAATCTGTGGGGAAGAGACATTTTACAACAATTAGGATTACAAATGAATACTTTGGTTTTTTAGGCAGGGTTTCTGTTGAAGGCCTGCCAACACTTTCACCTCTTTCTATCCAATGGAAAACTGATACACCAGTATGGATAGAACAATGACCCTTAACCAAAGATAAAATTCAGGCCTTATTAGATATAGTACAGGAGCAACTTGACCAAGGACACTTATAACCTTCTCTAAGTCCTTGGAATTCCCCAGTATTTGTTGTAAGAAAGAAATCTGGAAAATGGAAGATGTTGACTGATTTAAGAAAGGTAAATGAACAGATGGAAACTATGGGAACTCTTTAGCATGGACTTCCATCTCTTACTCAATTGCCTAGAGATTGGCCTCTTTGGGTTATAGCATTAAGGATTGTTTCTATTCTATCCCTCTAGATAAGGAGGATATGAAAAGATTTGCATTTTCAGTGCCCAGCGTTAACTTAGCTGAGCCTTATAAAAGATATGAATGGACAGTTTTGCCACAGGGAGTGAAAAACAGCCCTACTATGTGTCAAGTATATGTTGCTGCTGCTCTTACTCCAGTAAGAAAAGTATTTCTAAAAGTAATGCTATTACATTACATGGATAATATATTGGGATGTGCACCTGAGGAGCAAATGTTAGAAGCATGTCTACAAAAGAACATACAAACACTAAGGAATTACAAAATACACATAGCTCCAGAAAACATTCAAAGACATGCTCCTTTTCAATATTTAGGATATGAAGTATACCCTAAGGTGCTTACAGTACAAAAATGCTCTTTAAGAACAGAGAAGCTAAACACCTTAAATGCCTTTCAGAAATCGATAGGAGATATATAATGGATGTGTCCAGTGTTAGGCTTGATTACCTATCAATTGCAACCATTATATAACATTTTAAGGGGAGACAGTGCTTTAAACTCACCACGTCAGCTTACAAAAGAAGCTCAAGAGGCTTTAAGAGAAGTTGAACTGGCTTTATCCAATTCGGTTGAAGGAGTCACTCAAAGAATTAACTCTAATTTATAAAAAATCAAGCCATTCTCCAATTAAAAAATGGTCAAAGGATATGAATAGACAATTCTCAGATGAAGAAATTGAAACTATTTCTAGTCATATGAAAAGATGCTCCAAGTCATTATTAATCAGAGAAATGCAAATTAAGACAACTCTAAGATACCACTATACACCTGTCAGATTGGCTAAGATGACAGGAAAAAATAATGATGATTGTTGGAGGGGATGCGGGAAAACTGGGACATTGATGCATTGTTGGTGGAGTTGTGAACAAATCCAACCATTCTAGAGAGTAGTTTGGAACTATGCTCAAAAAGTTATCAAACTGTGCATACCCTTTGATCCAGCAGTGTTACTACTGGGCTTATACCCCAAAGAGATCATAAAGAAGGGAAAGGGACCTGTATGTGCACGAATGTTTGTGGCAGCCCTCTTTGTAGTGGCTAGAAACTGGAAACTGAGTGGATGCCCATCAGTTGGACAATGGCTGAATAAATTGTGGTATATGAATATTATGGAATATTACTGTTCTGTAAGAAATGACCAACAGGATGATTTCAGAAAGGCCTGGAGAGACTTACACGAACTGATGCTGAGTGAAATGAGCAGGACCAGGAGATCATTATATACTTCAACAACAATACTAGATGATGACCAGTTCTGATGGATCAGGCCATCCTCAGCAACGAGATCAACCCAAATCATTTCCAATGGAGCAGTAATGAACTGAACCAGCTACGCCCAGAGAAAGAACTCTGGGTGATGACTAAAAACCATTACATTGAATTCCCAATCCCTATATTTATGTCCACCTGTATTTTAAATTTCCTTCACAAGCTAATTGTACAATATTTCAGAGTCTGATTCTTTTTGTACAGCAAAATAACAGTTTAGTCATGTATACTTATTGTGTATCTAATTTATATTTTAATATATTTAACATTTACTGATCATCCTGCCATCTGGGGGAGGGGTTGGGGGTGTAAAAGGTGAAAAATTGGAACAAGAGGTTTGGCAATTGTTAATGCTGTAAAGTTACCCATACATATAACCTGTAAATAAAAGGCTATTAAATAAAAAAAGAAAGAAAGAGTCACTCAAAAACCCTTGAAAATATCAGTTTTTGTTACACAAGAGGCACCCACAGCAGTCCTTCATCAAAGAGACAGTATGATAGAGTGAGTGAACCTCCCAGCACAATGAGAACAAAGCCTTACTCCTTATCCAGTTCTTGTGGCTAGAATTTTATTAAAGGCTATTAAATGAGCAGTGCAATTATCTGGGATAAGACTTGACAAGAATTACACCTTTTATACTAATGCACAAATTAATGTGTGCTGTGAAACCATCCCAGAGTGGCAAATTTTATTAGCCATGGCTCCAAATTTCACACATGAGTCTTCATTAAAGATAACCAGACTATTACATAATTGGGGATGGATTCTTGAAGAAAAGGTTTCTTAAGCTCCTCTTAAAGGACCAACTATCTTTACAAATGCATCCAAACATAATATTTGTGCTATAGATTCCAGTGACTTAACATAAAGAGAGTAGTCAGAACTCCTTTTCAGTCCACTCAGCAGAATGAATTGTATGCAATCATTCTAGCTCTTATTTATTATCCAGGAGATATAAATATAATATCTGATTCAGCCTATTCAGTAGGTGTAGTACAAAGAATTGCCACAGGCCAAATGAAATTTGTAGTCTCTAATATATATCAGCTCTTTAAGAAACGTCAAGAGCAAGTGAGAAAGCATCCAGGTAAGATTTATATATTGCATGTCCCCTCTCATAGTGGACTTCCAGGTCCTATTTTTGATGGTAATTAAAGGGTAGATAACCTTCTAACCATGTTGGCCAATAGTCCTTTATTTCAAGAAGCCCAAGAATCTCATTTTAAATATCAGGCTGCTCAAGCTTTATGTTTACAATTTGGAATAACAAGAGAGGAAGCTAGGAGCATAGTAAAAGCCTGTACGGCTTGCCCATACAGCTTGCCTTCCTTTCCACACTTCTACACTGCCTCCAGGGGAGAACCCTCATGGTTTGAGACCCAATGAAATTTGGTAAATGGATGTGATCCATTATAAATCGTTTTGTCGCGTCTTTTATTCATGTTGTGGTAGACACCTTTTCAGGATTCACTTTTGCAAGATCAACAGTAAAAGAGACAGCCTGAGTGGTCAGTGAATTCCTTATACAAGCATTTGCAATTACGGGTGATCCACAAGCAATAAAAACAGATAATGGACCTGCATATACTTCTAAACATTTTGCACACTTTAGTGCACAGTATCAGATTTTACACACCACTGGCATACCCTTGAATCCTCAAGGACAGGCAATAGTAGAGAGGAGAAACAAAGACATTAAGATGCTACTCCAAAAACAAAAGAAAGGGGGAGCCACGGGTACCCCTAGAGAACTTCTAAATCTAGCTCTTTATATTATTAACTTCTTGATTTTTGACAAAGATGCACTGACTCTGGCAGATAGGTTTTATAACCTACTAGAAGGGCAATGTCCAATGCTATCAGCTCTACTTCTTTAGATAATTGCCAGGTGATGTGGAGAGACTCAGAAAGTGGTGAATGGAAGGGATCAGATAGGTTAACTGCTTGGCAAAGAGAGTTTGCTTGTACTTCTACAGATGGAGAAGATCGGCACACATCTGATTCCTCTACAGATGGAGAAGGAATCAGATGGGTGCCAATGAGCCATATTTGCCTCACCCATTGGAGAGCAGACCCTTGAAATGAAAGAGAGGACCCAACAAATATTGGATGGTTCCATTGTTGACTGTGCCCATCACTGAAAGAGCATAGCAGTTATGGAATTTGACTTGTGGACATCAAAAATTTTTGGACTTCAAAACCCTCAGGAATCATTGCATTCTCTGAGACATGACTGTTGTAGGACTTGAAACCCCTCAGGAATCATTGGATTTTCTGAGAAATGATAAGACTGTTGCAGGACTTCAAAATCTGCAGGAATCATTGGATTCCCTAACTTATAAAAAGACTATTGCAGGACTTCAAAAACTTGTGAGGATCATTGGATTCCCTGACATGTGAAGCAATGGACAGTAGATTTGATTTGGACTACCTCTTGGCTGTTGAAGAAGGTGTATGTGTGATTGTTATTTACATCCCCTCCTTCTAGGACTTCTGGAAATTTTTTACAACACTATGTTGATTTATATTGTTTGTTATATTACTACTTGCATGTATAATTCATGTTTGTTACCCCACATTGAGCCTACACTGGCTGTAGGAAGTCATCACTAAAACCCTGTTATTGCTGTGTGCTTATGTAATACCACCCATGCTAATGGGTTTGTGCATACCTGTTTCTAGTAAGACCCTTCAGCCCAGAAACCCACTAACAATATCTGGCTTGACTCCCCACTTCCCTTTGGTGCTTTCACCTCCCTTCCTGAGAAGTTGGGGTGGGGCATGATCACCTCCTTTTCGGTGTTTTCACCTCCTTTCCTGAGAAGTCAGGGAGGGTGTGATCACCTCCTTTTTGGGGTTCTCAACTCCCTGAGAAGTCATCGATGGCATGACCACCTGTGTTCTAAAACAAAAGAAAGTGGGAGATATAAAGGCCTGAAACTGTTGAGTTGATGCACTGAGACTGGACAACCAAGCACTTAAGGTTAATTACCAATTGGACAATACTCTATTAACATATGCTTGGAAAATGGCCCTTCCCACTATTCTGTGCTGGCTCGATCTGTTGGTGTAGACAGAGAATAAAGACCAAGGACTTTTGCTTATCCTGACTTTGACTGATTCTAAGGTATCCAGGATGCTAACTTGGTCTTCACAGGAATTATTCTTAATCAAGTCATTGTTGAAGAAAGCCACATCCATTAAAACTGATCTATGTATAATCTTGATTTCCTGGTTCTGCTCATTTCACTTTGCTCTCTGCAATCCTCTTTGAAATCATCCTGCTGGTAGTTTTTTTTTTTTTTTTTTTTTTTTTTAAATTTCCTTTTTTTTTCAGGATATTTTCATGGGTAACTTTTCAGCATTAACAATTGCCAAACCTCTTGTTCCAATTTTTCCCCTCTTCCCCCCCCCCACCCCCTCCCCTAAATGGCAGGCATCCTGCTGGTAGTTTCTTATGGAACAATATTATTTCAATAACATTCATATTCCATAACTTATTCATCTATTCTCCAATTGATGGACATCCATTCAGTATCCAGTTTCTTGCCACTACACAAATGTTGCCACCAACATTTTTGCACATGTTGGTCCCTTTCCCTCCTTTAAGATCTCTTTGGAATATAAGTCCAGTAGAAACATTGCTGGATCAAAGAGTATGCACATTTTGATAACTCTAGTAATAGTTCCAAATTGCTCTTCAGAATGGTTGGATCTATTCAGAATTCCACCAACAATGGATTAATGTCCCAGTTTTTCCACATCCCCTCTCACATTTGTCATTATCTTTTCCTGTTATTTTAGGAAATTTTATCCAATCTGAGAGGTGTGTAGTGGTACCTCAGAGTTGTATAATTGCATTTCTCTGAACAATAGTGATTTAGAACACCTTTTCATGTGACTAGAAAAGGTTTTAATTTCTGCATCTGAAAATCATCTGTTCATATCCTTTGATCACTTATTAATTGGAGAATGTCATGAATTCTTATAAATTTGAGTTAATTCCTATATATTTTAGAAATAAGGCCTTTATCAAAATCTTTGGATATAAAGTTTTTCTCCAGTTTATTGCTTCTAATCTAACCTTGTCTGCATTGCTTTTGTTTCTACAAAATGTTTTAACTTATTAATATAATCAAAAGTATCCAATTTTAATTGCATAATATACTCCAGTTCTTTTTTGGCCAGAAATTCCTTTTTTTCCCAAAGATCTGAAAGATACACTATCCATTTTTCTTTTGATTTGCTTATAATATCACTCATTATGTGTACATTATGAACCCATTTAAACCTTATCTTGGTGTGGGGAGTTAGGTATTAGTCAATGCCTACTTTCTGCCATAATAATTGCCAATTTTTCCAGCAATTTTTGACAAATAGTGAGCTCTTATCTCAGAAGCTGGAGTCTTTGGATTTATGAAACACTAGATTACTATAATCATTGACTATTGTATCTTGTGAACCTAATATATTCCACTGATTGACTAATTTATTTCTTAGCCAGTACCAAATGGTTTTGATAACTGTTCATTTATCCTATAGTTTTAGGTCTGGTAAAACTAGGCTATCTTCATTTGCATTCTTTCATTAATTTCACTGAAATTCTTGACTTTTTGTCCTTTCAGATGAACTTTGTCATTATTTCGTATAGCTTTGTAAAATAATTTCTTGGGAATTTGATTGGTATGGCATGGAATAAGTAGATTAATTTAGGTAGCATTTTCATTTTTATTATATTAACTTGGCATATTCATGAGCATTTGATATTTTTCCATTTTGTTAGATCTGACTTTATTTATGTGGAAAGTGTTTTGTAATTGTATTCATATTTTTCCTGATTTTGCCTTAGCATGTTAACTCCCAAATATTTTATATGATCAACAGTCATTTTTTTTTGGAATTCAAAATTTTATTTAAAAATGAATGTTTAAAATGTCTTTACATAAAATTGGAAAAAAATAAAATACTATTTAAAAAAGAAATTATCTGGCTCAACTCCTTAATACATAGAGAACTCAGGAAAGATGTCCTAATAAAAAAAAGGTAACTCATGAGCTAAACCTGGAAGAAAACTAAATTGTCAAGTAGAGTTGGGGGTGGGGATGTAACAATCTAGTAGGGGACACCTGAATTAAAAAATGGAAGCCAATGATGGAATGACTGTGGGAAATAGCCACCAGGTCACTTTTCAGGGTTTGAGATAATAATATTGGAAAAGTACTCCAAGAGTACTTGGAAAAAGCACTCTTTTTCCAAAAGTACTTGGAAAAGTACTAAATCCAGTACTAAATTTCAACAGTCATTTTAAATGGAATTACTCTTTGTATTTCTTGGTGCTAGACTTTGTTGGTAATAAAAATGCTGATAACATGTGTGGATTTACTTCGTATCCTGCAATTTTGCTAAAGCTGTGACTTGCTTCTAGTAGTTTTTTAGTTGATTCTCCAGGTTTCGCTAAGTATACTATCATATCATCTGCAAATAGTAATAATTTGATTTGTTTATTATCTATTCTAATTCCTTTAATTTATTTTTCTTCTCTTATTGTCAAAGTTAGCATTTCTAATACAATATTGAATAGTAATGGTGATAGTGGCAACCTTGTTCTACCCCTGATCTTGTTGGGAATGGTTCTAGTTTGTCCCCATTACATATAATGTTTACTGATGATTTAAAATAGATTCTATTCATCATTTTAAGGAAAATTCATTTATTCATATACTCTTTAATGTTTTTAATAGAAATGAGTTGTTTTTTGTCAAATGCTTTTTTTTCTGCATCTATTGAGATGATCATATAATTTTTGCTACTTTTGTTATTGATATAGTCAATTATCCTAATAGTTTTCTTAATATTGAACCATTCCTGCATTCCTGGTATAAGTCCTACTTGGTCATGGTGTTTTAACCTGGGGATGACTTGTTGTAATCTCTTTACCTATTTTCACTATTTTTCACCCTACTTAGTTTAGGTATTAGTACCATATGTGTGTCATAAAAAAAGATTCATAGTACTCCTTTTTCCCCTGTTTTTTCAAATAGTTTACCTAGTGCTGAATTAATTGTTCTTCAATGTTTGGCAGAATTCCACCTGGTAGATTTTGAAGTTTTTAGTCCTTTAGCAATTTAGTAGAACTGGTAAATCTGGCCTTGAAGATTTTTTCTTAGGGAGTTGATTAATATCTTCTTCTATTTCTTTTTTCTAAAATAGGACTATTTAAGTAATTTATTTTCTCTTCTGTTGATCTGAGCAATCTCTATTTTTGTAAGTAGTCCTCTATTTTACTTAGATTATCAAATTTACCAGTATATAATTGGGCCAAATAATTCTTAATTATTTTTCTTATTTTCTCTACTTTTATGAAAAGTTCTCCCTTTTCATTTTTGTGACTAATAATTTCATTTTCTTTGTTCTTTTTTTCTAATCAAATTAATTAAATGTTTATCTATTTTGTTGGGTTTTTCATAAAACTAACTCTTAGTTTTATTTATTAATTCAGTAGTTTTCTTACTTTTAATTTCATTAATGTCTCCTTTTATTTTCAGAATTTCAACTTTGGTATTTAACTGGGGGGATTTTAATTTGTCCTTTTTCTAGCCTTTTTAGTTGTAAGTCCAATTCATTTGTCTTCTGTTTCTCCATTTTATGCAATTAAGCTTCTGGAGATACAAAATTTCCCCTAATAACTGCTTTGGCTACATCCCACAAATTTTGGTATGTTATCTACTTCTTGTCATTCTCTTAAATGAAATTATTGATTGTGTCTATGATACATTGTTTCACTCACTCATTCTTTAGGATAAGATTGATTAGTTTCTAAATAATTTTTGGTCCGTTTTTCCCTGGCCTTTATATTGCATGTAATTTTTATTGCAACATGCTCTGAGAAAATGCTTTTCACTATTGCTGCCTTTCTGCATTTGATTTTGAAGTTTTTATGCCCTAATATATGGTTCATTTTTGTAAAGTTCCATGTACTATCAAGAAAAATATTCCTTTTTCTCTTCATTCAATTTTCTCCAAATGTATATCATCTCTCACTTTTCTCTAATTCTATTTACCTCCTTAATTTCTTTCTTATTTATTTTGTGGTTCGATTTATCTAGTTGTGAGAGAGCAAGGTTACTATCACCTCCTATTATAATTTTGCTGTCTATTTCTTCTTTCAGCTCTTTTTAAGTTCCCTGACAATTTGGATGGTATACCACGATGCATATATGTTTAGTAATGATATATTCATTATCCGTGGTACCTTTAAGCAGGATGTAGTTTCCTTCCTTATTTCTTTTAATTAGATCTATTTTTGCTTTTGCTTGATCTGACACCAGTACTGCTACCCCTCCTTTTTTTTTTTTTTTTTTACCTAAACTGAAGCATAATAGACTGTGCTCCAGCCTTTAATCTTTTCCCAAAAGTATCACTCTGTTTTAAACAAGGTTTTTTTTTTTAAAAAATTTGTAAGATTCTGGCTTTTTATCTTGTGTGCTATTTGCTTCTGTTTTATGGGAGAGTTCATCCTATTCACATTCACAAATGAAATTACTCTCTATTTCCTGCCATCTTGTTTATCACCATTTTTATTTTTCTCTTTCTCTTTTTCATTTCCCCTCTCCCCAATATTTTGTCACTGATGGATGACCTTCTGCCTCAAGCAACCCTCCCCTTTTGCAGTCCTCCATTTTCATATCTTTCTCTTCTACTTCTGTTTCCCTTCTATTAGCCTCTCATCTTGTTTCACCCCTTCTCCTACTACTTCTCTGTAGAATGAAACAAGCTTCTCTCTGAGGCTGAATATTTCTGATAGTCTCTTTGAGCCAATCTGATGACAGTAAGATGCTCATGCCCCTCCCCTCTTTGTCTCAATTGCAATAGATCCTTTTTGCCTCCTCATGAGATGTAATTAACCCCATTTTACCTCCATTTTACTCTTCTTCCACTACAAACACCAATACTTCTCTAATTTTTTTGTTAAATCATCACAATAAAATAAAATTATATTTACCCTCTCTAAGTATACCCATAACAGTAATACAGATCTCAAGAGTTAAATATATCATCTTCCCATATAGTGACATAAGCTTTTTAACTTTTAAAAGAACTTTTTCTTTCCTTTTAACCTTTCAATGCTTTTCTTGAGTTTTTGAGTATTTGAAGATCTAATTTTATATTCAAGTCTGATCTTTTCATAAAAAATAGATAAAATTCACTTATTTCATTGAATGTTCACCTTTTCTCCTGAAAGATGATGCTCAGTTTCACTGGATAATTGATTCTTGGCTGCAGTCCAAGTTTCTTTCCCTTGTGGAATATCAGATTCCATGCCCTTCAATCTTTTAATGTGGAACCTGCTAGGTCCCGGTTAGTCCTGATTGTGGCTCCTTAATATTTGAATTGTTTCCTTCTGGTTTCTTGCAATATTTTCTTTCTGATTTGATAATTTTGAAATTTAGCTACAGTGTTGCTTGGAGTTTTCATTTTGGGGTGTCTTTCAGGAGGTGATTGGTTTATTCTTTCAATGGCTATTTTATCCTCTAGTTCTAGAATATCAAGGCAGTTTTCCTTGATGGTTTCCTGAAACGTGATGTCCAGGCTCTTTTTTTCAACATGGTTTTCAGGAAGTCCAATACTTCTTAGATTGTCTCTCCTAAATCTATTTTCCAGCAGACATTTTTTCATGGTTTCCATGGAATTATTATATTTTATAATTATATATATTTATATATAATATATATTATGTTATATATATTATATATAAATATATAAATATTTATTTATATTTACATCACATTTTAATATATTTTATATTATATATGTATTATATAACATATATAATATATAATAAAATAATATAAACTATATAATATAATATATTATAATATATAATATGATATATATATATATCTTATATATATATATATATATTTATATATATACATTATATATATATATATCATATAATTATATATAATTATAATTGTATAATTATAATTATAAACCAATTCCATGGTTTCCAAAAACCTCCAAACGAGGTTTTTCACATTTTCTTCTTTTTTTTTTTCATTTTCTTTGGTTTTGTTTGACTGGTTCTTGAAGTCTCATTGATTCATTCAATTCCATTTGTTCAATCCTAATTTTTGGTGAATTATTTTCTTCAGTTTGCTTTTTTTATCTCCTTTTGCATTTGGCCAATTGAACTTTTGTATGAAGAGTTTTGTTTGTTCCATTTTTTATTTCATAGATTTTGTTTTCCAATGAATTGATTTCTTTTTCATATATATTTTGTAAGGAGTTATATTTTTCCATTTCATCCAGTCTATTTTTTAAAGAGTTTTCTTTAGATATTTTCTGTTTTTCCTTTCCCGTACCCTCTTGCAAAGATGTCATTTTCTTTCCCTTTTTTCTTCTACCTCTCTTTTAAGATCCTTTTTGAATTCTCTTAAGAGTCTTGTGATTTTCTTGTGACTCATATTACCCTTGGGGACTTTATCTGGTGTTGATTTGCCTTTAGTATCCTCAGGGTTTGAGATCGGTTCTTCTCTTTCTCTATAAAAGCTGTCTATGGTCAGAGGTATTTTTTTGTTTGTTTGTTTTGGTTTGGTTTGGTTTGGTTTGGTTTGGTTTTTTGTTTGTTTTGTTTTGTTTTTTGCTTTTTTCCTAATTTTTTTTTAAGGTTGAAGTTTGCTCTTAAGGCAAAGGGGGACCGGCCACTTTAATTTGGCTTTTGCCAGATTTCTGGGGCTGGGTAAGCACAGCTATGTGCAGCATTTTTCTGAAGCTCAGTGGCTCACAATTTGCCTTTTGTATTTGCTTTTGGGTGTCTTACAGCAAATCTGCTTAAACACTAGCTAAAACCCAAGACAAAGTAGTCTAAAAGTCTCACAGTAGATTCCCAGGTGTACAGACACAGCAATGCTAGCTCCCAACTCCAGCTTGCTGATCTGAACTTCCTGAACTGGAGTTTGGGCTCAGCAGTCTCTCCCCCTACTTGATTGAAAGAGATCTTTTTTGAAGTTCTTCCAACGCATCTTTTTCTCAAAATTTGTTGTACTCCAAATATTTTTCTGTCATAGTTTAGATGCTTAATCTACTGTTAATTTGTAGGAAGTTTTGAGGAGGTCACACAGACATTTGTCTGACATCTTGGTTCCTCCAATGAATTATTTTCCTTTGTGAGCTGTGCCTCTTATTCCCTTGTGTCATCTATTTTTTTAAAGATTTTATTTTCTTCAGTACTTATTGGGACCTCTTTTAGCAAGTTATTTTTTCCTTTTCTTTTATTTAATTTTTCTCTATTTCTCTTACTTGATTTTTAAAATCATTTTTAGTTCTTCTAGGAATTCTTGTTTGGTTAACATTTTTTCTTTGAAGCTTTGCTTGTAGTTGTTTTCATATAATTGTCTTCTGAATTTTTATCTCAATCTGCATTATTAAAATAATATTTTTATTATAAAATTCTTTTTATTTGTTTCTATTTCCTCACTGCCCCAAAATTTGATTTGGAACTTTTAGCTATTGTTAGGCTTTGTTCCTGCTTTTAGGATGGGGCTCTGTTTCAAGCTTTGTTTTTTTTTTTTGTTGTTGTTGTTGTTGTGTTGTTTTTTTTTTTTTTTCCCTGCTGTTCTTAAAGCTAGTTCTGGGTGCTGGGGAGTTTTGGATGCATCAAAATGATAAGAAAATCCCTGGATTAAAAGTTTCCAAAGATACTACTATTTTTATTACTACCACCTAGTCCCAATACTCATATTTCATACATGTGGGTTCTAGGCCATTCTCTTCCTTCATATCACAAATCTCTTTTCAAACTCCTGTTTTGTCTTGGGCTAAAATATCTCATTGAGCTTTTGTTACTCTGCTACTCCAGAATTTAATTTGAGGCATTATTTTAAAATTGTATGGAAGAGAATATTGAAAGAGCTTGCCTAAGTGCTTCTGTACTCTGCTATCTTGACTCTGTCTCTGGAAGTTCAGGTTGATGAATCTTAATCACAGATAACAAAGCTTATGCCAGCATAATCTGTAGAACAAGATTACTATTGACTTGATATGAATCATGTTTTAGAATATCCCAGATTCATTGTCGATAAACTGTGTTAGAAGTTCATTTACTCATTTTTGACAAACATTTACATCTATCTTTTGTCACTAGATGAGATGGTAAGTGCTCACAAAATAGATTTTTCAGACTATAGTCTGTATAGAGTTAAGTGGACTTACTTTTAATAGTAGTCAATAACTCTCAATGTAACTGAGCTTTGGGGTGCCATTTAAGAACTTTAGGGTACATAAGGAACATAATAAAATTGATTGCAGCTTATTTTAGGTATAAATCACTGCAGTCTAATTGAGAACTGAAGAGGATGAATTGAAAATACAGGGTCTGCAGACTGAAAACCATATTATAAAGCAGTGGCCATCAAAACCATTTGGTACTGGTTGAGAAATAAGAGTAGTCGATCAGTGGAATAACTTAGGATCCCAGGACAAAATACACAATAACTATAGCAATCTATTGTTTGACAAACCCTAAGACCCCAGCTTTGGGGATAAGAACTCACTATTTGACAAAAACTTCTGGGAAAATTGGAAACTCGTATAGAAGAAATTAGGGCTTGACCCACACCTAACACCACATATCAAGATAAGATCTAAGTGGGTTCATGTTTTAGACATAAAGAGTGATATTATAAGTAAATTAGAGACACATAGGATAGTTTGCCTCTCAGATCTGTGGAGAAGGAAAGAATTTTGTTCCAAAGAAGAACTAGAACTCATAATTGAACACCAAATAGATAATTTTGATTATATTAAGTTAAAAAGGTTTTGTATAAACAAAACTAATGCAGACAAGATCAAAAGGGAAGCAATAAATTGTAAAATCATTTTTACATTTAAAGGTTCAAATAAAGGCCTCATTTCTAAAATATATAGAGAATTGACTGTAATTTATAAGAATCCAATGGTCAAAGGATATGAACAGACCGTTTTCAGATGAAGAAATTAAAAATATTTCTAATGATATGAGAAGGTCCTGTAAATCACTATTGATCAGAGAAATGAAAACTAAAACAATTCTGAGATAATACTACACACCTCTCAAATTGGCTAAGATGACAGGAAAAGATAATGACAAATTTTGAAGGGAATGTGGGAAAAGGGGGATACGAATACATTGTTGGTGGAACTGCGAATGGATCCAACTATCTGGCAGAGCAATACCTGTTGACTCAGCAGTGTTTCTATTGGGTCTATATCCCAAAGAGATCTTAAATGAAGAAAAGGGACCCACATATGTAAAACTATTTGTGGAAGCCCTTTTTTGTAGTGGCAAGAAACTGGAAATTGAGTGGATGCCCATCACTTGGAGAATGGCTGAGCAAGTTATAGTATATGAAATGTTATGGAATATTATTGTTCTATAAGAAATGATCAGGAGGATGATTTAGGAAGTCTTCAAGAGGCTTCATGAATTGATTCTAAGTGAAATATGCAGAACCAGGAGATCATTGTACACGACCACATCAATATTACATGACAATCAACATCATGTTTGATGAACATGACTCCTGCAATGAGATTATTGATGCCAGTTTCAATAAGCTTGTGATGAAGAGATCCATCTGCACTCAGAAAGAGGACTGTGGGAACTCAGTGTGGATCACAACATAACTTTCTCATTCATTTTGTTGTTGTTTGCTTGCATTTAGTTTTCTTACTCATTTAGTTTCTTTTTTTAATCTGATTTCTCCTATGCAGCAAGAGAATTGTATACATATGCTTATAAATAATGGATTTAACATATATTTTAACATATATTGAATTGCTTGCCATCTGGGAAAGCAGTTGAGGGAAGGAGGAAAAAATCTGAAATACAAAGAAATGCAAATTTCAATGTTGTCAAATTATCCATGCATATGTTTTGGCAGGACCTGGCAAATAATCTTGGAAAAGAGAAACCTCTAACTTTCTGAACAATCAGAAAAAGATATCAAAGATGAGAATTTTACAAAAGAATTTTGGTGCATAAGAGATCAATCACAACAAATAGCAAAAAGTGATTCAGAAAATGTTATATTTTTAGTGTTAAATTTTTTTTGTACATATGACCAGATACAGAGTCCACAACAGATTAGTTATTTTACCTCTTAACATATATTTGCTTAACTGTATCTTCCCTGGTTATTATCTGCTTTGGAAGATATTGTCTCTTTCTCTAATAAAATGTAAAGTATTGAAAATGGACAAATTCTATTATAAGACCTGAAAGAGGTGGAATCAAAAACAGTGGAAGGAAGAAATTCAGTGAAAGGAAAATTCCAAATAAACCTGACTATAAGTGAAATTATTTATTATATGCTCAACACACCTTTGTAAATTCACTTATATGAATGTTTATACGAAGAGCAGTATTTCCTTGACCAAAATACTTTCAAGAATTATATGATTTAACTGGGACGTGAGATTAAATCAAGATAGCAGTAGAATGTCTCAATTTTTTTGGCTGCAAAAATAAGATCATTAGACTTGAAAATATAATTATTTTTATTTAATATTCTGTTGTCTGGATAAATCCAGAGTAATTTTGTTCTTGCTTTTTTTTCTATCTTAAAAGGGAAAAATCACAAAAGCTATTATAACTGGCATTGAGACAGTGGAGAGAATAGCAAAGAGTTAAAAAGATGTAATCAAGGGTACAAATGTCATTGATTTTGTGACATAGCATCATTGCTACTCTACCCTTAGGAATATGATGTAAGGTAAGGAAGAATAGTCCACCACATCAGGGAAGCAAAGAAAGAAAAAAAGAAACACTTCCAATCCAAAAAATTGTAAGATCACTCTTACAGTCAAAGACTTCTCTGCATCTTTTCCCATAGAGAAGTAGAGAAGCCATTATGTTCCTTTCTATGGTATTTTCCAAAAAAACAAAGCAGACAGAACAGAGTGAGCAGAGTAACTATCCACCTTTTCCATAAACAAAACAAAACAAACTAAACTTATGCTTCCTTGCTTACATAAAGGGAAAAGAAAAAAAAGTCAAGAGAAAGGTTCCAGAAGGCCTCTGTTCTAAAATTTCTCCTTGTGTGGGCAAGTTAGATAACATTCCCCTAATGTGATTATTTTATGAGAATCAATGCCTGATCCTTCAGCATTTACCCTAAAAGTTCTAAGGCACTAAATTTAATCTTGCACACTTCAAACTCTCCTAGGTCTGAAGTTTAGTGTAGCCTTCTTTTTATTAAGGTTTTGAATCAAAGAAGCTAGGAAATTCAAATGCTCACTTCAATATACAAAATTCATTGGAGACTACAATTTTGAATAAAGAAGATCCTTCCTTATTAATAAAAGAAAGCTAAATTTCCTGATCTATTATTTTTTGTGACATTCTTTCCTATGATGTTATACTTAGCCAAAAGTAAATGAACAAGAAGGAAGGTTATTCTACTCATGTTCCAAACAGCTAGAAGATAATTTGGTCAATTGTTAACAGCCAAGGATGGATGAAAAAAGATCCCTGCAGAAACCCTAGAATTGCCACAGCAAAATGCTTTTTTTGCCAAGGTCCCTTGTTGCATGATAATGCTAACAATTGTGGAGTTATAGCAATTCTGATGATTACTACATACATTTGCAGAGCTTTGTAATTGACAGTTCTGACTCAATTGCTTCCAGCCACTACACACTTCTCCACTCTTCACCTAAATTGTATAGTTCGTTGCACTCTTGTAATACAAATTGTTTTGCTCCCTCCTTTTCTCTATGTTGTTTTAGCTCAAGGACTGCATCTTATTTACTTTATGTTTTTTCATATTAACTGAAATAGTATTTGGCATAAGCTAATTTTCTTGTTCAATAGAATATAAATATTTTAAAGATAACAAACATTTTACTTTCATCATTGCCACTTCAATGTTAGCACAATGTCTATAATATATGATATACTTAATTCTTACAGAATCTAATTGGGTATTCTAATTTAATTGAGAAATGAAATTAAATTAAGATTGCAATAGGAATGCAATCATGTCAATCTTTGTTTTTAATATTTTATTGGGGGAGCTGTAAACTGACCCAACCATTCTGGTATACAATTTGTACACATATGTTATATCATATTATTTGCTATCTTAGGTATAGGAGAAATAAGAAAGGTAAGCAGAAAAATTTGGAATGCAAAATCTTACAAAATAAATCTTGAAGATTAAAAACATTAATATACAATAATATTAAACATATTTCAACATCAGTCATATTGTGAAAAAAGAATCAGAACTAAAGCAGGAAAATCACAAGAACGAAAAAATAAAAACAAAAAAAGAAAAAAAAATGAAAATAGTATGTTTTGATCTGCATTCAGACTCTATAGTTCTTTCTCTAACAATTCCCATGATAAATATTTTGGAATTGCCTTGTCATAAAAATCATTTTTCAATAAAATGTTTTAGACATCTGTCTGTTGATGGTCATGTACCTATTTTTATTTTTTTTTCATTAAGATCCTTGAAAAAAATAAGTTCCCTTCTACCCTGTTGCCAATGTTTAATCTAGCAGGAAGGTTTATTTATACTGACATTTAAACATTTTCTATATTGATTTAATTTGTTTGCTAAAGGATAAGATATTTTTGATTGCTCTAGTGTGTCTTATTGCTAATTCTGTATTCCTCCTGGGCTTGAGTTAACTATGTTCACACCAGGTGTATTTCAATCATTAAAATCTTGTAGCTAGAGTTCAGTGTGCTGACTAAATTGATTCATAGACAGAACTCTATACAGGAGTGAGGACAGCTCAAGGCCTCTTCAATAATCAGTAAAACACTTCAAAATTCTGCAAAATGGAAACTTCAATAAAATTCTGATTAATTATTCATTATAAGATGCAATGTTAGTTAACTCCTTAAGAGTCAGAGAAGGGGGTGGATGAAATGTCAAATCATCAATGCTTCAAATAATGACTTAAATGTTAAGGATTCAAGATTAAAGTAGAAAATTATTAAAATAGAATCAATGGGGTGGAAATGGTGGAATAGCTTGATACATTTTAATCTCTCCAGATTTTCCCCACAAATGGTACAAATTTGCTCCTCAGGATGTACATAGATGGCAAAAAATCAAGAAGAGTTAGAGCAGAACAAGAAGATTATGAAAAAGTTAACTAAATAGAAAAGAAAATAGAGTCTCAAAGATGAAAATAATTATTTGATAATTAAAAGTAAGCAAAAGGAAGCCAGTGAGGCTATGAGTGCCAGGAAATAATAAAACAAATTATAAATAATGAAAAAAATAGAAAAGAATGTGAAACGTCTTTTGAGAATAGACCAAGAAAAGAAAATATAAGAAAAATTGGACTGCCTCAAAGTTGTGACAAAAACAATAACCCTGAAACAATAATGCAGGAAATAATCCAAGAAAATTGTCATGGAGTGATAGAATATGAGGGGAAAGTAGAAATAGAAAAAAAAAATCTACTGATTATCATCTCAATGAGATCCTTTGTGGAAAATATGTAGGTATATTATTGCCAAATTTTGAAACTCCTAGATCAAAGAGAAAATTTTTGGAAAAAAAAGAAAAAAAAAACAATTCAAATATGCTGGAGGTACAATTAGAATTGTACAGGATTTATCAACAGCCACAATAAAAGATCACAGGTCCTAAAATCATATCTATTAACAATCAAAACACTAGGCCTGTGGCCCAAAATACCATATCCAACAAAGTTATCAACAATATTAAATAAGAAAAAAATTGGACATTCAATGAACTTACAGATTTTCAGAACATTCTATCAACCAAACCCAAACTTCTTGGAAAATACAACAGATTAGAGCCAATGTCAAAGATTAATTTCAAGGAATTCAACATGGAAAAATCATTTTTTTTAACATGGAAAATGTATACCATATGTTTAAGATTATCATCAACAATGGGGTAGCTCAAAAGAAAGATTAGGGCAGAGTCAAGGTAAAAGTAGTAATTATGTCAATGAGGGCAGAGGAAGAATAGAGACAGAGGCATAAAAGTGGAGGAGGAGGGCTCATAGTTCTGAAAACTATTCACATTGGGAATGAATTTAAAAGATAACACTACATATATATCATAAAGTGTGTAACACCCTCTAAAATCTATAAAAAAATATTGGGGGAATAATAGGTGTATGGAGAAACAAAGAACAATAATTAGGAGTTATTTGGCCCAATTATATATCAATAAATTTGATAATCTAAGTGAAATGGAGAAATACATACAAAAATATAGATTGCCCAGATTAACAGAAGAGGGAATAAATTACTTAAATAGTCTCATTTTAGAAAAAAAATAGAACAAGTTATTAATCAACACCCTAAGAAAAAATCAGAGCCAGATGGATTTACATGTGAATTCTACCAAATATTTAAAAAACAATTAACTCCAATTCTATACAAACTATTTGAAAAAATAGGGAAAGAAGGAGTGCTACAAAATTCCTTTTATGGTACAGATATGGTACTGATATCTAAACCAGGTTGGATGAAAACAGAGAAAGAAAATTATAGACCAATTTCCCTAATGAATATTGATGCAAATATCTTAAGATATTAGAAAAGACATTATCAAAATTCATCCCCAGGATAATACACCATGACCAAGTAGGATTTATACCAGAAATGCAAGGCTGGTTCAATATTAGGAAAACTATTAGCATAATTGACTATATTAATAACCAAACTAACAAAAGCATATGATTATGTCAATAGATGCAGGAAAAGCATTTGATAAAATCGAACACCCATTCTTATTAAAAAAAACACTAGAGAGTATAGTAATAAATGGATTTTTCCTTAAAATGATCAGTAGCATCTATTTAAAACTATCATCAAGCATCATATGTAATAGGGACAAACTAGAGCTATTCCCAATGAGATCAGGAATGAAACAAGGCTGCCCTCTATCACCATTACTATTTAATATTGTATTAGAAATGTTAGCTTTGGCAATAAGAGAAGAAAAAGAGATTAAATTAGAGTAGGTAATGAGGAAACTAAAATATCACTCTTTGCAGATGATATGATGGCATTCTACTAAAAAGCTATTAGAAATAATTCACACCTTTAGCAAAGTTGCAGAATACAAAGTAAATTCACATAAATCATCAGCATTGTTGTATATCACCAACAAAGTCCAGCAGCAAGAAACACAAAGAGAAATTCCTTTTAAAAATAACTGTGGATAATACAAAATATTTGGAAGTCTATTTGCCAAGGCAAAGTCAGGAGCTATATGAACATAATTAAAAACACTTTCCACACAAATAAATTCAGATCTAATCGGTTGGAAAAATATCAAGTATTCTTGGATAGTTCAAGTGAATATAATAAAAATAGCAATACTACCTAAATTAACCTACTTATTTAGTGCTATACCAATTAAACTCCCTAGAAATTGTTTTACAGATCTAGAAAAAAGTATGACAAAATTTGTCTGGAAGAAGAAAAGGTCAAGCATTTCAATGGAATTAACAAAAAAAAATGCAAATAAAGGTAGCCTAGTTGTACCCGATCTAAAACTATATTATAAAGTAATTGTCATCAAAACCATTTGGTATTGGCTAAGAAATAGAGTGGTCAATCAGTGAAATAGGTTTGGTTCACAGGACAAACTAGTCAATGACTATAGTAATCTAGTGTTTGACAAACTCAAGAACCTCAGTTATTGGTATAAAAATTCACTATTTGACCAAAACTGCTAGAAAATTGGAAACTAGTGTGACAGAAACTAGGCATTAACCCACACCTAACTCTGTATAGTAAGATGAAGTCAAAATGGGTTCATGATCTCAACATTAAGAATTATATTATAAACAAATTAGAAGAATATAAGATAGTTTACCTCTCAGATCTGTGGAGGAAGAAGGAATTTGTGAGCAAAGGAGATCATTATTGATCACAAAATATATAATTTTCATTATGTTAAATTGAAAAGTTTTGTATAAACAAACTAATGCAGACAAGATTAGAAGGGAAGCAATAAACTAGGACAATATTTTTACGTTCAACGGTTCTGATAAAGGCCTCATTTCTAAAATATATAGAGAATTGACTCAAATGTATAATAATTCAAGCCATGCTCCAATGGAAAAATAGTCAAAGGATATGAATAGATAATTTTCAGATGAAGAAATTGAAATCATTTCTAATCATATGAAAAGGTGCTCTAAATAATTATTGATCAGAGAAATGCAAATTAAGACAACTCTGAGATATCACTACTTACTCTCAGATTGGCAAAGATGATTTGAAAAGATAATGGGTGAATGTTGGAGGGGATGTGAAAAAACCTGGGACATTAAGACATTTTTGGTGGAATTGTGAATGGATCCAACCATTCTGTAGAGCAATTTGGAACTATATTCGAAGAATTATCAAACTGTGCATATCTTTTGATCCATATGTGTTTCCATTGGGCTTTTATCACAAAGAGATCTTAAAGGAGGGAAATGTGCAAAAATGTTTCTAGCAGTTCTTGTTGTAGGGGCAAGAAACTGGAAACTGAGTATCGGATGCCCATCAGTTGGAGAATGGCTGAATATGTAATGGTATATGAATGTTATGTAATCTTATTATTATTAAGAACCAACCAACCAGATGACTTCAGAGAGGCCTGGGAATACTTACATGACCTGATGTTCAGTGAAATGAGCAGAACCAGGAGATCACTGTACTTTCAACAATAATATTATATGATGACCAATTTTAATGGATGTGACTCTTTAAAAATGAGATAATTCAGACCAGTTCCAATGGTCATGTGATGAAGAGAGCCACCTACATTCAGAGAGAGAACTGTGGGAATTGAATGTGAATCATAACATAACATTTTCTCTCTCTTTTGTGGTTATTTTCTTGCATCTTATTTTCTTTCTATTTTTTTTCCAATTTGATTTGATTTTTCTTGTGCAGCAAGATAATTGTATAAATATGTATACATATATTAAATTCAACATGTACTTCTACCTTGTTTAACAAAAAATGAACTACTTGCCATCTAGGGAAAGAGGGTGGGTAAAGAGGGGAATTGGAACATCAGGTTTTGCAAGGATTATTATCAAAGTGTTATCCCTGCATATGTTTTGAAAAATAAAAAGCTTTAATAAAAATAATTATAATAGATAAAAAAAGAAAAAATACAAAAGGTAGTGGCTTAGCAATACCAAACCTAAACCATATTATAAATCAATAGTCAACAAAATCACTTTTGGCTAAGAAATGGAATGTTGTAGCAGTGGAGTAAGTTAGACACAGTGCAAGGTAATCAATGAGTATAGTAATAAAGTATTTGATATACCTGAAACTTGAGTGACTGGGATAGAAATGCACTATTTGACAAAATTTTCTGGGAAAACTAGAAAAGCATATATCAGAAACTTGGCATAGACCTATACCTCACATGCCATACTAAAATAAGTCAAAATGGGTACATGATTTGTACATAAAGGGTAAATACCATTTACAACTTAGAAGAACAAGTGATACTTTACCTATCAGATCTTTGAAGAAAAAAATAATTTATGACCAAAGAATAATTAGAGAATATTATGAAATACAAAATGCATAACTTTGATTACATTAACTTTAACAGGTTTTGCACAAGCAAAATCAACACAAACAAGGTTAAAAGGGAAATACAACACTGGGAAAATAGCTTTATAATGGGTATTTCTAATAAAGGCATCATTTCTAAAACATATAAATAAACTGTCAAATTTATAAGAATAGAAGTCATTCTCTAATTGATAAATGGTCGAAAGATATGAACAAACAATTCTCACATGGCAAAATTTAAGTCTTCTCTAGTTATAAGAAAAAATGCTTTACCTCACTATTTCTTAGAGAATTGTAAATTAAAACAACTCTGAAATACCACCTCACACCTCTCAGATTGACTAAGATGACAAGGAAAGATGAAGATAAAAGTTGGAGGGGATGCTAAAAAACCGGGACACTAATGCATTGTTATTGGAGTTGTGAATTGATCCAAACATTCTGGAGAATAATGTGGAGCTAAGTCCAAAGAGAAACAAAACTGTCCATATTCTTTGATCCAGAAATGCCACTACTACATTTGTATCCAAAAGTAATCATAAGGGAGGAAAAAGGATCCACTTATTTAAAAATATCTGTAATAACTTTTTTGTGGTAGCAAAGAATTGGAAAATGAGTATATGCCTATCAATTAGGAAATGGCTAAATAAATTATGGTATGTGAATGTAATAGAATATTATATTAATATAAAAATAATGAACAATCTCATTTTAGAAAGGCCTGGAACAATTTACATGAGCTGATGCTAAGTGAAACAGGCAGAACCAGTAAAATACATCTTACACAATAACTGCAAAATTATGCAATGATCAACTACGAAAAACTAGGTTCTTCTCAGTGGTTCAGTAATCCATGGCAATCCAAATAAACTTTGGAAACATTATATGCAAGCAGAAAGAGAGTATGGAGATTGATAATAAATCAACAAATATTATGTTCACTTTTTTCAATTTTTAAAAATTATGTCGTGGTTTTTCTCTTTTGGTCTGATTTTTCTTTCCAAACATGATTCACAAAGAAATGTGCATTAAAAAATTAATATCCATGTGCATAAAATAAAATACATAAATGAAGAAAATTCTATATAACAAAAACTCTTATTTTAATTTACAACCTTTTACTTTTGTTTCTTAATGTATGTAGAAAAACTCACTTAGTTGACATTTTTTAACCTGAGAATAAAAAAAATAAATTAAAAGCCACCACAAATCAAAATTTGTTTTAATTAAAACATTTAATTTTTAAATTTAATTTAATTTTTAAAATTTAATTTTAATTTAATTAAAACACATACACATGGATAATTTCTCAACATTGGTCCTTGAAAAGTGTTGCATTCCAATTTTCCCCTCATTCCCTTCATCCCCTCCTTTGGATGGCAAGTAATCCAATATTTGTTAAACATAGTAACAATATATGTTAAATCTAATATAAACATACATATTTATACAATTATCTAGCTGCACAAGAAAAATCAAATCAAAAAGGAAAATTCTCAATCAATCTTCCTCCTCCTCCTCCTTCTCCTCTTCCTCAATCAATCCTCCTCCTCCTCTTCCTCAATCTCTCCTCCTCCTCCTCCTCTTCCTCCTTCTCAATCAGTCTTCAGTCAATTGCAATAGGTCTTTTTTGCCTTTTCATGAAATGTATTTTACCCCATTTTAACTTCATTTTCCTCTTCTTCCAATAGAATCATCATTTCTCCTCTAGTTTCTTTTTTATATCATCACAATAAAATGAAATTATATCTGCCTCCTCCAAGTATACCCACAACAGAGATACAAATCTCCACAGTTAAACATAACATCTTCTCATACAGGAACATAAGCTTTTTAACTTTTTTAAAAAATAAGTGATTTTTTTCTTTCCTTTTTTACCTCCATATGCTTATCTCAAGTTCTGCATTTGAAAATCAAATTCTCTTTTCAGCTCTGGTCTTTTCATCAGAAACAAATGAAATTCACCTACTTCATTGAATATCCATCTTTTTTTTCCCTCAAAGATGATGCTCATTTTTTTCTGGATAGTTGATTCTTGGCTGAAATCCAAGTTCTTTTGCATTTTGGAATATCAGATTCCATCATCTTCGATACTTTAAAGACCTGCTATGTCCTGGATAATCCTGCTTGGGACTTCTCGATATTTGAATTGTTTACTTCTGACTATTTACAATATTTTCTCCTTGATTTGATAATTTTGAAATTTAATCATGCTGTTTCTTGGAGTTTTCATTTTGTAATCTCTTTTAGGAAGTGATTTGGTGAATTTTTTCAATGGCTATTTTATCCTCTGGTTCTAATACATCAGGCCAGTTTTCCTTGGTGATATCTTAAAAGATGATATTTAGATTCTTTTTTTCATCATGATTTTCAGTAAGTCCAATAATTCTTAGATTGTCCCAGATCTAAATTCTAACTCAATTGTTTTTCCAATGAGATATTTTACATTTTCTTCTATTTTTTAATTTTTTTGTTTTGTTTGACTGATTCTCAAAGTCTCATTGATTTATTTGCTTTAATTTGTTCAGTTCTAATATTTAATGAATTATTTTCTTCAATTAGCTTTTTTATTTCCTCTTGCATTTGGCCAATTGAATTTTCAAAGGGTTTGTTTTGTTCATTGCAATTTTTTTTTTCCATTTTACACATTTTGTTTTTCAGGAAATTGGTTTCTTTTTCATATCTATTTTGTAAGGAGATATATGTTTTTCCCCCCATTCTTTCAAGTTTTTTAAAGAGGTTTACTTCAGATAATTTCTGTTTTTACTTTCTTATAGCTTTACAAAGATCTCATTTGCTTTTTCCATTTTTCTTCTAACTTTCCATTAAGACTTTTTTGAATTCTTTCAAGAGAGCCTTGTGAAAACAGGATTAACTCATATCACCTTTTAAGACTTCATCTGGAACTGATTTGCCTTTAGGATGGTTAGGATTTGGGGGATGTTCTCTTTCTCCCTAAAAACTGTCATTGGTCAGTGTTCTTTTGCTTTTTTGCTCATTTTTTAAAGGTTGAGGTTTGCTCTTTTTTTTAAATAACTTTTATTGCCAGAACCCATGCCAAGGTAATTTTTTACAACATTATCCATTGCACTCACTTCTGTTCCAATTTTTCCCCTCCCTCCCTCCCTCCACTCTCTCCCCCAGATGGCAAGCAGTCCTATACATGTTAAAGAGGTTACAGTATATCTTAGATACAACATATATGTGCAGAACCAAACAGTTCTCTTGTTGCTCAGGGAGAATTGGATTCAGAAGGCATAAATAATGTGGGAGGAAAAACAAAAATGCAAGCAGTTTATATTCATTTCCTAGTGTTCTTTCTTTGGGTGTAGGAGGTTTGCTCTTAAGGCAGAGGAGCTACAGCCACTTTAGTCTGTTTTGGGGCTGGTGGTGCTGACTGATTTTTGGTGCTGGGTAGGTGCAGCCAGTTCCCACAATCTTCTGGGGCTAAGTGGCTCACAATTTGTCTTTTGCATTTGCTTTTGGGTGTCTCACAGAAAATCTGCTGAACCATCTGTTTGTAACCAGGCCAGAGCAGCCTTGCGGTAGATTTCCTGGTGCATGGACTGCTCAATATTCTGGCTTTCCACCCCAGCTCCTTGTCCCAATCTCCCTGCAGTGATGTCTGGACTTGGCAACCTCTCCCCCTGCCTGATTGAATCATACCTTTTCTAATTTTCTTCCAAAATATCTTCTTATAGAAATTTCTTGTGCTCCAAATATTTTTGGGTTCTGTCATTCCAAAACCAGTTCAGAGCCCTAATCAACCCTTGATTTGAGAGACGGCTTGGAGAGGCTCAGACAGAGACAAATTTACTCTCCTTCATCTTGGTTCTGTCCCCCCCAAAAAATTAATTTAAAATATGAATGATAATTAATTATATAATTATCTCAATGTATGGCTTGAAATGGAGTGAAAATATGGGCCAGAGAAGTTTAGGAAAAGAATCAATAGTAAGTCCAGAGTATTCATGGGGACATCAATAGATAGGCTGAAGTTCCCCTGTATGTTAGAAGTTGATGTAGTTATTAGCATAATTGACTATATCAATAACCAAACTAACAAAAATCCTATGATCATCTCAATAGATGCAGAAAAAAATTTGATAAAATCCAACATCCATTCCTAATGAAAACACTTGAGAGTATAGGAATAAATGCACTTTTCCTTAAAATAGTCAGGGGCATATATTTAAAACTGTCAGTAAGCATCATATGTAATGGAGACAAACTGCAACCATTCCCAATAAGATCAGGAGTGAAACAAGGTTGCCCACTATCAATATTCAATATTGTATTAGAAACACTAGCCTCGGCAACAAGAGTCGAGAAAGAGATTAAAGGAATTAGAGTAGGCAATGAGAAAACCAAACTATCACTCTTTGCAGATGATATGAGGATATACTTCGAGAACCCCAGAGATTCTATTAAAAATCTATTAGAAATAATTCATAATTGTAGCAAAGTTGCAGGATACAAAATAAATCCCCATAAATCCTCAGCATTTTTATATGTCAACAACAAAATCCAACAGCAAGAGATACAAAGAGAAATTCCAATCAAAATAACTATCAATAGCATAAAATATTTGGGAATCTATATACCAAAGGAAAGTCAGTAATTATATGAGCAAAATTACAAAAAAAAAAAAACTTTCAACACAAATAAAGTAAGACTTAAATAATTGGAAAAATATTAAGTGCTCTTGGATAGGCTGAGTGAATATAATAAAGATGACAATACTCCCTAAACTAATCTATTTATTTAGTGCTATGCCAATCAGACTCCCAAAAAATATTTTAATGATCTAGAAAAAATAACAACAAAATTCATATGGAATAATAAAAGGTTGAGAATCTCAAGGGAAATATTGAAAAAGAAAATCAAATGAAGGTGGGCTAGCTGTACCTTATCTACCTATATTATGAAGAAGCAGTCACCAAAACCATTTGGTATTGGCTAAAAAATAGATTAGTTGATCAGTGGAATAGGTTAGGTTCACAAGACAGAATAGTCAACTATGACAATATAGTGTTTGACAAATTCATGGCAGAAATTAGGCATGGACCCACACTTAACACCGTATATCAAGATAAGATCAAAATGGGTCCATGATTTAGGCATAAAGAACGAGATTATAAATATATTAGAGGAACATAGGATTGTTTATCTCTCAGACTTGTGGAGGAGGAAGAAATCTGTGACCAAAGAAGAACTAGAGATCATTATCGAACAACAAAAGAGACAATTTGGATGACATCGAATGAAAAAAAGCCTTTGTCCGAACAAAACTAATGCCAACAAGATTAGAAGGGAAGCAACAAACTGGGAAAAGATTTTTTAAGTTAAAGGTTCTGATAAAGCCCTCATTTCCAAAATGTATAGAGAATTGACTCTAATTTATAAAAAAGCAAGCCATTCTCCAATTGATAAATGGTCAAAGGATATGAGCAGACAATTTTCAAATGACGAAATTGAAACTATTACCACTCATATGAAAGAGTGTTCCAAATCACTATTGATCAGAGAAATGCAAATTCAGAAAACTCTGAGATACCACTACACACCTGTCAGATTGGCTAAAATGACAGGAAAAATTAATGATGAATGTTGGAGGGGATGCGGGAAAAGTGGGACACTGATGCATTATTGGTGGAGTTGTGAACGAATTCAACCACTCTGGAGAGCAATGTGGAATTATGCCCCAAAAGTTATCAAACTGTGCATGCCCTTTGATTCAGCAATGCTACTACTGGGCTTATACCCCAAAGAGATACAAAGAAGGGAAAGGGACCTGTAGGTGCCAAAATGTTTGTGGCAGCCCTGTTGTAGTAGCTAGAAGCTGGAAAATGAATAGTGCCCATCAATTGGAGAATGGTTGGGTGAATTGTGGTATATGAAGGTTATGGAATGTTATTGTTCTGTAAGAAATGACCAACAGGATGAATACAGAGAGGCTTGGAGAGACTTACATGAACTAATGCTAAGTGAAATGAGCAGAACCAGGAGATCATTATATACTTCTACAACAATACTGTATGAAGATGTATTCTGATGGAAGTGGATTTCTTTGACAAAGAGACCTAACTCAGTTTCAATTGATCAATGATGGACAGAAGCAGCTACACCCAAAGAAAGAACACTGGGAAAGGAACGTAAACTGTTTGCATTTTTGTTTGTCTTCCTGGGTTATTTCTACCTTCTGAATCCCATTCTCCCCGTACAACAAGAGAACTGTTCAGTTCTGCACACATATATTGTATCTAGGATATACTGCGACATATTTAACATATATAGGACTGCTCGCCATCTAGGGAAGGGGGTGGAGGGAGAGAGGGGAAAAATCGGAACAGAAGTGATTTCAAGGTATAATATTGTAAAAAACTACCCTGGCATGGGTTCTGTCAATAAAAAGTTATTATAATAAAAAAAGAAACAAAGTATGTCCACTTTTCCTGTAGAAGAAACAAGAATAAAATATTGTGGAATCCCAGTGTTTCAACAACAACAACAACAACAAAAAGAAGTTGATGTAGTGATCAAGATTGTCAGTTAGGTACTTAATTCCTTGAGCCAGAATTAAGAATGATTTTGAGAATAGTGGATGATTCTAACATGGACATGGACCAATTGTAAAGAATGATAAAAAGAACCTCAAAGGAAAAGAAGATGCTTTTAACTGGTGTCAAATAAGAAGTCTTAAAATGAAAGTCGAGGGGTATGTCTGCTCTAATGCTTCCTAGAATCTCAGAGAAGAAGGAGAGTACTGGAAAGAGTAGCCAAAGATGGAAAAGGTCCTTGGGAAGAGGAGATGAAGAGGTATATGATAATGAGGGATTTAATAGCAAGAGAAAAAAGATTACTGAGGGCACAATGAAGTAGGACAGAGGATGGTATTGCCTGTACTAGGATAGAGGTAAAATGGATAGAAAAGAGATTCAAGAAGGAAAAATAAGATTGTTTTCATGTCACCAGGTATTTACTAAAATATGAAAATATGGGTTGAAATTAGGAATTTGTCTACAATAATTGGCAATTTATAGAATATACTTATACACTAAGATTCTGTGAAAATTGAGCACGGAATAATTCAATGACAATTTCTGCACAGGGATAGTTATTTCTTATAATTCTAGGAACTATCAGCTCTTCATTCACATATTCACTAGTCCAGATGGATTGTACTTTTCATGAAATTGTTTTCTTACATTTCACAGTTATCAAAGTTGCAGGATACACAATAAATCTACAGAAGTCATTAGCATTTTTATATATTATCCACAAAGTCAAGCAGCAAGAAATATAAAGAGAAATTCTATTAGCATAAAAAATTTGGGAGTCTATCTGCCTAGACAAAGTCAGGTTCTATATAAACACAACTACAAGACACATTCCACACAAATAAAGTCAGATCTAATCAATTGGAAAATATCTAGTGCTCATGGGTAGGCCAAGTGAATATAATAAAAATAGCAATACTACCTAAATTAATCTACTTAGTGTCATACCAATCAAACTCCCCAAAAAATTATTTTAGAGATCTAGAAAACATAATAACAAAGTTCATCTGAGAGAACAAAAGGTCAAGAATTTCAATAAAATTAATTTAAAAATATATATATAAATAAATGTAGCCTAGCTGTGCCAGACCTAAAACTATACTGTAAACCAGTGGTCATCAAAACCATTTGGTACTGGCTAAGAAATAGAGTAGTTGATCACTGGAATAGATTAGGTTCACAAGACAAAATAGTCAATGACTGTGGTAATCTAGTGTTTGACAAACCCCAAAACCCCAGTTTTAGGGATAAGAACTCATTTTTTGACAAAAACCACTGGGAAAATTGGAAACTATTATGGCAGAAATTAGACATTGACCCACACCTAACATCATATATATTCTCCTCCATCTTGGAGGATAAGGTCATAACAACTTCGTGATTTAGACATAAAGAGTAATATTACAAGCAAATTAGAAGAACAAAGATAGTATACTACTCAGATTTGAAGAGAAGGAAGGAAATTGTGTCCAAAGAAGAACTAGAATGCATTATAAAATGTAAATTGGATAATTTTGATTATATTATGTTAAAAAAAAGTTTTGTGCAAACAAAATCAATACAGACAAGTTTATAAGGCAAGCAGAAAACTTGGGGGAATTTTTTACATCTAAGGATTCTAATAAAGACCTCATTTTTAAAATATATGGAGGATTGACTCAAATTTATAAGAATTCAAGCCATTCTCCAATTTGTAAATGGTCAAAGCATATGAACAGACAATTTTTATGTGAAGAAATTGAAACCATTTCTAGTCATATGAAAAAATGCTGTAAATCACTATTGATCAAAGAAATGGGAATTAAGACAACTCTGAGTTACCACTACACACCTCTCAGATTGGTTAAGATGACAGGAAAAGATAATAATGAATGTCAGAGAATATGTGAGAAAACTGGGACATTAATACATTGTTGGTGGAGTTGTCAACTAATCCAACCATTTTGGAGAGCAATTTGTAACTATGCCCAAAGGATTATCAAACTGTGCATACCCTTTGAGCCTGGAGTGACTGTTCTAGATTTGTGTTCCAAAGAGATCATAAAAAGAGAAAAGTTTGTAGCAGCCCTTTTTGTAGTGGCAAGAAACTGGAAACTGAGTGGATGCTTATCAGATGGAGAATGGCTAAATAAGTTATGGCATATGAATGTTATGGAATATTATTGTTCTGTAAGAAACGATCAGCAGGATGATTTCAAAGAGGTCTCGAGTGACTTACTTGAAGTGGTGCTAAGTGAAGTGAGTAGAACCAGGAGAACACTATACAGAACCAGGAGAACACAGCAATATTATATGATTATCATTTCTAATATATGTGACTCTTTTCTAAAGTGAAGTGAATCAGGTCAGTTCCAATGATCTTGTGATGAAGAGAGCCATCTGCACTCAGAAACAGGACTATGAGGACTGAGTGTGGATCATAACATAGTATTTTCACTTTTTTGTTGTTGTTTGCTTGCATTTTGTTTTCTTCCTAAGTTTTTTCTTTTTGATCTGTTGTGTGTGTGTGTGTGTGTGTGTGTGTGTGCAGCATGATAATTGTGGAAATATGTATAGAAAAAAATGCACATATTAACATATATTGGATTACTTGCCATCTAGGGAAGGTGGTACAGGGAAAGAAGGGGAAAAAAATTTGCAACACAAGGTTTTTCAAGTGTGAATGCTGAAAATTATTCATATATTTTGAAAACAAAAAAAAATTAATAACAAAATAAAAATATCTCTTGATAATTATATTCCAAAATGAAAGGTTATATTATATATTATAATGCATATCTTATGTCTAATCTAATGTATTTTATTTTATGAATTTAAATGCAGTAGTTTGATATAGGGATCATAGATTTTTCCTGACTGCCAAAAAGGATCAATAACACAAAAGCTGGTTAAGAATGCCTGTTCTAAGATTATTATTCCGTTAATATCCACAGTTCTTTCTCTTCTAATGAATACTGCCCTGTATCCTATTTCTGAAATGATTACTTAAAGATTAACACATAGCATATTATCCTTTGTAGGCATCTTGAAGGCAGGAATTCTTGCATTTTTTAATATCCCCTTTATTATAAGTGTCTGTCATATAATCAGCACTTAATAAAGGCTTATTATGTGATTGAAAATAATATTGAAAATATTATGTGATTATATATAATATAATAATGAATGTTATTTCATAGTACTCTCATATTCATCTATGTTTGTGCATATCATAGCTATAAGAGATGTGAAGTATATGAAATTTTGCTGTGGAATTTTATCTTACTAGAAATGAGAATGGAGTAAATTTATCTGAAAAAGTCATCTTTTAAAGTTTCTACCATAGGTAAAATAATACCTAGTTTTCTGAGAAACATTATAATGGAGTTCTTTGAGAGATTGCTAAATGTTTTTACCTTCACTGCAATAAAGTAAACTTCCTTTGAAAAAGCAGCAACAAGCTAATGTAGAATTCTTTTCCAAAATATTGGATCCTGTTGTTTAGTCATATAGTTGACACACAGATTTCTATTATAGTATTTTGTAGCCAATTTTTAAATAGCAAGTATGCTGTTACCTCTGAAGAAAATTTTTATCACAAAGTTGTGGAAAGGCAGTTTTTATGGGATGGGAAAAGCTAGAAACCAAGAAATTATATTGAAAAATACCTATATGAGGAATGTTCAGCCCTTGTTGAAGTTCAGTTCATTAATAAAAAGACTAATGCATTTTCTCATTTTCCAACTAAATAAAACATGAACATTGTAAAAAAGAAAAAAAAATGTTTCCTTGAAAGTAAACTAAATGGAAGCAACAACATTTCCCATGAGGAGGCAGCATGATCCAAATATAGTCAAAGTAATACTCTCCATTGGCAGGCAAGATAAGAGGCTGTCTTAATCTTGCAAAGAAATTGTGTTCCTTTATTTTTAGAATAGTATTACAGTTATATGCATGAATTTTGATCCCCAAAAGGCTGATTTGTAATAATTCCAGGCTTGTTGGCAAGCACATAAAATGCCCCTTACATTATAGAGGAAACTGCCATATAACCTTTCTCAACCATTCAAGACAGGAGAGCCTTGATACAAAGGACTACTACTATCAATAGTTGCAAAGGGATGATTCTTTTTATCCAGATACAAGTAATTTTAGCATATGGGGTGACTATCATTTATGGTTGAGTTTAAAATGTATTTCTTTTTCTTCCTTTCTTCTTTCTCTCTCCCTTTCCTTCCTCCCTCCCTCCCTTCCTTCATTCCTCTCTTTATTTACTTTTTGGTGCTTCCTTCTTTCCTCCCTCCCTCCTTTTCCTCTCCTTTCCTTCCTTCCCCCCTTTTTCCTCCCTCCCTTCCTTCTTTCCTCCATTTCTCCATCCCTCCCTTTATTTCTCCCCCCTCCCTTCCTTCCTCCCTCCTTTTTTCTTTTATGGGCCAGAACTTGAAACAAGATGTTGGCTCACTGGAATTGATGAAAGCAATGCTTGTGTGCTTGGGTTTGCACCTTTGAGAGTTCACACATTAGCTCACACACATTAGTTCACAAGTTTGGGAGATTCACAAATCAGAATTCAGTATGAGATTCACAAGAATGAGATTCACACCTCCCATAATCCCACTCTCGGAGGAGGAGTCAACCTTTGAGTTTACACCTTTAAAAGAGCATAAAAAGGAGCTGAGTCAGTGGAGTCAGTTCAGTTCCAGAGATTGACAGAGTGAGAAGTAAGTCAGTTGGAGATTGAGAAGCTAGGAGTCAGAGTTGAGCTAGAGGCAGAAGCTGGAAGAGCTAAAAGACAAGCTGCAAGAGCTCTTGGAACCAAGGAGGGAGATAGGCCTCTAAGAAAAGTAACTGAGCTATTTTGGAAGAGAAATTAAAAGATTGGATTTTAACTCCTGGCTGTATTTGAGGTGATTATTGATTTGAATGGAAACTAAGGCTGCCTCCAAAAAAACCTCCCCAAGAAACCTGCTCCCAGAGAAAACCATTATATTTTAGAAAAGAAGAGAATACCACATTCCTCCCTCCGTTTCTCCCTCCCTTCTTTCCTTCCTCCCTCCCTTCCTTCTATCTTTCCTCCTTCCTTTCCTCCCTCCCTCCTTTCTTTCCTTCCTTCCTCCCTCCTTTCCTTCCTTCCTTCCTTCCTTTCCTTTCTTTCTCTCTTTTTTCTTTTCTTAAAATAACCTTTTCAAAGGAATTAAAGTAGTTCTTAAGACTCCTTTTGATAAAGATTTAACAGTCCAAGGGTCACAGTATAATTCTCTATAATTAATTAACTTTTTTTTCAGCTTGTGTTATCTCTGTGGAAATTCATGAAAAATAATGAAATTTGGAAACATGCTAAGAAGTGAAGTGGAAAGAATACAGAGATATTTTAAAATTATGAAACACTTTTCTTTAAAATATTAAATGCCTGAAAGTTGAGGTTTATTGTTTTAAAGATCCAATTATATGATTATTTTAAAAAGTAGAATATCTAATTGTCTCCAGAAAACCATTTAAAATTAATTTTATAATATTTTAAATATAATACTTTATGGTTTAAATATAGTATTTTATGGTTTGCAAAGCATTTTCTACTTATCATTTCATTTGATATTTACAACAAGCCTATAAGGTAGATTGTATCATTACCTGCATTACATATAAACAAAAGTTTAGAGAAATTAAATGATTCATCCAGGGTCACACTAAAGCAATATTCAAACTCAGATCTTTCTGACTTCTTGTCCAATATTCTTTGTACTGGTCTATCTACCTGTCTTCAAAGATTTTGTTATACATAGTTCAAATGTGAATAATTAATAAATCATGTATTTACTTATTTTTATTTTTTTAATAACTTTTTATTGCCAGAACCCATGTCAGGGTAATTTTTTACAACATTATCCCTTGCACTCACTTCTGTTCTGATTTTTCCCCTCCCTCCCTCCACCCCCTCCCCCAGATGGCAAGTAGTCCTATACATGTTAAAGAGGTTACAGTATATCTTAGATACAATATAAGTGTGCAGAACCGAATAGTTCTCTTGTTGCTTAGGGAGAATTGGATTCAGAAGATATAAATAACCCGGGAGGAAAAACAAAAATGCAAGCAGTTTACATTCATTTCCTAGTGTTCTTTCTTTGGGTGTAGCTGCTTCTGTCCATCCTTGATCAATTGAAACTGAGTTAGATCTTCTCTTTGTCGAAGAAATCCACTTCCATCAGAATACATCCTCATACAGTATCATTGTTGAGGTATATAATGATCTCCTGGTTCTGCTCATTTCACTCAGCATCAGTTCATGTAAGTCTCACCAATCCTCTCTGTATTCATCCTGCTTTTCATTTCTTACAGAACAATAATATTCCATAACATTCATATACCACAATTTACTCAGCCATTCTCCAATTGATGGGCATCCATTCATTTTTCAGCTTCTAGCCACTATAAACAGGGCTGCCACAAACATTTTGGCACATACAGGTCCCTTTCGCTTCTTTAGTATCTCTTTGGGGTACAAGCCCAGTAGAAACACTGCTGGATCAAAGGGTATACACAGTTTGGTAATTTTTTGAGCATAGTTCCAAATTGCTCTCCAGAATGGCTCGATGTGTTCACAATTCCACCAACAATGTATCCATGTCCCTGTTTTCCCATATCCCCTCCAACATTCCACATTATATTTCCCTGTCATTCTAGCCAATCTGACAGGTGCATAGTGGTATCTCAGAGTTGTCTTAATTTGCATTTCTCTGATTAATAATGTAAATCATGTATTTAAAATAAAAAAGTAATAAATATTAAAAATATATTGTCTGTGGTAAGTGGTACTATTTACTATTCACTAGAATAACTATTCCAGTAACTATTTACTAGAATAACAGTCTCACTTATTAGTCAATTTATTATTGACAATAAATCATCTTATTTTGGCTCAATGGATATTTTAATAATTCAATATGTGGACCTTGTCTTCAGCAAAGCAGAACAATTTATTCTAAGGATGGATAGAATAAATCCAACAGCAAACATAATAGCATCCCTTGCAAATATTCCCTGACATTTGGTATGGCACCAGAAATCATTGCTTTATAGCACATTTACTAAAGAAACTTTACACTTTTAGCTATACTGGTTTTCAGATAATAACTTAGATCCCCAAACTGCTGCAAAGGAAAAGTCCGTTATTGGGTTCACATCTGAAAACTTTCAAAATAGGACTCACAGAGTATGTATTTATAATAAACATACTCAAAAATAGTGACATTAATATTTTCATTTTAAATATTAGTTGATCTTTTATAATATATATGAGCTAGCTATCTAGTTAGTCATCACGAGAGCCCTGAAGTAAATGCTGCCCATATAAACTCTATAATTCCTATCCCAATTGCTAGTCCCAATGGATTCTCAGATTTGGGTCCCCATAACTTGGCTATATTTCCAAGGAGCAAGATAAAAAAAATGATTCTCTAATGATAATGATTCTCTATCCTCAACAATAATATTCTTCCCACTATGATTACACTTCATTGATCCAACCACAAGTGGATTAAAGAAGAGAGTATTTAATGAGGTAGTACATTAAGAAAAGTCACAAACCATACTTCTGAAAGTCTGTGGCTAACTTTTCTTCAAGTACATATAGATTCCAGAGAAAAGTTGGCTTAAGCCTTAAAAGTACATTATAAAAAGCGACAACTTACAGTTTCTAATTAGTGGAAGTGTTTTTCTCCCAATCATTGGCTACTCAGGAAATTTTATTGAAACATGATGAATTTTTGGCTCTTAATATATATGCTACCATCAGTTGATCCAGGAATGCTTTCCAGAATATTGATAAAAAGACTGGAAATTCTAACTTTTCCAGAATCTGTTATTTATACTCACATAGAATGTTTACCTCGAATCCTACACCAGGAATATTTCTTGTATGGGCCACAATTTCTTTTTCCATTTAATGTTGAGATTGGGTTTACTAATCCGATCTTAAATCCAAAAAATATATATATATATATATTTGTATTGCATTCCTCCAGACTTAAAAAGAATCACAGCAGAAGCTTTTTAAGCACATTAAAGTTTGCAAAGAGTATTTGACCCACACCAACCCTATTATAGATCAAAAGTAGTTTACAGATGAGTAAAACAGAGCTTTTGATAGACTATGAGGAATTGTCCCAGGTAACACAATTGATGAGCATTGGTGTTGGGTTTCAAACCTAAATCTTTTCTTTGTATAAATTTAGAGTACTTCCCACTAAATTCCATTCTCTTTCATAAATTAAAAGTGTACACAATGCTAAGTGAAGCTAGATTTAATCTATATGCCATAGTGTGACATCTGAACATTCAGAACCTCAAATGCAGTTCTCTGAAAGTGCTAAACTTGACTTAGTCCCCTGAATTAGCAAAAATAAACAAAGCTATTGACATAATGGCATAGTAGAAAGAAGGAGTTTAGATTCAGAAAGTCTGGTTTAAATTTCCAGTTTTTGCTGATTTGATCACTTCAATTAACCTCATCTGTATCATCATATCATATCAATATCATATCAATTTCCTCATCTGTAAAAAATAGAAAGAATGCTATTGTGCTATCTACTGTAACTGTAGGTTACTGTGAGGAACAAATGAAAAAATAAACATGAAATCCCATATTACTTTAATTCACTTTATATATTAGAATAGCCTCAAAATAAATTTGCTAAATGTTAAAGCGTCAAAAAATATGAAAACTTGGTTGCTTGGGGTTTAATTTTTAACATGACAATCAAATTTTAGAAATCTAAGATAATTTTCACCTCTTTTATATGCTTTTGCTGGAATAATTTCCATGAAACTTATTTGAAGAAAATTTAGAGAAGTTAATAAAATAAGGTAATAGGATTAAAGTAAATTTTTCAAAGAAATAAATGGCTTGATCAGACCTAGAAGAATTTTTCCCTGTGAAAAATTATGATACATTATTATTGTCCTAATGAATTGAATGTGTGAAGAAGTTTGAAGAGAACATATGATTCACTTGATGTTTCATGGAACCTGTATTCAAATAATATAATTGATACAGGTCATAAAAGCACAAGATATATCAGTGATATATTGGAATAATATGTTTAAGGTTATGTGTAAATGAATATTTTTATGATGACAAAAAAGAATTTGTAGTGTTTTAGGTGATGTGAGTCACTTCTTATGTTAAGCATATTATTAATATAATTTTCACAATATTTATAAGAAGTGTTTGAATTGGGCCTTACAATAGTACTCTATTAGTTGAGGCCCAGATTTGGAATGAAATGAGACACTCATAAATCACTGAACAGCTAATAAAATGGAGTTCATTTCTTAATAGCAATCATATGCAACAAAGACATTGAGATACTAATCTTCAGCTTTGGTAGATGAAATTTCCCTTACTCCTCATTGAAAAGTGTTTTTTCGGCATATCATGAGACAGACTATGACTACTTATGTGACCTCAGACACTGATTTTTTCCAAGATCAAAAACACTTTGTGTGACGGAGGACTCCAATGGGAAGGTGCTAGATGATGAAATTAGGCAAAATAAAACAAACAAACAAAATCAGTCTCTTTCCTTATCTGGGATTAATTCACATTGAATCTTCCCATAGGTCATGGGCAAGTCCTTCTGGAAATCCAGCAACAGTTTCTACTTTTGTGAACTAAGCTCCCACACCTGCTCAGGCATTGTCTATCGCTTGCATTACCCAAGACAATCACTAGAGTAAGCATCCAAGTTTGCTTTTCCAATCCCAGTTGTCTTGTACCAAGAGCTCAAAGTTCTGTTCTCCCACCCGCTGCCCCACGGGACCACTGACAGTTGGGGAACCATGCGATCAGAAAGCCAGACGGAAGTAACACCAACCAAGGAAGCCAAGGCAGAGCCTTAGTTTATCTAAATCGTTTTGAACTCTTATTAAAGCTGCAAAACGATGACTCTAAGTTCAGTTGACCTTGGCATTTCAAAAGATAAACCAGCGGAGTCAGATAACATTTGTTGTCGAGTCCTTTCTGACTATTCTAGAGAGATCTGTGAACTCTTTACAAAGGAGGGAAAGGAAAAGAAGAATTATAAGCAAACTGAAGGAAAACCCTCTGGCTCTTTGGGTTCTTCGGAACAATGTAAGATCTTGGCTCACACCTCTGGAAGAAAGCCTGTGAGTAAGAAGCCCTCAAGTTTTAAGAATGAAACCAAATTATTGAATGTGGCAGATTCCATTGCTTTAGAAAACAAATGGTGTAAGAAATGGGCTAACTGTCTCAAGGCCAAAGAAAATACTACTGTCCAAAACCAAAAAGGCACCAATCCCCAAAAAGAAATCGAGGAAATAACAGAGGGAGAATTGGATGCCTTACGCTCTTTCTGCACCGCGAGGATAAATTTGATGTCTAAGCAGAGAAAAAAAAATAGAACTAAAAAGCTGCAGCATAAACCAGAAGGAGAAAATCATGTGTCAGAAAAGTCAGACCTCTCTATATCTGTGCAGCAGGTAAATAAACTGAATCTAAAAGACTCAAAGGCACCTGTGAGAAAAATAGCAGAAAAAAAAGAACCTAATTCAACACATAATTCTGACCATAACAAGAAAAAAGAACTTAAAAAAGTTGCGTCCATGACAAACAAAAAGTCCTTTCTAGAATTAACTCGAATACAAGAAAAAATGGAAGAATACAAGTATATCAAAGATACTCTCATCCTCATTGCAGAAATCCACAAAAACCTTCCCAGACTTTCAGATGAGCCAGACAAAGTGTGGAAAAAATTAAATATAGAAGGTCATATTAAATAAACGACCTTTTCATCTTCATATTCAGCCCACCTAAAGCAGTGCAACCAGAGAGCTTCTAACTATTAATAATAACATGATCAATAAATAGCTCTGTGGAAAAAATAAAATTAAGGAGCTGGCTGTGATTATTTCTAGATACTTTACAGATTTTTTGTGTCTTTTTTTCCTACTCAATTGGGCCAAGTTATGCCAAATAAAAATAGTCTATAAAATGATACTTTATACCTGGAAAATACATACATACAAACATATATACATTGTATATATATATATATATATATATATATATATGTATATTAGTAATTGATAATTAGTAATTATTGGTAACTAATATATACAAAAATATAAGTAATTGAGCATATGTCCTTATAGAGTTATAATAAATTTCTATTGGAATATGATAAGACATTTTCTTAGAGTAAAAATTTGAGATTTTCTTAAATGGAATGAAGGTGGCAATCAACATTCACATGTGAGGAGCAATTAGAGCTCCTAATCATGCAGTCATGTAAGGAATTGGAAAATTCTATCTCCTTTCTTTTTTTCTCCCCTTCATATCTCTATAAACTCTTCTCTCCATTGTTCTATTCCTAAAAACTAGAGTCTGAAATCCCCAGAAATAAAGTTTGGTTCATGTTAGAGGAGGAGCACAATTTGTGAGTGTATTACTATAGACCAGTAGTTTACCTTTTGTGATGGTGAAAATCTTAATTTTATTTTTAAAGATTTATTTATTGAAATTTTTTATATTGCTCACATTTCAGAATATATCCTTCTTCATTCAAATACTCAGACAGCCTTCTCTCTTTTTTAAAGATAGTGGATAGAGAAAAACAATTCAGCAAAATCAATCAAGACATTAACTATATCTGCCAGATTGTCCAATATTCTACTCAACTCTTCCCTAAAATCAGTTTTAGCTAAGTTTAGGTTTTTGGAACTATATTTCAAAAAAACTGTTTTAGATGGACCCTTAAAATCTTTTTTTTTAAGATTTTGAAATATCTAGTACCATATGGTACCAAAGACAAAAGGTGAATTAAAACAGAAAAGAATTACAAATCAGAATTATTCTAAATCTAATACAAATAGATTATTTAGTCAAAATAATGTGATTACTTGCTATCAAATGTTTGTAAAATCTGAATCACATTAGACTTGATAACTTGCCTTGAAAATCTTTTATAACAGTCTTCTATTCCTTTAAATTTCTACCCTCCAGGATATAAGGAAACTATTTTACTCTTTTTATTTGATTTTTAAATTTTTTTGAAATGAATTTTTTTTTACTTTCACATGAATTTATAACTTTTTTTCAAATGCTGAAAATATCCTGGAAAATTAAGTGAAGGAACTAAGATTTAATTTTCTTTCCCATTCCAAATATGATCATTAATGACATCATGAATGGAATTTATAATCAAAAAATTGGCTGAAGATGAAAGTAGAAAACTGGAGATTTTATCTTTGACCTCATATAGCTCATTTCATTATCTTATTTTCATTGTATATGCATATCTTATTTTCATTGACTATAAAATGATGGTAATTTTGTTTATTTCATTTTCCTTATAAGTTAGCTTTTGCTATTCTGTTGAATACCATGCTATCTGCCAAGAGAAATACCATAGACTAAATGATTCTGCTTTTGAGGTTATAACCAATATATTGTTATGATTGAATGTATAGTTATGATTAAATATTTTAAATAATCAAAACCACCTAATTCATTGAGAAATACAACTGTCTATAATCTTTTGTCTATGACCTATCTAATATAGGTATGGGTGTATTTGTAAATATGTTATGTATATTAACATGTAAAATACATAATGATTCGTTATGTAAAAAGACACATTTTGAAGCCAGGAAGTCAGTATAAGTCCTGAATTTATCACATAATACAATGTGATCTTATTGAGCAAGTCATCTAACTTCTATCTCCAGGATATTCTCTAAGATTTTGTTCTAGAAAAGGCGAATTTTGGTAAATTTCTACCAAAAAGCTCTGAAAACTGATGAAATCACAGGTCTGGACAAAAATATATGTTGATTAGTCATTGTTCTCTCTCTGTGTCTGTCTGTCTCTGTCTGTCTGTCTGTCTGTCTTTCTCTCTCTCTCTCTCTCTCTCCTTATTTTTGTTTCCCTTCAGCTATATGGGCAAAGATATATATATATATATATATATATATATTTAAATCTCCTGGCAGAACTGAAACTGAATCTCCAACTACAAACTCCTCCAAAAAGTTGTTCAGGAAGAAATTTAATAGTTTCTCCTGTGGCTTAGTTTGTCTGTCTCTGTGTGCTCCTGAAATTAATTTCTGCTGTTTATCAGTTGTACCTGACTCTTTGTGACCCTACTTGGAATTTTCTTGGCAAAGATACTTGGCAGGAAAAAAACCTTAAAAAGGTGATGTCTCAAAAACACATTTGCTAAACTTAAAAAACAAGCAAGTTTCTTGCTATTTAATAAAAATGGAGTTCCACTTGTCAGAAATAAGTGCATGAACCCCTCTTCTCCAATTTTACAGATTTGGCAATACATTTCCCAGACAATGGAGAGCATGCATTAAAATAAAATATTTGTATTAGTCATCATTTCACCTTAGACAAGATACTTACTTTAAATTTTAGAAAATTCATTTTATGTCATTCACAATGAAAATTCTCTTATTGACTCTCTAGCTTTAAGAAAACCTCATGGTTTCCTGGATAAATTTTCTTCATATAATAATTTTCAAAATCAATAACATTTAAAAATAAGTGATATGTGGAGTATATTAGGAAAAAATTACCCCTAAATAATTTAATTTAGAAATGTAACCATGACTGAAAACATTTTTATATCAGGAGAAATATGCCCTCCTCATTAATTGAATTTCTCATCTTATAGCCATTTATATAAATCCCAAGATAAATGAATATTCTCAAGGTATGAAGATTGAAGAAAAAAAAGCAGTGTCAGTGAAGGAATTATCTGGAGATGGTTGCAATTGATAATGAGAGGGCAGTGTTAGCATCTGATTTCTTCCCCAACCATTTCTTTGCTTTTTATATAGAAGGAGAATCTCTTTGTAAAGAGAGCTGAGAAGCATGTATCGTTTAGACCAAAATAGTCAATATATAGAAAACAATATTATCATTTAGATACCTATTTTATTGCAGTGATCAAATCAATAGTGAAATAAAATCATGGAATATATAAGTAATTTCCATTAGTAAATTCTATAGCTGTCACTTTAGAACAAGAAGGGCTAATCCTAGATTAATAGCATGTATTGAAGGACATCTGTTGTAAATAACATACCAGGAATTAAATACATGTTTCTTAAGCTGTTGGCAAGTTGAGTTATTGATGTATTTTGAAATTAAAAACATTAAGGGGCAACTAGGTAGCACAGTGGACAGAGCTCCATCTCTTGAATCAAAAGGACTTGAGCTTAAATCTGGTCTCATACATTTAACACTTCCTACCTAGGTGACCCTGGCAAGTCACTTAACCCCAATTGCTTCAGGAAAAAAAAAATTATACTGATGAAACCATGTGCTTAAGCTTTACTGAAAACAAACTGAAATGAAATTTAACTCTTAAAAATTAAAATAGTTAGTAATTGTAGGAAAAGTTATTTTTCAATAATTACAATTCATATCAATGTATAATTCAAATAGAATAACTAGGAAAACATTTTTTTTGTATTTTAGCTAAAAGCCCACTATATTGATACTGGGAAGATCAGGAAGAAAAAAAAAAATTCCAAAATCAAATACCTTTGGATTAACTGAATTTCCTAAGACCACAGTTTGTTTAATCATTTTTTCAGTTGTCTCCAGCTCTTCATGACCCCATTTGGAGTTTTCTTGGCAAAGATACTGGAATGGTTGGCCATTTCCTTCTCAATCTCATTTTACAAATGAGGGGATGAGGTAAACAATGTTAAGTGACTTGTCCAGTGTCACATAGTTTGTTAATATCTAAGGCCAAATTTGAATTTAGAAAGATGAGTCTTCCTTTATCCACTGTGCCACCTAACTGCCCTAAGATCACAGTTAGGAAATGGCAAAACTGGGATTCATACTCAAGGTTTGACTTCAAATCTGTTGCTTCTTTGATCCAGCATATGTAAGATTATATTTTAATAAAATTGTTATTTTCTAACTAACAAGTAGGTTTTATTGTGTAATTTAGCCTTAATAGAGAGTAACATGAAGTATAAAAATGTAATATATCTCTAGAATAATCTGTCATTGAGATTTTAGCTGCAATTTTTATAGAATGTAAGAGGAATAACAGATTTGAACAGATGGAAATTTTAGATAGCACTTGATTTTCATTTTGTTAATAGAACTTATGGATAATGAAAGAAAATATGAGAAGTCTTTATTAAAAAAGATATTTCTGTCATATTATTATACAAGGGTAAAGGTTTGTGTACTCTTACAGAAGGATGGGATAGTAGACTATCTCCATAGTATCATATGCAAGTATATTTAGTGTACTCGGCTCCCATGCCCCATGATACTTTGAGTTCTTCTTTCAATGAAATTGAAAGATATATAATCATTTACTAAGAACATATATTAAAAAAAAAACTTCTCTTCCAGATGTTCTAGTTCTTCATAATGTATAAAATAATTGGGATAATAAGACTTAATATTTATTTAACATTGTTATATTTTTCATAGCGATTAACATTTGTTACCTCATTTTATCCTCATAGCAATCCTGTTAGCTAAGTATTATTATTACTTTTCTTTTTCTTTTTTTTTTCTGTTTTTTTGAGGCAACTGAGGGTTAAATGACTTGCCCAGGGTCACATAGCTAAGAAGTGTTAAGTGTCTAAGACCAGATTTGAACTCAGTTCCTCCTGATTTCAGGGTTGGTCCTCTATCCACTGCACCACCTAGCTGCCTCCTATTGCTCTTTTTTTTCAGATGAGGACATTGAAGCCCAAAGAAGGTAAATGATTTTCCCAGTTACACAACCAGTGTCCAAGGTAGGATTTGGATCAAGGTCTTTCAGATTCATTTCAAGTCTGATTATGTATCTATCTAGTCATCTATCTATCATGTGTAATGAGTACGTTATACACATACACACATACACAGTGTATTTGTCTATATACAAACATAAAGACACATACATATGTATAATTGAAATGTACATTTAACTTCAGTTAAAGAAAATTGCATAAAGAAAATAAGTTTAATAATAAATCATATGCATTTAATTAATATTATACATATTGATATTTAACTTTCATAAAATTATAAATTTAGTGAAATATATATATAGAGAAATGTTTTTATTTTTTATTTGCTCTATTGATACATTATTAATATATACAGTTGTTACTGATCTCTCCACTATGTATCTCATTTTTTCTCCAATCAAATGTATGTACATATATATTCATATATATTACTTATATATAATTTATTCTCTTAGGCTAGTCCTCTAAGAAATATGTTGTTCTCTATCTTCAGAAATTTGTACAGGGTACTCTTTCAGGTTACTTTCATCTCACTTCCTAATCCACTCATATCACATCTCTTTTTAAATCATGCTTATTAGGATATATGTCATATCTTCTTTAGTAAGTTCCTTGAGACAAAACTATGTGATTTGCCTTTACTATATCCTTATATTTAGTGAACAATTAATAAACGAATGACCATTGTATAATTTAGTGATCTCTGACTTAATAAATTAATAAGAATATGCAACTAATGAAACTGGAACATATCAACATTGGCATTTTTGCTAAAAAACTACAACAATAATAATAATTCACATGTATATGGTGCTTTAATGTTTAAAAAGTACATTTTACAAAACAATTATAAAAGGTACTTAATTTAAAAATTAAACCAATTTTACTGATGGAGGAACAAAGCTGAGGCTCAAGAAAGACATAGTAACACAGCAAGTAAGTTTTAGAGCCATGTTTAAGTACAAGTCTTTCACTTGCAAATCCAAGATGTTTCTGATTATGAGGGAATCAATTTCATCATATTCAAAAATAAGAACAACAACAAAAAGCCCTCAGTTTCTAAATCATCTTAGAGTGATCCCAATGAGTTTGTAGAACACCCTGGAGTTAACTGTTACTTATGAGGAAACATCTCTTATAGGGAATTAACAATTTTTTTTTAAATGGTATTAAGAATTTGACATGGTATAATAATGGTATGGTCTGGTAAAGCTCCAAAGGAAGGAAGAAGGAAAGATAGTGAAAGTTAGTGTTGGGGACAAAGCTGTCCAGAATTATGAAATCTGCCAGAGACTAGCAGACTTCTCAAAAGTATTGTGCATATGTCCTTCATTCCTTCTTTAAGAAGAATATTAAAATATGTATGTCTTTATTTCTTGACACAAAATCTTCTGTTATGCTGGAAGTACAGTAGACCCTCATAACCTGTAGTGTTCTGGTTGGTTTTCTGGAGGTCTTGGGACAAGCCTTTGTTTCAATAGAATAATCACCATGAGAATAACTAGGGATAAAGTCCAAATACTTTATTATCTCCTTCAAAGTCTGTTTCCTTGCCTGGGGCCCAGACTAGTTTTCTTGAGGTCCTCCGGAATGTGTCTTGGTTTCTATGGGGGAGGCAGAAGTACCACCATGACAGTCTCTGTCTTTAAGTCTGTCTCACTCTGACAGCTTGTGCTCCAGCCTCCAACCACTGTCTTCCCCCAGTCTGTTCCAGTCCCCTTCCAAGTCTGACCCTGGTCCTTCTGAGTCTGTCTCTGGCTGAGGTTGTCCTAGTTTATATGCAGTATACTAAGTATAAACCAATCATTATATCACCAGGGAATCATTATTTGTTGTTAGAGGAACTAGAGAACTATTAATCACCATGCTAAACTAGATAACCATTGTCTTATCAATTGCACTGACTTAACACTTTGTAAGAATCCTTGTTTCAAGTAGAGTTCTGGCCCATAACAATAACCTAGTTATATTATTGATCATCAATGGAGCTTTGACTTTTATCAGTTTCTAAAGTGGTCTGATTACCCATTGATAGACAGCCTAGTATTTTTCTACTCCTGGGAACTCACCATATTGGAGATTTAGTATAGTATAGTATAGTATAGTATAGTATAGTATAGTATAGTTTAGATGCTGGACTGTTTTAATATACTGCATCTCAGGACTTCCAAACTTGACAGATACAATAATTCCAGCTTTTTAGTATCGAGAATTATAGGTATGAACCACCTTGCCTATCTATCTCGATCTCTGTCACTGTCTATCTTTGTCTCTCTGTGTCTTTCTGTCTCTCTCCATCTATCTATTTATTAGTCTACCTTTTAATCTATCTGTATTTTTCATTATTTGTATTTTTATATATTTTTAAAAATTTAAATTAAATTTAAATTTAAAAATCTTAATACTTTGTTGTTGCTATTGGTTTTATTGAAAGTGATATTTTTATGACTGTGAGCACTAGGTTTACCTTAATGATTTTTTTTCACTTTTAATCTCATGATGTGTGTAAAAGATTTAAAAAAAAAACAATTTTGTAGTAACTTTAATGAAAATAGTTGCTAAAAGCTATAAAGGAAGCAGGTATGGATGGGGAAGTGATGAATCCCCAGACTAGTACTGAAACAATATAAGAGAAGCCAGGCTAAGAGCTTCTGGCACCTGAGAGAGGTAGCAATGGTATCTTGTGTAAAAATCATTAATATCTAGCAGATATCACTGTACATCCAATGTGAGAGACATCATTGTCACATTAATAAAATGTTATCCTAATGAATGCTGGAATTATTTACTATTTAGCCTCTGGACTATCACCTCAAAAATTAAATATAGTGGTAGTTCCAAAAGTAAATTTGACTTGTAGATTGAAAGTTTGTTTTTAAATTGACTTTTTGGAATACCAAACGTATCGGTTTGGTTCTTGGAACAAAAAGTCCTTACCAAGTCACAAAATCTTTTCAACCACTTGGACAGTGGTAGAAATGACATTTTTGGATCTTAGGTCCAATGATTCTGGGTGAGAACATATTGAAAGTTCCAATGGAAAAAATCTTTTGGGAACCATTTGAATATTTGTCACCTAAACTTCCAGATTATTGGATGGGGTTGGACCTTCAAATGGTGACAATGGTTTGTTTTCAACAAGTGTTAGTCTAAATTTGATTCTTTTATGGCTGAAAGTGACTGCTTGAGTGTTTGGAAGCAATAATAGTTTTTTTTAACTTTTTATTATAGTAAGATTATTTTTAATACACATTGCTTTATGAATCATATTGGAAGAGAAAAATCAGAGCAAAAAGAAAAAAAACATGGGAAAGACATAAAAACAAACAAACAAACAAAAGAGAAGTGAACAGAGCATGTGTTGATTTTCATTCAGTCTCTTTCCTTTTTTTTTCCTAGATGTAGATGGGATTTTCTGTCCAAAATCTATTGGAATTGCTTTGTATCATTGAACTACTGAAAAGAATTAAGCTTTATTTTAAACAGAGTATTCCTGATACTGCTTGTTTCATTCAGCATCAGTTCATGTAAATATTTCCAGGTCTTTCTATAATCTGCTTGTTCATCATTTTTTATAGAATACTATTCCATCATATTCATGTGACACAACTTATTCAGCCATTCCCCAGTAGATGGGCATTCACTCCTTTTCCAATTTTTTGCTACCATAAAAAGAGCTGCTGCAAACATTTTTCCACATATGGGTCCTTTTTCCTCCTTTATGATTTCCTTGGGATATAAATGCAGTAATGGTACTTCTGGATTTTGACTGTGGAATGCACAGTTTTATAGCTATTTGGGCATAGTTCCATTTTGCTCTCCAGAATGGTTGGATCATTTCAAAACTCCACCAGCAATATATTAGTGTCCCAATTTTCCCACAAACCCACCAACATTTATCCTTATTTTTTCTTGCCATCTTAGCCAATCTGAGAGATATGAGGTAGAACCTCAGAATTGTTTTAATTTGCATGTGTGTAATCAATAGTGATTCTGAGCATTTTTTCATATCACTACAAATGACTTTAATTTTGTCATTTGAAAATTGTCAGTTCATATCCTAATTCCCTAATATGTAGATTTTTGGATTATTTTCTAGTATTCTCCTAGTATATAATCATTTCATACACAAAGAGTGATAGTTTTATTTCCTCATAGCCTATTCTAATTCCTTTAATTTCTTTTTTTCTTATTTGTAAAGATATTTTTTTATTTCTACTTATTTGTAGTACAATATTGAATAATATTGGTGATAAATGGGCATCCTTGTTTTTCAGCTGATCTTATTGGGAATTCATCCAGCTTCTCTCCATTACAAATAATGTTTGTTATAGGTTTTAGATAGATAATGCTTATTATTTTACAGAAAGCTTATTTTATCCCTATACTCTTTTGGGTTTTTAATAGGAATGGTGTTATGTGTTGTTTAAAGTTTTTCTGCATCTCTTGAGATTATTACATGATTTCTGTTGGTTTTGTTATGAATATGGTTGACTACAGTAATACTTTTTCCTGATATTGAATCAGTCCTGCATTCCTGATATAAATCCCACTTAGTCATAGTATATTATCCTGTTGATAACTTGCTATAATCTCTTTGCTAATATTTTATTTAAATTTTTTGCATCACTATTCATTAAAGAGATTGTTCTATACTTTTCTTTCTGTATTTTGTCCCTTCCTAGTTAGTTATCAATGCCATATATGTGTCATGGAAGGAATTTTGCAGAACTCCTCTTTTACTATTTTTTGCAAATAATTTACATAGTATTGGAATTAATTGTTCTTTAAATGTTTGGTAGAAGGCACTTGTGAATCTACCTGGCCCTGTAGATTTTTTCTTGGGGAACTCATTAATTTGTTCGATTTCTTTTTTTTTTTATGGGACTATTTAAGTATTTTATTTCCTCTTCTGTTAACCTGAGTAATTTATATTTTTGTAAATATTATCCATTTAAGTTAGAGTGTCATACTTGCTGCCATAGAGTTGGGCAGAGTAACTCCTAATTATAGCTTTAATCTTTTTCTTCATTGGTGGTAAGTTCTCTCCTTTCATTTTTTATGCTCATGATTTGGTTTTTTCTTTCTTTCCTTTTTCTGATCAAATTACCCAAAGGTTTATCTATTTTTGTTATTTTTTTTTCATAAAACCAACTCTTGGTTTTGCTTCTACAATAGTTTTCTTAGTTTCTATTTTATTAATATCACCTTTGGGTTTCAAAATTTCTAATTTGGTATTTAATTTAGGCATTTAATTTAATTTGTGCTTTGTCTATTTTTTTAGTTGCCTGTCTAATTCATTGATCTCTTCTTTCTCTATTTTATTTATTTGGTTATTTGAAGACATAAAATTTTCCCTAAGAACTGCTTTGGCTGCATCACATAGATTTTGGTATGTTGTAACTAAGAGTTATGTCTGTGTTTGTAGTTTTTTTTAGTTCTGGTTTTTCAACAGATATGATTGAAAGTCTCTTACTTCATTGAAGCTACATCTCATCCCCTGAAAGATAATGCTGAGTCTCTGTGCGTAATTAATTCTTGGTTTTAACCCCAGGTCTTTTGCCTCCTGATTGTGGTATTCCAGGCCCTTCACTCCTTCATTGTAGAAGCTGCTAGAACCTGGGTAATCCTGCCTGTTAATTAATATTTGAATTGTTTTTGGCTGGCTGTTTCCAGTATTTTTTTCTTTGATATTGTAGTTTTGGAGTTTTTCAACAATATTTCTTGGAGTTTTCCTTGTGGAATCTCTTCCTAGAGGTGATCGATAGATTCTTTCAGTGAGTATTTCCCACTCTGTTTCTAAAATATTGGGTCAGTTTTCCTTAATGCCCTCTTATAGAATGCTAAACAGGTTCTTTTTTTTTTTTTTTTTTTTTTTGGTCATTGCCTTCAGGTAAGCCAATGTTGTTTAAATTTTCTCTTCTGGATCTATTTTCCAGCTCGGCTATTTTGCCAGTAAAGTATTTCACATTTTCTTGCATACAATTCATTCTGCTGAGTGGATTGAAAAGGAGTTCTGACTACTCTCTCTTTATAGTTAAGTCACGAGAGTATACAGTGCAAATATTGTTTGCATTCATCTGTAAAGATAGTTGGTCCTTTAAGAGGAACTTTAGAAACCTTTCCTTCAAGAATCCATTGCCAATTATGTAATAGTCCGGTGATCTTTAATGAAGACCCATGTGTGAAATTTGGAGCTGTGCCCAATAAAGTTTGCAACTCTGAGGTGGTTTTGCAGCATGCATTAATTTGTGCAATGATATAAATGGTGTATATCTTGTCAGTCTTATCCCAGATAATTGTACTGCTCACTTAATGGCCTTTAACAAAATTCTAGCCACAAGCACTGGGTAAGGAGTAAGACTTTGATCTGATTATGCTGGGATGGTTACCCACTTGATCACACTGTGCCTCTGATTAAGGACTGCTGTGGGTGCCTCTTTTTGTAGCAAAAACTGATATCTCCAAGAGTTTTCGAGTGTTTTTCAACCACACTGGATAAAGCAAGTTCAACTTCTCTCAAAGCCTCTTGAGCTTCTTTTGTAAGCTGGAATGGTGATTTTAAAGCACTGTCTCCCCATAAAATGTCAATAATGGTTGTAATTGATAGGTAAAGCCTACACTGGAGACATCTATTGAATATCTCCTATCAGTTTCTGAAAGTCATTTAAGGTGCTCAACTTCTCTGTTCTTAAAGAAAGTTTTTTTTTTAATATTATTATTATTATTATTACTTTTATAAATGCTTTTCTTACTGGAGTAAGAGCAGTAGCCACATATATTTGCCACATAATAGAGCTATTTTTTCATTCCTTGTGGCAAAACTGTCCATTCATATCTTTTATGAAGCTTAGCTAAATTAATGCTGGGCACTGAAAATGCAAATCTTTTCATATCCTCCTTATCCAGAAGAATAGAATAGAAACAATCCTTAATGTCTATAACCCAAAGAGACCATTCTCTGGGCAACTGAGTAGGAGATGGAAGTCTAGGCTGAAGAGTTCTTAGAGTTTCCATCTATTCATTTACTTTTCTTAAATCAGTCAGCAGCCTCCACTTTCCAGATTTCTTTTTTTTTATAACAAATACAGGGGAATTACAAGGACTTAGAGAAGAGTGTAAATGTCCTTGGTCAAATGCTCCTGTACCATATCTAATAAGGCCTGAATTTTATCACTTGATAAGGGCTACTGTTCTACTCACACTGATGTATCAGTTTTCCATTAAATGGGAACAGGTGAGAGTATTGGCAGGCCTTCAACAGCAGCCCTGCCTCAAAAGCCAAAGTACTCAATTGTAATCCTAACTGTTGTAAGATGTCTCCTCCCCATAGATTGATGTGGATTTTTTCTACTACAAAAGGAGTTAAAACTCCTGTTTCACCTTCAAAACAATAGAAGGCAATAGAATGCCCTCTCTATTCTATGGTCAAGATTCTTTTCTGTTTTTTCCTCATTTTCCTTCCTTTTGGGATTTTCCCTTTTTATTTTTAAGATAGATTTCTACTCCTGGATACCAGGGAACACTGTCCTAAGCTTCCCTGCAGCTCTTAACCTTGGTTTTGAGCACAGGGTCCCTTTGTCTTTTTAGGGACTAGATTTGTCTGCTCTGTTCAGGAAACAACCTGGTTTCCCAGAGTTTGCATTATGGCTGGGACTGGAAGCTGTCCTATGATTTCCTACTCTACTGAGACAGGACTGAGGGTCTCATTTGCTGATTTGTTGTAGTTAAGACCCTCTCACCAGATTTTCCAGAGTCTATCTGACCTGGGCTGAACACTCGTTTCAATGCAGTGAAACTTACCTTTCTTGAAGTTTTTTTCAGTCTACTTCAGCTGGAGAGGGGTTTCATTCCATCAGACTCTGTTGAGAGACTTGGCTTCAGGTTTCTTTTTTTTTTTTTTTTTTTTTTTTTTTTTTAATAGCCTTTAATTTACAGGATATATACATGGGTAACTTTACAGCATTAACAATTGCCACACCTCTTGTTCCAATTTTTCACCTCTTACCCCCCCCCTCCCTAGATGGCAGGATGACCAGTAGATGTTAAATGTATTAAAATATAACTTAGATACACAATAAGTATACATGACCAAAACATTATTTTGCTGTACAAAAAGAATCAGACTCTGAATTATTGTACAATTAGCTTGTGAAGGAAATCAAAGATGCAGGTGTGCATAAATATAGGGACTGGGAATTCAATGTAATGGTTTTTAGTCATCTCTCAGAGTTCTTTTTCTGGGTATAGTTAGTTCAGTTCATTACTGCTCCATTAGAAATGATTTGGTTGATCTTGTTGCTGAGGATGGCCTGATCCATCAGGACTAGTCATCATCTAGTATTGTTGTTGAAGTATATAATGATCTCCTGGTCCTGCTCATTTCACTCAGCATCAGTTCGTGTAAGTCTCTCCAGGCCTTTCTGAAATCATCCTGTTGGTCATTTCTTACAGAACAGTAATATTCCATAATTTTCATATACCACAATTTATTCAGCCATTCTCCAACTGATGGACATCCATTCAGTTTCAGTTTCTAGCCACTACAAAAGGGCTGCCACAAACATTCGTGCACATACAGGTCCCTTTCCCTTCTTTATAATCTCTTTGGGATATAATCCCAGTAGTAACACTGCTGGATCAAAGGGTATGCACAGTTTGATAACTTTTTGAGCATAGTTCAAACTACTCTCAAAATGGTTGGATTCGTTCACAACTCCACCAACAATGAATCAATGTCCCAGTTTTCCCACATCCCCTCCAACAATCATCATTATTTTTCCTGTCATCTTAGCCAATCTGACAGGTGTGTAGTGTGTCTTAGAGTTGTCTTAATTTGCATTTCTCTGATTAATAATGACTTGGAGCATCTTTTCATATGACTAGAAATAGTTTCAATTTCTTCATCTGAGAATTGTCTGTTCATATCCTTTGACCATTTTTCAATTGGAGAATGGCTTGATTTTTATAAATTAGAGTTAATTCTCTATATATTTTGGAAATGAGGCCTTTATCAGAACCTTTGACTGTAAAAATATTTTCCCAGTTTATTGCTTCCCTTCTAATCTTGTCTGCATTAGTTTTGTTTGTACAAAAACTTTTCAGTTTGGTATAATCGAAATTTTCTATTTTGTGATCAGTAATGATCTCTAGTTCTGCTTTGGTCATAAAAACCTTCCCCTTCCACAGGTCTGAGAGGTAAACTATCCTATGTTCCTCTAATTTATTAATAATTTCATTCTTTATGCCTAGGTCATGAACCCATTTTGACCTTATCTTGGTATACGGCGTTAAGTATGGATCAATGCCTAGTTTCTGCCATATTAGTTTCCAATTTTCCCAGCAATTTTTATCAAACAGTAAGTTCTTATCCCAAAAGCTGGGATCTTTGGGTTTGTCAAAGACTAGGTTGCTATATTTGTTGACTGTTTTATCCCTTGAACCTAATCTATTCCACTGATCAACTAATTGGCTTCAGGTTTCAAGGGAAACTGGGAGAGCTCAAGCAACTTCCTGACTTCACTCCTCCATCTTGGAAGCAATAAATTTAATGAAAATATGGAGATGTCAAAGAGGAAAAGGAAGTGAGAACTGTGCCATACAACATCTTTGTTTAAGAAGGGATTATACTTCAACTAGTGGTGATGCTATGACAAATGGATAGTTCTTACATTCTCATTAGTAAAAGGTCTTGTACTCCTATGAGGGAAGATATGAGTCCCAAGTTAGAACAATCATGTTCAAGTAATGAATTGTCTACATTAAATGTTTTTAGATTTGAGTCTCCTTATATATTAGTCCCTAGTTGCTATTACTGAGGATACAAATATACTGATTTAGAAACATTGAGAGCAAGATCTGGAAAAAAGATTCTTGGGACTATCTAGGTAATAAATATTTAAAATTTTATAAGAAAACTGAAACATTTTCTACAATTTTTTTTCCATGTCAGGCTCATGGCTACAATCTTTACACATACTATTATTATGGTTAATCATTCAACTCATATAATATAGCAACTTGATAAAAAAAAAGAAAAAAAAGATGAGAAGAAACTTTGAATAACTAGTTATAGAACAGAGACATTTTGAAAAAAAGGAATTCCAAACTTTATTTAAATATACTCTTTTTATATTAAAAATAGTCCCACCTATCCCCAATTTTCTTAAACAATTCCTTTTGGATGATTTTCTTAGCTTAAATTTTATTCAAATAATGTATAAAATTTATTACATTTTTAAAATGTCATAAAAAATAAATCATACATATATGATAAAAATAATAGAGAGTTATTGGAGTGGAAAAATCCCAAAATAATGGAGAATATTTGATTTAAATACTTTCCTTATCAAAAATGATGATTAGAGATATAACAGATATTATACTACTTTCAATTTTCCTAGAAAGATTATTTACTTTTGATTTAAATACCTTATGGATTCAAAGGCAGAAAAAGTAATGCTAAGAAACAGCTCATCTGTGCTATTAGCTCTGAGAGGCTGAGTGATGATAGAATATCTTGTCTACATTATAGTTCCCAGGCAGACAACATCAATTAATAAGCACTTCCAAAATATCTATTATATTTTACAATATGCAGGGAGATAAAACTATAAACAAATAATGTGTGATTTCATCATTGTCAGATTCTTGCTCATACAGCAATATTAAAGTTCTGAGAGAACAGCAAACATTAGCCCCTGGGGATGGACCTTATGTAAAGCTTTGAAATAATAGAGCAAATCCATCTGATTCTGGATTGTGACCTTAACAGTGGGGGCAGGATAAAGAAGCAACAAATGGTAAGAGACTGATTGAAAATGGAAGATGGAATGGAAAATGGAGGGATGAGGAAGATCTAATTGTATGTGAGGGAGGAAGTTTCAATGTATATCCTCCCAGGGCCGGTCTCTAATTAAATATGGCAGTCAGGCTTGATATGCCTCTGTAAATGAAGCCTCCTCATTCTGCCCAGTTCCTTCCCCCTACTAAGCATCCTTCTGCATGCAGTCTGGGGCCTAACTTCTAGCCTACCCCAGAGAGTGAGAAGGGAAGGAACTCTTAGGCCTACATCCAGTATATCCCTCAATGTAACTATATAATTAAAACTATAATAATTCATTCCAACCAAGCCCTTGCCAAACCCTTCAGCCAGCATGAAATTTTGTTTATCTTATATTTGACCTCATTTAGTTATAGTATATGAAAAAATGATGCTCTAACTTCATTTTTAACTGGATTGTATTTGTCATGTGAGTCACTTCATAGCCTTTGATTTTTTTTCTTTAAACTTTTTTAGACTTTTTTTCTTTAAAAATGCATATTTTAGTAGGGATTGAGGTTGAAAATATCTAATAATTTTGTTTATTGATTCACTCACTCTTCTTTTCCCTCCTCAACATCATGCCAAAAAAATTTAGGTTCACCATCCATGCTTTAAGCTTTGGAAATTCAATTATAAAAATTAAATTTGCACATCATGAGGAGGAAGCAATAATTAGTGTTCCAAGGAAAGATATAGGATATCCATTGTTATTGAGATGGTGTTGAAGAAGTCTGTTATTGGACAAAGATGAAAGATACAGCTAAGCAATACAGAAGTTTTTATTCATAAGTGACCAGCCCTGGAGAATCAGTAAGTGTGATATCTTATTGAGGTATCTATTTAATTCTTATTAGTATTCATCACAACCCTCTATAACCCTCTTACTACAATCTGGAACTAAACTTTTTTTTTTCATATCTTATGTGACATTATTCTTTTTTATGCACACTATGCTCCAGAAATACTGAACTACTATCTCTAAAACTAATCACTTTGCAAACTACTCTTGGAATTTTATGTTAATTTGTTGTGATCAGTTTTTCAAATACTAAGTTAGAGCTATTCTAGAGGAGGAAAACCAGACGGGCCAGTAATTTAAAACTATTTCATGAGGTTTTGTTAAAAGAGAAAAAAAGTTAGGTTGTTAACTTGAGAGAATAGAGGACTTTGGGGGCAAATACTTGAGATCTTGCTAAATGTTAGAGATTCAATTTGTCTCTGGAACCAGAGGGTATAACTAAAACCAATAAAGAAAAGTTAGAGGTAAATAAATTTTAGTTTGACATACAGAAAAACTCTTCCAAAATCAGGATTCTGAAAATGGAATGACATACCATGTTAGCCATTGAGTTCCCTGTAACTGAAATTGTTCAGGTATTAGATGAATAACCAATTGTTAAATATGTTGTAGTGAAAATTGTTACCTAATGCTGCTCCTTAAGTATAAATACTTTCATACCTATGCATGAATATATAATTAAATATTAACACGAAATGTGCAAAATAAACCTTGAAGGCACAGTTCCATTTTAATAGGTTAATCTATGAGTATTTTGAATTTTATATTTAAACATACCACTTGAAAATCAACATGGATTGATTTCATAAGACATAAAATTATTTACTGTAGATAGCTCATTTGTAGACATATCTCATCATATATGTGTCTATTTTGTATGGATAATTTTTTTTAACAATTGTATCTTTAAGATATTTGAGTTTTTATATACCCAGCAACACATAAATATTTCTTTAAATTTAAAACTTTGAAATTACACATATAAACATTTAAAAATATAGGCAAAATATATCAAATGTCCTAATGCTGTTCAAATTATTATAACTTAGCTTTAGAGACACATCATACATACAAATATACATAGTCCCTTGCTTATTTGCCTATCAATTTATTCACTCATTTATTATCTATCTTATGTATTTATCTATCTAATGACCTATTTCTGTCTATCTTTATCCATTAATAGAAGCAACACCCTTATTTCTTTTTTTTTAATAGCTTTTTATTTACAAGTTATATGTATGGGTAATTTTACAGCATTGACAATTGCCAAATCTTTTGTTCCAATTTTTCCCCTTCTTCCCCCACCCCTTCTCCTAGATGGCAGGATGACTATTAGATGTTAAATATATTAAAGTATAAATTAGATACACAATAAGTATATATGACCAAACCATTTCTTTTGCTGTAAAAAAAGAATTGGACTTTGAAATATTGTACAATTAGCTCATGAAGGAAATCCAAAATGCAGGCAGGCAAAAATTTAGGGATTGGGAATTCAGTGTAATGGTTCTTAGTCATCTCCCAGAGTTCTTGCTGGGAAGTTAAATTCATTACGGCCTTTGGAACTGATTTGGTTCATTATTTAAGATGAAGGTCCATGAATTGATCATCAAATAGTTTTTGTTGAAGTATAAAGATCCCTGGCCCTGCCATTTCCTCAGCATGTTCAAAGTCTTCCCAGGCCTTTCGAAATCATCCTGTTGGCTTTCTTATGAACAATAATTTTCTAATTCATATACCACAATTTATTCAGCCATTTCCAATTGTGGGCATCTACTAGTAAGTTTCAGTTTCTAATTACAAAAGGCCGAAACATTCGGACATAAGGTCCTTTCCCTTCTTTATAATCTTTGGGATATAAGCCCAGTAGTAACCTGTGGATTAAAAGATTCAGTTTGATAACTTTTTGAGATATTCCAAATTCTTCCAGAATGGTTGGATATATTCACAATCCCACCAAAATGTATTAAATGTCCCTGTTTTCCAAATCCTCCAAATTCCAATTTTTTCCCTGTCATTCTAGATCACAGGTATTATGGTATTAGGTTGTTTTAATTTGATTTTCTGATTAATAAGACCTTTTGTTTTTCCATATGAACTTTATTTTTTTTCTAGGTCATTAAAAAGTTTTTAGTTGATTTATGGCTAAACAAATAGATTAGTTTAGGTAGTATTGTCATCTTTTATTATATTTGCTCCTTATCCAAAGATATAATATTTTTAATTTTAGATTAGATTAATTTTGTGAAAAGTGTTTTTAGTTTTGTTATATAAGAGTTTCTGATTTTCCTTGGCAGATATATTCTTAAATTTTATACTATCAGTAGTTACTTTAAATGGAATTTTTTGTAACTTATGTTGAATTTTTTTGATAAAGAATGCTGATGATTTATGTGGGTTTTATTTTGTATTTTGCAACTTTGCTAAAGGTGTGGGATTATTTCTAATAACTTTTTAGAATTTGGGGTTCTCTAAATATACTATATATCCAAAGAGTATAAATTTTCTATTGCCTACTCTAATTTTTTTAATTTTTTCAACCTTTTTGCCAAAGCTAGCATTTCTAATATAATATTGAATAGTAATGGGATAGTGGGCAACCTTTTTCATTCCTGATCTTATTAAATGATTTGGTTTGTCCCATTACATATGATGTTTTGATGGTTTTAAAAGATGCTGCTGATTATTTTAAGAAAGTCCATTTATTCCTATATTCTTTAAGTGTTTTTAATAGGAATGGATGTTGAATTTTATCAAATGCTTTTTCAACTTTGGAGATCATATGGTTTTTTTAATATTTATTAATTTATGTAATTTTCCTAATATTGAAGAAGCCCCATTCCTGGTATAACCAATGTTGTGGTGTATTATCCTGAGATGATTTTCGTAGCCTTTTCTAAATTTTTTAAAGATTTTTGACAATTCATTAGAGATTGTTATAATTTTTTTTCTGTTTTCAACCTACCGGTCTAGGTATCAGTACCCTGTCTGTGCATTAAAGGTTTGGTAGGACTTTCATTCCCTATTTTAAAATAATTTATGTAGCATTGGGGCCAATTTTTTTAAATGTTTGGTAGAATTCCTTGTAAATTCATCTGGTCTTGGGGATTTTTCTTAGGGCGTTGATTAATACTTGTTCTATTTTTTTTTAAATGGGATTATTCAACAATTTCCTCCTCTGTTAACTGGGAAGTTATATTTTTGATGAGTTCATTTCTTAGGTTATCAAATTTATTGGCATAAAGTTGGGCAAAGTAACTTTATTATTTTCAATTTCTTTCATTGGTGGGTTCTGCCTTTTCATTTTTAAGCCTTAATTTCATTTTTTTCTCCTTTTTTCTAATAGATTTAAAAACATCTATTTTACTGGGGTTTTTTTCATAGAATCAGCCCTTAGTTTTATTTATTAGTTCAATAGTTTTTTTTTTTACTTTCAATATTATTAATTTCTCCTTTTAATTCAAATTTATTATTTGATTGGGGGTTTTTAATTCAGTCGTTTTTTAGCTTTTTTAATTGCAAGCCCAATTCATTGATCTTCTCTTTCTCTATTTTATTCAAGTAAACTTCTAAGGATATAAAATTTCCTCTTATTACCGCTTTGGCTGCATCCCATAAAGTTTTATGATGTCCATTTGTCATTATCTTGAATAAAATTATTAATTGTATCTATAATTTGCTGTTTCACCCAATCATTCTTTAAGATGAGATTGTTTAGTTTCCAATTACTTTTTGTTCTATTTACCCTTAACTTTTTGTTGAATGTAGTTTTTATTGCATCATGATCTGAAAAGATAGCATTTACTACTTCTGCCTTCTTCCATTTAATTTTGAGGTCTTTATGTGTGAAGATTGTGTATTTTAAAATCAGCACGAGACAGGAATTCAGGTTAGGGAAAATCGTCAGTCTTTATTCTCAGTGAAGAAAGATCGGGGTAAAGAAATTCGGTGTGAATGTGGCACTGAGTCAAGAAGCTAGCTTGACCAGCACCACCCTCCAGTCAGAGTCTGACCCAGGCCCAATCTCCCCAGCTTCTTTTCTGTCTCTCTCTTGCCTCCACCCAAAAATCGTCATTTCCTAAAACAAATCAGGACTTGCCCGGAGGGGGCAGGGACCATTCTTTATAATCATGTATTTAATGAGTATAGCCCAATTACTAGTTAGCCTCAGTCTTGGGACCTCAGTGCATCAACCCCTCAACCCATTACATCTCCCGCCTTTTATTTTAGAACACAGGTGGTCATGCCATCCCTGACTCCTCAGGGGGTCCAGGGGAGACCCCAAGGAGGTCAGCCTCCCTGACTTCTCAGAAAAGGCGGTGAAAGCATAAAAGGAGATGATCATGCCCTTGACATCCGGGGGAGATGAAAAACACCAAAGGGAAATGGGGTTCTATTTCTGGGCTGAAGGTTTATTATGCACAAACCCATCAGCATGGAAGGTATTACACAAGCACATAACAATAAGCAGAGGCTAAGGGGACCCCCCCTGTCAATGCAGGCTCGATGTGGTGTAACAAAATGAAACACGCAAAAGTGGAATACAAACAATAAAATCAACATGGTGTTGGAAAAAGATCACCAGAAGTCCTAGAATGGGTATGTAAACAACAGTCACACATACCCTTCTTCAGCAGCCAAGAGATAGTCCAAAAAGTCTATTGTCCATTGTTTACATGTCAGGGTAAGTCCCTGAGTTTTTAATCCTGCAAAGTCTTTTTATGTTTAGGGGAATCCAATGATTCCAGCAGATTTTGAAGTGTTGTAACAGTCTTATCATTTCTCAGAGAATCCAATGATTCCTGAGATTTTTCAAAATCCTATGTCTCAAGAATCCAAAGATTCCTGAGGGTTTTCAACCAACAATCTTTGATGTCCATAATCAAACGCCATACTTCTTTCAATGGTGAGCACAATTTCCCAACCCTTTTACCCTATATTTTTGGGTCTTTCCCTTTGTTTCAAAGGTCTGCTCTCTCTCTGCAATGGACAAGGGAATATGGTTGTTGGCACCCATCTGATTCCTTCTCCACCTGTAGAGATACAAAAACCCTCTCCCCAAACGTTTGCCTATCTGGTCCTTTCCATTTACCACTTTCTGGGTCTCCCACACCCTCGATTATCTAAAGATATGGAGTCTCGCCTTGGACACTGACCTTGGGTTATAAAACCTGTCGCCGGACCATCATCTTTGTCAAAATCAAAAGTTAATAGTATGAGCTAGATTTAAAGTTTCTAGGATTACCTTGGCCCCCTTTCTTTTTGTTTTAGGGTGTCTTAAATTTCTGTTTCTCCTCCATTGCCTTTCTTGAGGATTAAAGGTATGCCGTGGTGTGTAAAATTTTACTGTGCACAAAAGTGTCAAAATGTTTTGATATAACAGGACCATTGTCTGTTTTATTCTTTGGCACACCCATAATAAATGCTTTGTATGGGAATTAGTGCCCTTTGGGCTGTTCTTTTGCTGCTGGCATTGCAAAAGTGAATCTGAAAAGTGTCACCACAAATGGATGAAAGACAGACGACCAAAAGATTTATAATGGGTCACATCCATTTGCCAGATTTCACTGGGTCTCAAACCACAAGGGTTCTTCCCTGGAGCCAGTGTAGGAGCATGGAAAGGAAGGCAAGCCGTACAGGCTTTTACTGTGCTCCTAGCTTCCTCTCTTGTTATTCCAAATTGTAAACGTAAAGCTCGAGCAGCCTGATGATATTTAGAATGAGATGCCTGAGCTTCTTGGAACAAAGGGGTATTGACCAACATAGTTAGAAGGCTATCTGCCTTTGAATTGCCATCAAATATGGGACCTGGAACTCCACTATGAGAATTGACATGTAATATATAGATCTTACCTGGATGCTTTTCTCACTTGCCTTGAAGTTTCTAAAGAGCTGATATATATTAGAGGCTGCAAATTTTATTTGGGCTGTGGCAATTCTTTGTACCACACCTACTGAATAGGCCGAATCAGATATTATATTTATGTCTCCTGGATAATAAGTAAGAGCTAGAATGATCGCATACAATTCATTCTGCTGAGTAGACTCAAAAGGAGTTCTGACTACTCTCTTTATAGTTAGATCATGAGAGTACACAGCACAAATATTATGTTTGGATGCATCCATGAAGATAGTTGGTCCTTTAAGAGGAACTTTAGAAACGTTTTCTTCAAGAATCCATTGCCAATTATGTAATAGTCTAGTTATCTTTAATGGAGACCCATGTAAAAAATTTGGAGCCATGGCTAATAAAATTTGCCACTCTGGGATGGTCTCACAACACACATTAATTTGTGTATTGGTATAAAAGGTGTATATCTTATCAGGTCTTGTCCCAGATAATTGTACTGCTCACTTAGTGGCCTTTAATAAAATTCTAGCCACATGCATGGGGTAGGGTGTAAGGCTTTGTTCTGGTTGTGCCGGGAGGTTCACCCACTCTATCACACTGTGTCCTTGATGAAGGACTGCTGTGGCTGCCTCTTGTATGGCAAAAACTGATATCACCAAGGGTTTTTGAGTGACTCTTTCAACCACGTTGGATAAAGCCAGTTCAACTTCTCTCAAAGCCTCTTGAGCTTCTTTTGTAAGCTGGCGTGGTGAATTTAAAGCACTGTCTCCCCTTAAAATGTCATATAATGGTTGTAACTGATAGGTAGTCAAACCTAACTCTGGTCGCATCCATTGGATATCTCCTATCAATTTCTGAAAATCATTAAATGTGTTTAGCTTTTCTGTTCTTAAGGAGAGTTTTTGAACTGTAAGCACCTTAGGGTATACTTCATATCCTAAATATTGAAAAGGAGCATGTCTTTGAATTTTTTCTGGTGCTATGTATAATTTGTAATTCCTTAGTGTTTCTATGGTCTTTTGTAGACATGCCTCTAACATTTGTTCCTCAGGTGCACATCCCAAAATGTCATCCATGTAATGTAATAGCATAACTTTTGGGAATGCTTTTCTTACTGGAGCAAGAGCAGCAGCAACATGCATTTGACACATAGTAGGGCTGTTTTTCATTCCCTGTGGCAAAACTGTCCATTCATATCTTTTATAAGGCTCAGCTAAGTTAACGCTGGGCACTGAAAAGGCAAATCTTTTCATATCCTTCTTATCCAGAGGGATAGAATAGAAACAATCCTTAATATCTATGACCCAAAGAGACCATTCTCTAGGCAACTGAGTAGGAGATGGAAGTCCAGGCTGAAGAGTTCCCATAGTTTCCATCTGTTCATTCACTTTTCTTAAATCCGTTAACATACTCCATTTTCCAGATTTCTTTTTCACAACAAACACTGGGGAATTCCAAGGACTTAGAGAAGGTTTTAAGTGTCCTTGGTCAAGCTGTTCCTGTACTATATCTAATAAGGCCTGAATTTTATCTTTACTTAAGGGCCACTGCTCTATCCACACTGGTGTATCAGTTTTCCATTGGATAGGAACAGGTGAAAGTGTTGGCAGGCCTTCAACAGCAGCCCTGCTTAAAAAACCGAAGTACTCATTTTTAACCCTAATTGCTGTAAAACGTCTCTTCCCCACAGATTGATGGGGATTTTTTCAACTATAAAAGGAGTAAAAACTCCTGTTTTGCCTTCAAAAGTCCATCTCATAGGGGCAGCACTAACTTCAGCTGCTATTGATCCTCCTACACCAGACATGTAGGTGTCTGCTTTAATCTTTGGCCAGTGACTGGGCCAGCTGGCACCTCTAATGACCATCCGATCTGCACCAGTGTCTACCAGTCCTTCCAATGGAAGGCCATTTATATAGATTGTGAGCATAGGTCGGTCAGTTGTTACAGCTGCTGTCCAGTAAATTGTTGGATTTTGTGATCTGGAATCAGAATCTGGGTGACAATCACCAGGCTGCTTATTAGGATTCTGTATGAGTAAACCTGATGCTACTATTTCTCCTGGGTGATAAGTCACACATTGTCTGCCTGTATTGGTGACTGGGATATTATCTACACATTCCCCAGTTTCCCACATCAGTATGTGGATGGACACTGTTTTGTATGTACTCTCAGGAGGTAAAATGGTCAAGCCTACTGTGCCTGGAGGCAAGGGATCCATAGGCTGGAGAGGAACAGATTTCACCTCTCCAAGGGGTATCTCAATTGTCTCAGCTGCATACAACTCTATTCTCCCTAATTGTAATCCCTTTCTTCCATCAGGTTGCTTCCTGGCTGATTGATTGTATAATCCCTTTCTGCCATCATATAGCTTCCTGGCTGATTGGTCATATTGGGGTATTGGCCGTCTAGGCACTCTCTGGGTGCACCATTGGCTGCCATCATGCCCCAAGTGTTTTGCTCAGGCTCTGGGGCTGGGCCCCTCATCCTTCCCTGAACCTGTCTACATTCTGAGGCCCAATGGAAGCCTCTGTTTCATTTGGACATGGGATACTGGGTCTTGTTCTCCCACCCTGTTTTCCATTCTGCCTCTATACCAACATTGAGCTTTCAGGATGCCCTACTTTTACCACACTGAAAGCATTATTGTCTCTCTAGAAGTCCCTTGCGGAAGGGACCCTGTCTACCATGATGGGATCTTGGGAAGTCTGCATCATAGTCTGGCTATAAAGGCATTTGTGCCCATTGGCACAGCGTCTTATGAACTCCTCTAAAGAAGGAATCCTTGGGCAGTCCTAGTATACTCCTTCTGCACACCTCATTAGCATTTTCCTTAGCAAGTTGCCTTGTTAAAAAATTTGTTGTGGATTTTCCCCATTAGTTCTTTAATAGCAGTCTGCAAACGTCCCAAAAAAACCAAAGGGCTCATCTGGCCCTTGCATTATTTTGTGAAGGCCTCACCTTTGTTATTTTTATTGTGAATCAAGCCCACGCTTTGATAGATTAGCAGCACTTTGCTCATATGCTGCTACTGAATAATTAACCTGTGCTGTGACGTCTGCATATGGACCTATACCTTGTAGTAGGTCATAGGTGATCGCAGCATGAACAGCATTTTGACTATTTTGTTGGGCTTGATCCTACAGAACTCACTATATTCAGAAAGCCACATGTAATTTTGTCCAGGTTGTAGGCATACCCTTGCTATAGATTTCCAGTCATCAGGAGTCAAGACTGTGAAAGCCAAATTCTGTAACAGCATCTTAACATAAGCTGATGTAGCCCCATAATTAGTGCAAGCCTTTTTAAGATCTTTAATGATTTCTAGGTTAAAAGAGGCGTATCTTGGACTTTGTTGACCTGAGGCATTAGACTGGGAAATTACAGGAAATATAAGTGGCTGAAGCTCCCGGATGTCCACACCCTTTTCTTTGGCCTTCATTAAGCCCTCTTGAAGCCTACTCAAGATTGGTCCTGTCCCTCCCCCCCCGCCCCCCACTGCCCCTCCTCCCTCCATTCAGGAGGGTGGAGTTGGTGGAGGAAAGTCAATCACTTGCTCCTGGGGTGGGGCTGAAGCCGCCTCCTGAGGGGAAAGGTCACCACACCCTTGCTCACTTAAGTCTCCATGCCCTGTGGGGATATGGTCATTAATCTCTTCATTGTCTTCCTCCTTAATATCATGGCTAATTTGAGGAGGAGTGGAAGGAGCCAAGGGTTTTTTCTTTCTTCTAGGGATTCTTAGTGCTACAACCAGCAGCTCAGAGTCTCGAACCCAGGCCCAATCTCTCCCAGCTTCTCTTCCTGTCTCTCTCTCTGCCTCCACCCACCAAAATCGTCATTTCCTATACAACACATCAGGACTTGCACGGAGAGTGGGCAGGGACCATTCTTTATCCAATCATGTATATTAATAGAGTATAGCCCAATTACTAGTTAGCCTCACGTACTTGGGACCTCAGTGCATCAACTCAAGCCTCAGCCCATTACATTTATGTCCTAATATATGGTCAGTTTTTGTATAGGTTCCATGAACTGCTGAGAAGAAAGTATATTCCTTTCTGTCTCCATTCAGTTTTCTCCAAAGATCTATCATACTTAATTTTTCTAATATTCTATTTACCTCTAATTTCTTTTTTATTTGTTTTGTGGTTTGATTTGTCTAATTCTAAGAGTGCAAGGTTGAGATCTCCCACTATTACAGTTTTGCTATCTATTTTTTCTTGCAACTCTCTAAACTTCTCCTTTAGGAAGTTAGATGCTCTACCACTTGGTGGATATATGTTTAGTATTGCTATTGCTTCATTGTCTGGCAATCCTTTTGCAAGATATAGTTTCTTTCCTTATCTCTTTTAATTAGATCAGTTTTTGCTTTTGTTTGATCTAAGATAAGGATAGTTACCCCTGCTTTTTTGACTTCACCTGAAGCATAATAGAGTCTGTTCTAGCCTTTTACCTTTATTCTGTAAGTATCTCCCTGCTTTAAATATGTTTCCTGTAAATAATATATTGTAGGGTTCTGGCTTTTGATCCAGTCTGCTGTCTACCTCTGCTTTATGGGAAAGTTCATCCCATTCACATTTATGGTTAAAATGACTAATTTTGTATTTCCTGCCATCTTGTTATCCCCAGATTATGTTTTTATTTTACTTGCCCCCCCAACCCTCTTTCTCAGTTTTAAACTTATGTGCCCCACTTGTATCATGTCACTCACTCTCTTTAGGATCCCCCCCTCCCCCCCTTTGAATCTCTTCCTCTTTCTTGTATCCTTCCCTTATTACTCTTTTTGTTTTCCCTTTTCCTCTCCCCCTTTATAACGAGGTGAGGGAAGATTTTCTGTAAAACAAGTATGTCAATTATTTTCTCTTTGAGCCAACCAACTCTGTTGACAGTAAGATTCACACAATGTTTCTCCCCCTCTCTCAGTTCCCTCAGATATTATAAGTTTCCTTTGCCTCTTTGTGGAATGTAGTTTCCCTCTTTTTATCCCCCTTTTCCCCCTTTTCTGACATTATCTCTTTTCCATTTCTACTTCCCTTTTTTATGTTATATCAGTGAAATGAAATTATACATGTAGTCTTTTGGTATATCCACAACAGAAATACAATTCTCAAGAGTTCCTTTTACCTTTTCTGCTTCTCTTGAGTCCTATGGTTGGAGATCAATTTTTTGGTTTAGTTCTGGTTTTTTCCTTAGAAACAAATGGAATTCATTTGTTTCATTAAATGTCCATTTTCTTCCCTGGAAGAAAATGCTCAGCTTAGCTGGGTAGTTTATTCTTGGCTACATTCCAAGTTCTATTACCTTTTGGACTATCAGATTCCAGGTACCTCGATCCTTTAATGTGGAGGCAGCCAGATCTTGGGTGATCCTTTTGTGGCACCTTAGTATTTAATTTTTTTTTTTTTTCCTGGCTGCTTGTAATATTTTTTTTCCCTTAATCTGATAGTTCTGAAATTTGGTCACAATATTCCTTGGAGCTTTTATTTTAGGGTCTTTTTCAGAAGGTGTTCGATGAATTGTTTTAATGCCAATTTTACCTTCTGATTCTATTACCTCTGGGCAGTTCTCTTTGATGATTTCCTGTAAAATAGTATCTAGGCTCTTTTTTTCATCATAATTTTCAGAAAATCCAATAATCCTCAGGTTATCTCTCCTACATCTATTTTCCATATCAGTCATTTGTCCAAGTAGATATTTAATGCTTTTTTTCCAATTCATCATTTTCTTTTGGTTTTGCTTGATTGATTCTTGCTGTGGGGTATGCAAGTAAATGATGAAAGTTGTAGGGTATGCAAGGGGGTTACCAGCTTCCTCTGCAAAGCAGGGAGAGATGTAACCCGGCTTCAGGCAGTGAGGTATAGGAGTGCTTTGTGTGAGTTTCCCCCTCTGCCAACAGGAGGTGGTTCAGCACAGACCAGCTATGGAAGTGCCCAGGGGAGAACCCCACTGTGTGGTTTAGCAACTGCCCTAAGGCTAGAGACTAAATGGTGAAAGTGCCACAGCCCCAGGCCAGAGCCCCTTGTGGGGCTGTGGGTTAATTAGCAGCTGACCAGCCCAGCAGGGATGGGAAGTCTATGCCTGGAAACAAATCGCCCTGAGAAAGTTCTATTGCCTCAGGCTGAGCCCCTCACTGTGCAGATTAGAGGCTGCTGTGATCTGTGCTCTCACTTCTGGTTTGGGGTTCCTCTCAGTCTGCCTGTAGTTCTCTCCCTGCCTGCACTGATCTTCTCCCCAGTCCCTCAGGATTAACCTTTTCTGGTGAGATTACAGATTATCATTGGCTGGTGAGTTGTTGTATTTATAATCTTTATGAGTTGTAGCAGTCAACTGCTCTTTTTGAGGCTGAATATAATATTGTTAGTGAGGGTAAGAGAGGAGCTTAGAAAGTCATGTTTGCCTTCTCCACAATCTTGGCTCTGCCCCAACACCCTGATTTCAAAACAAATGTTAGTGTCTAAACCATTCTAAGTAAAATGAATTTATAATTACTCTTGTCCAAGAGGAACAACTCAGAAACTCCCTCATATATATTATTGAACATATGTAATTTAGTTGATAGCTTAAAAATTTGTTCCTACCAAAGTAGAATGTTCTCAAAAATGAATCTTACAACCAATAAAAAGCTTCTAGTATTGATAGAGATTATCCACATCTATTTGTCACCTGGTCCTAAACATAGGAAATTGACAGTTTATAGACCCTGATACATCAATAAATTTATGTCCCAGTATTAGTTAATATAATGCTTGAACTAAGTTGTGTCAGTAAATGACAGAGGTCATTTAGAGACTGGGGTAAATGAGTATATATTCAATTATTGAAGAGTTCTTGGAAGGAACAATGTCTAGATAGGCTTTATTATTTCTATAAAGCATTGTGTGAATTTTTATAATGTCTCATTATGTTTATCATCCTTTTTTTTTGAAAGTATCTTTTTAAAAAAAATCCAGCTGCAATTTTTAGTGTTCTCCCCTAATCTTGTTAGTTAATTCATTTATTAACAAGGATCAACTTTAATGTGTTTACTAAGTGCCAACTGTGTGAAAGGTATGATGTTAGAATGTTGGAGTATTTCCAAAAAAAACTTAACAAAACATGATTATAATCATCAAATTAGCTTACAATCTACCAGTGGTGAAAAGATGCGTATACATGATGACCTAAATAATAAGAGGTAAAATATGATAAAACTCAAGTAGGTGAATAAACAATAAATAAGGTACATTTTAAAATGGGAAATCAGTTTTAGCTGGATTAATTAAATAAAGTTACATGATAGAACTATAACTTGGAAAAACTTTTGATAAATATAAATGATGAAAGCTGTAGGGTAGAAAGCATTATTGAGGCACATGCCAGGGTCACAGAGCTAGCAAGTGGTTGAGGTTGTATTTCAACTCCAACCTTCTTGATTCCAGGCCTAGCACTCTGTCCTGTAAGCCACCTTGCCACTGTAATTAGCACAGAAAAAAATTGAGGAGAGAAGGATCTTGAATCTGAGGGGTGATATTTATTATTGATTACTGGAAGTTTAAAAAGAATAAATCATGTTTAGTGAAGGAAAAGGGAGAATATGCATATATAGAAAAGGAAAAATTCTCATGATCCAGAGGAAATTTCAGCATTCAAAATGCCACTCAAAATTGTCCACTGGTATACAATTAAATACAGTAAACTGAAAGAAGGGAATGAACAAATTCAGCTTCATTGATGAATGATTAATTATTATCAGACAGCTTCATGTAATTTCAAACAAACCAAAACATGGCCAAATTTCATTATAATTTGACTTGGAACAAATATTTTATTTTACTTTTAATTGAAATTTATTTTAAAACTTTTATTGATGGTCTTTTTTTATGCAACATTATTATTTCTTTCATGCCGTCTTCCTCCTAATGTAAAACTTTCCTTGTAACAAAGAAAGACATTTAAACAAAACTAAGCAACATAGTAACTACATTTGGCAGGGTATTCAATATTCTGTAGCCATAATCCTCCACTTCTCTACCAAGAGTGGATAAAAAGTATAGTTCACCATCTCTTCTCCAGTAGAGAGAGTCTGTATTATAAGTAATTAGGCTGGCTTCCTCTTAGTAAAGTTTTTTTTTTTTTTTAAATCTCTGTTATACTCTCTTTTTGCTTCCTTATTCTATATTCTGTTTCCTTGAATTTTGAATATTCATTATTCTGTATAGCAAAAATGTTTTCCATTATACCCATATACAGCAATTTGTTCAGCTGTTTCCAGAGGGAACCAAGTTGTGTCAGGGCTATTTTTGTTTGTTTGTTTGTTTAAGGTCAAGTTAAACTATATATTCTCTTAGGAAAACAACCAAATAAGAAAACACATAAAAACATTTGATTTTCATTAATCTTTTTACATAAAAAATCAGAACTTATATGAATCAATTGTAACAATTTGCTGTTACTACATGTTCAGGATTTTGTTCTAATTTGTTTTTGGGTTTTTTGCTTTTTCTTTTTTGTTTTTGTTTTTGTTTTTTTTTGCTATTCAGTGCTGTCCAGCTCTTTACGAAAACATGGAACATACCATCCATGGCATTTTCTTGATCAAGATAGTCCAGTGGTTTGCCATTTGCCATTTCCTTCTCCAATAGATTGAGGTAAACAGAAGTTAAGTGACTTGGTCAGGGTCACAGAGCTAGCAAGTGTCTGAGGGTGTATTTAAACTCCAGCCTTTTTGATTCCAGGCCTAGCCCTCTGTCCTGTAAGCCACCTTGCCACTGTAATTAGCACAGAAATAAAAATAAATGAAAATAACATAGATATGAAAATATATGCAAATATAAAAAGGACTAAAAGATCCATTCTATGTAATAAGCTCTTTTTCTTGAGATAGATGAATGTCTAAATCAGGGAGGATAGTTCTGGTTATTTTCTAGTATGAAAGAGTATTTTATTTTACAACCCTCATACCCTTGCATCCACATAATTAAAGGAAAACATCCATTTGGGGGATTGAATTCTCTGCACGAATCATTTTCTGTCTTCAGTCACTGAGGAATTACTAACTTCCTCTTTATATTATACTATATTGACATATACCAAGATTTAATTAGTTGTTAAGGTCTCTAAACTACTCAATATGTTATTTCTCAGGCCTTATTCTTGACTTCTCTCCACCTTTGACACTATAAGTCACATCCTGCCCCTTGATACTTCTTCTTTTCTACTCTCTCCATTTGACTATCAGAATAAAGGTCATTCCTAGTTTTCTACATTTCTTAACATTTTACAAACCTCTTTTGTTGTATTGTCATATATGTGTCCCACATAATGAGTTTGCATTCCCCAGAGCTGTGCTGGTTTTTCTTTTTATTTCTTTCTTCTCTGGTAATCTTACTGATTTCATTAACTCCTATAGGTTTAGTGATTGTTTTTATGCAGATGACTCCCAAATCTATAGAGCTGAAAGTAATCTCTCTCTTGAAATTAACTATTGGAATTACCTTTGGGATGCCCCTTTTACATCTCAAAATCAACATGTCCAGAACAGAACTTATTATATTTTCCCCAAAACATTACTATTGAGGACAATGATATTCTTCCTTTATATTTCTCAGATTTGAAGCTCAGAATTATCTTTTGTTGGAATACATGGGAGAACTATTGGAGCCATCTGACAGTGGCTGCTGGAGATCCAATCCAGAATGGATCTCCTCTTCCAAGAGGATGATACAAGGAGACTGAGAGGCAGTTGCTGTTCTCTAACCTCTCTGATTAAGAGGCCTTTGTGTTGTCTGATGTCTCTCCTCTTCCCTCTGACTCCAGTTTATCTCATTCCCAGTCTGCATCACCCATGTCAGCAAAGGCGGCCCTGCAACTCCTTCAGATACTATGATCTAGAGCTGTGGAGGCTCTCTGAGAATTGGCCTGTCACTTAACAATCTTTGACCCTGAACCTTTCCCTCATTTATCATATCTAATCAACTATCCTCTCCTGTGCTTTCTACCTCCACATGAATTGAATCATTTTCTCTTTACTCATAAGTTTGCTATCCTAAATTAGGACTTCAACTCATCTTCCCTAGTCAGTTCCAATTATCTCTCAGCTTTGAAGTAGATAATGAATGGGTTTCAAAGGCAGGAAGACCTGAATTCTAATCTTTTCTTTAATATGTATTGACTCCATGATCCTGGTCAAGTTATTTAACATCTCAAAATTCTGGGCATCTCTTTAAGAATATATGCTATATGGTTTGGTCATGTATATTTATTGTGTATCTAATTTATATTTTAATATATTTAACATCTACCAGTCATCCTGCCATCTGGGGGAGGGGGTGGAGGGAAGGAGGGGAAAAATTGGAACAAGAGGTTTGGCAATTGTCAATGATATAAAGTTACCCATATATATATATAACCTGTAAATAAAAGGATATTAAAATAAAAAAAAAACAGTTAAGGGGGTAAATGGGGGAAAAAAGAATATATGTTATGCAACATTTTACAATTTTCACTAGTTAAGGGTGTTTTCTCACTGAAAGTTTTTTTTTTGGAATGAAATCATAGTTATAATTTCCTATTTCTTGTTCAGAATATTATGATAGGCTCTTATTTGATTTTTGTATTTTATAATTCATCCTACACATAAGACCTAACATTATTCTCCCAATGTATAGACCTAATAATGCTAATTCTTTACTACAAAAGAAAAAAAAAAACAATCTCCAAGGGCTCCCTAATGTTATTTTAGCATGGTAGACAAGTCCCTCTATAATCTGTCTCCTACTACCTGTTTGTTATTATTTTATAATAAAGTATAATAATATGCTTTATGAATATTCCAGGTAAATTAGCCCCAAAGTAGCTCTTTAAACTAATTCCGTCTCCTGTCTCTGCCTTAACAATACTGTCTTTATTTTGACTTTTTAGAATGAATCCTTACTTTCTTTAAAAACCCTCAATGCCATTTCCTTTGACAAGTGTTTGATGAGTTTTTCTATTTATCTTTTCCCTCTCTCCCTCTCTTCCTCCTTCTCCTTTTTCTGTCTTTTTCTCTCTTTCCTCCCCCCACTCCCTCCTGCAAAAGAATTTCAATTTAGTTGCTTTGTATATTTTACAAAGCAAATAGAAAGTAAGCTTATTGGGAACAAAGACTTTTCATTTTTTCTTATCCATTTGAGTTATTCTTATTCCATTTAAAAGGATCTTTCTCACATACATATGATTTCACATGTGTGAACACACACACACACACACACACAACACACACACAGAAACAAACAAACCTACAAATGATTGTTTTACATTTTCCTTTTAAAAAAATCAGTCATTTTAGGTGGGTGGTTTCCATGAAGTTAAAAATGCCCCAATCCTAAATTTTTATCCTTTCATTTATATCATTTAATATATCATTTAAGATATTCTTTTGTTTTCTTTCCATCCCTGTCATTTCTTCTAGATGCAGTATACCTTATTAATATCATTCTGAAAGTATGTTCCCTAGAATAGAAAACAATATTCTAGTTGCACTCTGATTAGAGTAGAATTCAATGGGGTTATCATTTTCCTTTTTTGGACACTATGAAAGAGACTGTTTCATTTTTTGCTATGATTCCCCATTCTAAAATAGCACTTTTATGATTACATCATATTTTGAGTTTTCATTTCCTTAAAAACTTCAGACTTCACAGTAACCATTATATGAAAACTTCATCCTTATTGTCTATTTGTAATCATCAATAGCATTTTTGTGGGGAAATATGGGGGACTTTAAGTGGAAGAGAAAAGGAGTTTAGACAAGTGAACTTGTGATTCTGATCATGTGGGGATCTCCCATTATTGAAATTTAGAGGTCTTGGCAGAACTACAAGAGTCAAATAATCACACAGTTAATCCAAGCCATAAGTAGGTTTTGAATCCAGGTCTTCCTGATTCCAAGACTGGTCCTCTATTAAATAAACCATAATACTTAAAATAAAGCTTTTTATTTTCAAAATATATACATGAATAGTTTTCAACACTCACCATTGCAAAACCTTGTTTCAATTTTTTTTTCTCCCTCTCTTCCCCCCACTCCTTCCTTTTGATGGCAACCCATTCAATATATGCTAAACATGTGCAATTTCTCTATAGATATTTCCACAGTTATCATGCTGCACAAGAAAAGTCAAATCAAAAATAAAATGTAGAAGAAAACAAAATGAATGCAAACAACAACAAAAACAAAAAGTGAAAGTACTATGTTATGATCCACTCTCAGTCCCCACAATCCTCTTTCTGGGTGCAGATGGCTCTCTCAGTCCATTGGAACTGGCCTGCATCACCTCACTGTTGATAAGATCCATTTCCATCAGAACTGATCATGGTATAATTTTGTTGTTACTGTGTACAATGTTAGCCATAGTACTTTTTTTTTTTTTTGGCTGAGGCAAATTGGCATTAAGTGACTTGGCCAGGGTCACATAGCTAGGAAGTGTTAAGTATCTGAGACCAAATTTGAACTCAGGTTCTCTGACCTATATTCACTGCACCACCTAGATGCCTCTAACCATACTACTTTTAAGGAAGAAATGATGATAGTTATTATTACAACATATAAAACAAAGAGCTCATGTATTGCAAGGGACCATCCCAATTTTCTGCAATATGATACTGTCACTGTACTGTTTAAAGAGAGGTAAAATTAAATATTTCTAGTCTATATTGTACCCATTTCCTTCTGGGAAGGTAACAAGAAGTTGGAAGCAGTGGCTAGTTTGATTTCTTCATAGAGAAGAAATACCAAGCTATAGCTATATCTATTTGCTTCCTTAAATACTATTAGTCTAGGTAGTATAGTTAGGTTTGATCTCACTTCTGATGACTATGTCATGATTGGGGTAAAGGAGGACATCCAAGACTAGACCCTTTCCTACCAAATAACAGTTCCACAATGAACACATATAAAAAAAGCAAAGACATTCATTCATCCATATAATAACAAACTAGAAATCATTGAAAATGTAAACACGAGGATATATATCAGACAATAAATAGTAAAGGAGCTCTCATTTGGAGTGAGTAAAGTCGACTCAACCAAGAGAAAGTGTCCCAGATCTCCAAAGGGAAACTCCTTGTAGTCCCTACTATAATTAACTGGGATAGGAACATGATCTAAGCTGACAGTCCTTTCATATCTTCCCATAGTCTTTCTTTATTTAGAAAAGTGAGGTTGATTTCTTCTATCTCTTCCATTTCTTCTTGAAACTAGAAGCTGGAAGCTCTCAAAGCAACTAGGAAGCTTCACCAATTCTTCATGTGGGCAATGTAATTATCTTCCCCAGTGCCATGACAATGTGTTTTATACTTATATCTATAATTGTTGAATGTTTCCAAAGTATTTCCCTCACAAAACTTAATTTTGCAATACACTTCTTCATTTATTTAAGAAAATACCTTTTAATCAATCCCAATTATAGGCTGAAAAGGAATTTAAGATTACCATCTTATTAGTTTCAGATTGATGTTGTTCTGTCAGATCCAATTCTTAATGATGCATTTAGGGGATTTCTTGCCAAAATACTTGAGTGGTTTGCCATTTCCTTCTCCAACTCATTTTGCAGATGAGGAACTGAAGCAAACAGGGTTGAATGACTTGCCCAGAGTTACACAACTAGTAAGTAAGTAAGTAAATCTGTCTGAAGACACATTTGAGTTCAGGAAGATTAGTCTTCCTGACTCCTGGCCCAGTACTTTATCCACTGTGCCATCCAACTACTCATATTAGCTGTAGGTAAGATTTATTAAACATTCACATGGTACTGTGCTTAGTCCACAACAAAATAAGTTATGATGTAAACATAAGATCCTCAATAGGATCTAGATTAAAAATTGGAGGGAAAATTTAGGGCCAACAAGCATAGAATTCTCTTGTTTAGAGTTAAAGAAACAGCTTGATGGAGATTGTCAGGATCACACAATTAGTAAGTAATTAAGGCATTTGAACTTTCCCTTAACAGAAGTCTAAATCTCTATCCATTGCATTATATAATTGTCTCTTACTCTGACTTGTTTTAGAAAATTTAATTAGGATAGCAACAAAGGATTTCCTAGCTAAAATATCCTTAATGGTAAATTGAAGAAGGATCCAAGTTCAAATTTTGGGTGAGGATAAAGTATGTGCTGCTATGAGATCCTTCTAAATAAATCTCAAGTCAATTGTTTCTTCATACAATTCTAGATTATATATGTCCTTTTGCATTTAAATTGCTTTGTCTATTTTTTAATTCTTCTTTAAATACACTTAGTTCCTGCTCTTTTGAGCTTTCTCACAGATCATCCAATCATTCTCACCCAAGGTAGACAAGTCTTTATTCAAAAATCTCATGTACTCCCAACTATAACTGATATTTTCAATGCTAACTTTAAGAGTAAATTCTAATTATACTACCTCATTTAAATTTTCACTCCTTCAGTTACTATTAGATAACTGGTGCTATTTTTTTTGCTTTTATTTAATGGTAATACAGTAATTATTAATTAATCTTTCTGTTGGTTCATATCTATGTTCTCTCAACTGGTAAATAATTAGAAAATTCCAGATATAGATGAATCCATATATCTATGCATATCTATATGTGTTAAATAAAATGTGTATATATGATTATATGGTATTCATTATATTAATCTTATGGTTATTCAATCATGACTAACTTCATTTCTTCATTCATGAATAAACATTTTCATACAACAAATATTTATAGAGCATTCTGTAAGGCACTGAGGTATATGTTTCAATTTATGAAGTGTTTTTGCTTTTAGCAAAAAATGTCAATAGTTGTACATGTGAAAAGTCAAAATTTTCAAATTATCTATCATTTCCCATGACAATGTCTTTAAGGCAGTATAACTATGTCAGAGAATATTTATTCTCTGTTCAAAGAGAGTCCTGGGCTACAAGAAAAAAATTAGGACTTAAACTTTAACAAGCTTGAAATAATATTGTTCATAAAGCCAATACAATGATATTTAGATATTCCAGAAGAATTATTTTATTCCTACTAAACTAATACTTCATTTCACCTATGTCTTCATTATTCATCTTCATAAGGAGGGATTAGAAAAATGCTAAAACAGGATGGCAATATTTTATTTTAAATTTATTTTAAAATGACATTTGAAGCCTACCAGTTTGTGAGATGCTCATTTCACCCATTTAAATATTTTTATAATGTACATTTTTGCTCTCTAGGATACATTTTAATTGGGAAATTCTCTCCTTCAATTGTAAAACTGCTTCCTGCAATGATTGATATAATTGTGTTTGCTAAAACTTTCAATGGATCCCAAAAAGTTTTACTATGAAATCAAGATGAGATAATTTCATGAAAACACAGAACCTATTTCTAAAAGAATCTATACAGAATTTCTCTTGCCCACAGGGACTGATATATGTTCTCTGCCCTCAGAGTGGAAATCACTAACACTTTGTATTTTGTAAGAATCTGCCAGATATTTTAAAAAGCAAGAGGAACTTGGCAATATAATATTTGTAACATATAATAATTATAATGAATGAATAATGGGAATTTTCTTTCATATACTTATTAAAGCATCAACTAAAATAAATATTTTTTCTAATATAATAAAAATTCAAAAATCTGACATGAGAATTTTTTTTTTTTGCAGATTTATTGTGGTCTACTTTTTAAGGAAGATTAAAGTGCAGTCATCTTAGCTGAGGGAAATGATAGATTCTATCTCATTTCATTTAATACTTTATTAATTTTCAAATTTAGACTAAGTATACTAATTAGGTAACATTGGGTGTTATGGGGAAACATTCCTCTTTAAAGAAAAAAAGAAAGAAAGAAAGAAAAAAAACTTACTGCTTTTCTCACACATATTTGGAAATCATATCTTTTTTTCCTTTCACCTGATGAAAATAGAATGAAATGTATTAACTTTTATGTATGCTTTATATGTTTCACTGCATATAGAAAACTTAAATTCTGCATAGAAAAACAAATACAACGCCGTTTTCAGATGTGCATCAATGATCATTTACTTTATTTATTTTAAGGAGAGAAGTGAAAAAAAAAAAACTCCCCAAAGAAGAAAAAATCTAGTCTTCTTTTTCAAAACCCTTCATTATGAAGTCACTTTTCTCTTTTGGTTCCAGAATTTTTGAAGCAACATCCTAAAGGTGGCGCTCTTGAAAATTTACCGTGGCATAAAACTGGGCGGGGGGAAAGAAGGGGAGAAATCCCATCGGAAAAGCAATTTAGCAACGTGATCAGGGGAAGGCAAGGAGGAGAAAAGCGAATAAGATAACCCATAGAAAAAGGCGGCAGGCGAGTCTTTCTAGGAGGTGCTCTTTCAATGATCATCCTTGTTCTGATAAAAGAACTCCAAATTCCCAGCCCAGGTGTTTGAGGACGAGAGGCAGATAATCTGGAGAAGAATTCTCCAACTCTAGGGTTGTTGGTAGTGCACAGCTGCTCTATTCTTGCCTTCCCATCTTAATTACAGCAGAACCTATTCCAGGGGAAACAATGGGTCCTTCTCTCAGAAAGGATGGGATTCCCAGAAGGAATAACATGTCATAGAAGACAACGGAAGGATAGTTGGTCACTCATCTGTTGCACAAGAGCAAAGCCAAGACAGACGTCTCCTTGGATGGAAGTGATGGACATTTAGAAAGCTAGAATTTGGAAGGGATGAAGGAAATTAAAGTAGAAGAGGGAATGGGGGGGGGGGGGGGGGGGGGAATGGTCCAAGGGATCGCAAACCTAAATCGCGTCTTTAATTCCACATTTGACAAATGGAATTTCAAAAAGATTCTCCTGGGATAAGAGTGAGAAACAAAAAGCTTTGCGAATGACTAGCTCAACGGACATCTCCAGGACACGTTTATAGCCAAGTAAGTTCTTGTCAACTTTGCAAGGTGTGCTTTCTCATTCGCATCTTTTAATTCTGAGCCTGTGAGCAGGGGGGGGAAAAAGAGGTGAATGGGATAACTTTTATCTAGGTAACTCACTTTGTACAGCGTGTACTCACATCCGTCTATACACACCCATATCTCATACACACACACACACACACACACACACACACACACACACACACAACATCCTAGTCCTGCTTTCACCGGGGCTGAAATTCTTTGAGATTTAAATATCGAACTGGGGAATACAATGCTTTCTTGTGCCGATTTTAGGGGGGAAAAACAGGGTTTGCGAAAAATGAGTGGGGGTAGAGGAGAGAAAGGGATGGTTGTTTATAATTTATTAATCGCGACCCCTTAAATTGTTGACACTGGAAAGCCACAGTCCTCGGGGCTTACTGCTGGCAAAGTCTGACACCTTGAGGACAAGGGAGGGCTTGCTGGAAAAACGGGAGAAACCAGGATTTAGAGGGGGCTTTTCGAGGCTGGATTGCTGCTCTGCAATGCTCTGCGGCCTCTGAGGACTCAGGCCTTTTGGGAAATCTGCTTCTAACACCTTATCCTGGCTAAGTGAAGTTCACTGCGAACCTGACTATGCATCTGATAGCTGCTCCTCAAACGTCTGAATCAGCTATCTTATAAGTTCAGGTTCACTTTGGAGACTGCCCTCCTGCGGATAATGACGTGGGAATGAACTCAGCTTGATCTCTGAAAGGTGCCCTTAGTACACAAGGGACACTGAATACCTGTTGGTCGAATTGCCTCGAATTCGCTGGTAGAGATCATTTCAGGATTGGCCAAAGGTAACAGTGATTGAGGAGTGAACTAAGGCTACACAGAGAGCATTTGGCTTCCCACTAGGGATATGGCCAATCCAATGGCCAGGGCAGGGTCCGGGCTTTCTCCCAACCTCCAGTCCAAGTATGGGGTGTGACGACACTCAGTCAATCACTCATCTAAGTGCAAAGCTAAACAGACGAAACCTTCTAAACGATTTGTCTTGGGAACTGAGATTTTCCCGCTCAGGATTTAATTCGCTCTCCCTCCCTCCACCCCCTTTTAGATTCCTTGTCTTCTCCCTTTTTTCCCTTGCCACCCATGGCATTGCTGCCTGATAAGCTGTACTACCCTCTGCTCAGTGCCAACTGCGTGGGCTGTGACTTCATGTGTTTTCCTTGGAAAACCGAACACTCAGAAACTCGCAGAGATTGAGGAAATCCCAAAGGCAGCAGCAGTCGGGGGTGCTTTCACAAGTCACAGCTGCAGACAGCATCGCGCAGCTGGTTATGTGATTACGTCTGAGAACTGACCGGGAGACAGCAACTTTACAGGTAAAAGGTTCATTCTCTGACCGCTAGCTATAAGAAGTCTGGGGAGAGACGGCACCTGGCAGTCTCTTCCTGGATCACTACGGAGTTTTCCCAGGCTTCATCCAGAAGCTCAGTGGGCTGTGAGCCCCTTTTACCCCCAATCCCTCCACGGACGTTATGGGCTGGAAAGGAATAAGATTTTCCCCCCTGCCCCCTCCTTTCCCTTCCTCTTTCTCTTCCCCTTCTTCCAACCTTCTTCTAGCCCCTGATTGAATCTATTGCAGTAATCAACTCTTAGTAGGGAAAGCTTTGAAGAAGTCAGTCAGCTCCTCCGCTTCTCTTTGCTCGCCCTATCCTTGAGCATCCGAGTTTCTTGACTTTTAAAAGCGGGTGGGAGGCAGTCAAGGGCAGAAAACGAGAGGAATGGAGTGCTCAGTGCGACTTATATGGTAAACAAGAAGACTGAAGAAATTCAGCGGTGCTTTGGGATCTTTAGGCTTTCCCAAATTCAGGGTCCACAAGCTGGTTATAGTCCCCCGGTTCGGGAACCTAAAACGGTAGGAATAAAACACGTCCAACAAATTCGTGTTAGGGAAGCGAAGAGAGCTAAGTGGCCAATATCTTCCCAGACAAGCCTTGCGTCATTTTTATTCTCATGTGTCTGTCAGGGAGCAAAAAGCAATCTCTAGTGTTACTGGTACTGGAGCAAGCGTTTTCTTGGTCGCATGGCAACGGGCAATGAAATTAAATCAGAGACCCTACCTCTTGCTTCAGCGAATAACTTAGGTTCATTATCTGTCAGTTTAATTACAAACACAAAGGTTATTTAGGGAAGGGGGAGCTGGAATCAGGGCAGTTTTCATTAGCGAATATCTGCTTCCTACTTAGTGAAAAAGATAGAGCCATGAAACTTTAAAGGAAAAAGAGATGCCCTGAATACTGGGAAGGGAAATGGTTAAAAACAAAACTAAATGATGTTTGTTTTTTCTTAAGAAAAAATCCTGAATAGATGAGATGAATCGATGTCTCTTTGGTTGGTGTTTGATTTCTAATATTCTTATCAGAAAACATAGTACTGCAGAGTTTCTTTATAATCATTCAAAAGAAATAAAATAATCTGTGTTTCCCTACTGAAATTCATTTAGAAGAAGCAGTTCTGTATGTGCTTAAATGTTGAAAATATGGTGTATCCTGATGTACCTTTTCTTATTGGAATTTAATGCTCTTTGTCTTTGAGTACTTACACTGAGATCACAGATCATTGAATTAAAATAAAATATATTTGAAATTATATATTTTTATTAGTTGCTTGGTTAATGAAATAGAGAACATACTGCCATACCTTATTATGCTTTGCTATCCTCACTCCAGCATCTAGTTTAATACCTTACATCTCGCAGATGCTCAATGAATACATGATGAATAAATGAACAAATGAATGAATGTGCTTGACAAGGAGAGAAAGAAGAGATACTGGTCAAAAGGAGAAAAAAAGCAATCTTTGGCAAATTTGAGTAGATATTAGTAAAATGAAGAATTTTTTTTAAAAAAATGTATCTAGTTCCAATAAGAATAAATGCAGGACAATATGAGTTTCACACACAGGGTATCAGGAAAGACCAGCACATGAAAAAATATGTAGGAGTATTAGTTGATACCATGGAATAGCATTATGCCTCTAAAATTAAAAACAAAAAAGAAGTCCAATTCAGAGTTTTATAAAAAGAATATCACTTTTTTTTTTTCAGTAACTTAAAGACAATATTCACTTTCTACATAATCTTCTTTCTTGAGGACTCTTAGAATAATAGACATTTAGAGTTCTGTCCCCAAAACACATACACACACATATACAAAAAAAAAAAAAAAAAAACCTCATAAGACTGTTCAATAATAATTAACGAATTAAGATGTTGGAATTAAGATCTATTTGAAAAAAATGATATGGAAAGATCCTTTCATAACTGGGGATTCTTCCTCTTTAAAGAGAAGGAACCCAACAAAAAGAGTCTTAACTACATTGTGAAGGATTTCAATTAATGAGGTAAATATAGCTTGATGAATGAAACATGTTAACAGTGGAAGGTCATTTTATTATCTTGTTTTCTTGAAGTCTTTAAGATAGATTCTTTTCTAAATGGGGAAAAGTCAACGTTATTTTAAGAAATAATACATTTTTGTTTTTGTTTTTGCTTTTAGATCTTATGATCTCTTCAACCTTTACATTTTATGGCATAATTTCTCCTTTTCCTGCCTCTTACATCACAATATACTTTTTAAAAAACCAGGAAGGAGTTATATTTGCAAGACTGAGAAATCTAGTTGAATAGCTGTTTTATGACTTTTAGCTTATCTTGCTGGAGCTGACACAGTGGTAAATGATCAAATAATCACTTGATCTAAGACTAACAAGTTCCCTGATGGGTCCTAAGATTCAATTAGAATCTATACTAAACTTAAATAATTCTGAAGGCAGCATGGCTGACTTTGGAATTAAAAATCAAACAACAAATATTTATTTTGGGCCCATTATGTGTCAGGGATTGTGTTAGACTCTAGGGATACAAATATAGCAATAAGAAATTCTCTGACCTCAAGACTAAAGAATACATGAGTACAAGTCTTGCTTCCTTGTCACATAAGACTATGTCAACTTAGGTAAATTAACTGCTCTTGGCTACAGGCAAGTCTTTAAGTTAGAGGTGGCTCCCTAATCTTCATAGTTGGAGAGACTTGTCACAAAGAGAGATACCCAAACTGGTGAAATTACAGTAACAGAATTCCTTACATGTTACAATTTCTAAAAGTATAAATTTTATCTTTCTAATGAGAGTAAGACTTCTTGACCTGATGTCCAAGGATAGACTTTAAGTGATCTGCAAATTTAGATGGGAAAAATTAATCACATCTTTATTTTCTCTAACCTCTAATTAAAACTTAACTATTTCCTTCAATTATGATTAGAAACAAACATATTATGAGAAGAGGGGCATAGGCTTCATAAGATTGCAAAAGAAATCAACTACACACAGACATATATAAGCACACTTACATATATTAAGAATTCCTGATTTAGAATGCATAGTACTAATAAATTTCCTAGGGTTAGAGACTGCATGTCTTTTTAAAGTGTTTCTTTAGACCTTAGAATAGTTCTTGGCACATTCTGAGTACTTAGTAAATGCTTTAAAATTCATTAAACATGGTTTTCATTTAGAATAATATTAGAAATGGACTTTACCTTAGGGAAAAAAAAAAAGGCCATATTTCTGATTTAATTCAGGAAGAGAACACCTGCTGAGAACACTCGCTCTACTAATGCAGATCAGCAACTATTCTGCAATTTAAAATCTTCAAGAGTTGCCTGAGGCTCACCAATAGGTTAATGATATTCTAAGAATTATACTGCTAATATGTGTCAGAACAAGAATTCAAATCTAGGTCTTTCAGACTAAAACATGCATGTTTTTTTCTTCAGTAGGCCAACAGGCTTCCTCTGTGGTATTACCCTTACCATTTATTCCAATAACATCATGTTAAAGAAGAGGGACAGAGCTAAGATGCAAGCCTGGATTCTTGGGATTCAGATTTTTTCAAGGCTGCAGAGCCATTCACTCAAATTATATTTTATAATTTAACTATCAGGATCTAATTTCAATTTGTCAAAATCAAAGAAACTTACTTGAAACAGTTTTGAAAGTACCCTGTTGGACTTATACTTGAATGAAACTGATGGCATTTAAAACTTCACTATTTGGAATAATTAGACTTTGGAAAAAATATTCAAATTGAGTACAGGAAAAAGTGGACTTCTGTGCTAGAGGTTCAAAAGCAAAAGAAGCTCATTATTTACTGAGAAGCTGTCAAAGTAAACATACTATTAAAACCTTGTTGCTGGGCAATAAAGCTTGTTTAGTGGTGATGATTTTCACAAGGCTTTTTAGCATAAAACTACTTTAAGAAATAAATTATAACAAATATGCCTTGTACATTTTTAGATACACATTTGAAATCAACAAAATAGAGGATGGGAATTTAGAATATAGATCTAGTATTTTGAAACAGAGAATCTCAAACCATTTTACTACATCTAAATAATTCATGTGACAGCAGATGTGGACAATTTGTTTGCCAGATAATTTGGAGAAAGCTAATTATGCAAAAGAATAGATTTAAGTAATAAACTAATGAACAGAAATAAGAGACATTCAGTATTAAACAATAATGAATACTATAATATTTTAGCTTTACACACTTGTATGTATGCTTTTATATTTTTCATTTCAAAGGTGACTCCCAGTTTCCTGTGAAAATTAAATTTCTTAAATTGTGTTTTTAAAATATATTAGGTTATTTTTAGAAGATATGCCACAAGCCATTTGAATTAAAATATTCCTATTTTAGTGATATTTTTGAGAATATTTGTATCAAATATTGCATATACATGTATATTACATGTAAGAAAAGTAAAGTCCATAAAGATTAGTTGAGTTAAACTTCAGCATCTATATCAAATTATTCTGATAAATTAAACATTTTCAAAGCATATTCATGTCATTTTGTTTTATTTATACAGTTCCTTAAAGGTGAAAAAAGAACTTCGATTACTTGATTCCTAAGATAACTAACCTGATAATCATGCCCACTAATATTGGACTTTTCTTTAATCTCCTTTTTAATATTTTCTTTGAAATACAACATTGTGATGCAATAATGGCTTCCTGACAAGCTACAGATAATTTGGGGGTACACTTTTAAATGTGAAATTAAAAAATATTAATTATAACCTTAAATAATATACTTCAATATCTTTATCCATCATAGTGTATCTTTTTTTATTTTTAATTACAAGGGTGAAGGAATGAATCAGATGTATATTTATTACATTTTGCTGCCTGAAATTTTCCATTATATCTATGAAATCTATTCAAAATTACTAGAAGTGTTTTGAATAGCAAATAAAATTTACACAATACAAAACTAGCTGTTATTATGAAGATGTGAAGTCTACAAGACAAGTATACTCTTCCCTCAGGCTACCTAAAAACAAACAAAAAAGAAACCTCTATTTAAAAAGAGAAAGTTTTCTTTATTGGGATTAGTCAAAAGAATTAATTTTAACAAATCCTCTTCACTCCCATCCTGATTACTCATATATACATGAGCACCATAGAATATTGATTCTTTAACACATTAACTTCATGATAATACCCTAAATAGACAAAGACAGCATGAACTACAGGTCAGAACATCGGGGAATAGCTGGATTTAAATCCCATCTCAGAAATTTACTAGATATTTAACCCTGAGCAAGTCACATTATCTCTTTGTGGCTCAATTTTTTTTTTTTTGAAATGAAGCTTATTTTACTCAGGGACTTATGAAGATCCTTTGTGTTTCAAAGATTTTCCCATTATGAGAATTGGTGTTATGTAAATAAATATGAAAATAGCAGGGTTTTATTGATACAAAACCTACTAAGGACATCAGTCTATAACTCAAAAGGTACAAAACATTAACTAGAATTCAGAAAATCAAACCACTACATTTTACAACAGTAAACTTAGTGACATAAATAACAAGTAGATGCTACTTTAATTATAGTACCCTCAAAAGACTAATTCAGTGATCTATATGATGTCACTTGTTGAAGCTGATAGCTAATTTTTTACATACCTATTTATTAACAGATTTATTCTTCAAAAGAATAACCTTTCTTGAATTTGATTGTAAATAATGTCCATGAAATTAGAAGAAGGGGAAAGAGAGAGGAGGGGAATATACACAATACATCCTAGCGGAAAAATTTATATTCAATATTAGGTATTTGTTTCTGAAGACCAGCATTAAGATTTTAAATATTCTGGAATATGAATAAATTTATTAGAAATACTTCTTTGCAACACAAGTGGGATTCCTTAAGACCAACAAAGTTTTAATGTTACACATAACTGATGATATGAGAAAACTCTGAGTATGTTCATTCTTAATTTGCTATTCAGATTATTATTCCTGATTCTACTTCACACTGCAATATTGTGGAATATCAGTTCACTCAACTAGTATTTAAATGGCCATGCCATTGGGCTGCTTTTTAAAATCAATTTTAACAGAAATATCCTGGCTCATTTTAAACATGTTTGAAATTAATCATATTAGCAAAACAAAACCATCATTTGATTATTATAAATGAATTGCCTTCCATTATTTTCTGCCTCAGAGATGCTGAATTTTGTTATTAGTAAAAGCTAAGAGTAGGCAAATTATATGTGTAACAGCTTTATTGTGCAGTCTGTACAAATGGAGCAGAGGCTAGATGTAATAGAGAAAGGATATTCAAGTACCAGGCATCAAGTAAAAATGTCATTCCATGAAAAAAAAATCACAGAATCCAAATATATTCCTGACTTGATAACTATTTCATCTTAAAACAAAAACAAAGCCATAAATACCTATTAATGTTTGTTACCCTCTTGAAAGGCAGAGGGAATAAAAACATGACCTGTAAACCAGTAAAACCAATGCTGAAATAATGCATGTTACAAACTAGCTCTGAGACCCTGGATAAGTAACTTACTTTCTTAATTTTCTAAGCAATTTTCTTCCTCTCATCTTCTCTCTATTCATTCATTCATTTATTTCTGGAATTCATTTTGACAACTGGAAATGGCCATGGATGTTGTAGAAGACCTTGACTTTTTAAAGCTAAGGTATTTAACAGGTCTCAGTTTAACTGAAGCAATGCTTAATCGGTGACTAAGGCTGAGTAATAAATAAGATTAAGAATAGCTTCTTTTGCCTGGCCAAAAAAAATATCAACCTTAAAGGAAAAGACCCTTAGAGTTTGGGTTAAAACAGAAGTGATTGATATTTACATTTGCTTCAAGCCAATTGGGGACCAAACAATGACAAATGGAGTTTGGCCTGCAATCTATTTTTGTCCATCAGTAAGAGCCAAAGTGATTTGGATTTAAGACATGGTCTTAGCCATAAACCCCAAGATTTCTTAAAATCAAAATTTATATTATTTTGGGCAGAGTACCACAGGTAAGGGTATGATATCCTATGTGCACAGAAGAAATTAAAAGAAAAATGATGGAAAGAAAAGAACTATGTTGGAACTGGTTAGTTCCTGTTGGGTCCTTAGTGGGGCAGCTCCTACTCCTACTCACAAAGAGTGTTGTTTGTATTTATTCTTGAAGAAGACCATGACATCAGGGAGGTTATATATGACATATAAGTGAATTGGATGGAAGTGAGGTAGGGTTGTGCAAAGTTACCAGTTACCTTCTCTGTCAAGATATAGATCAGGATGACTGGAGCCCTGGTATTGGTATTGCTGTGTCAAAGGATATGCACAGTTCAATAGACCTTTTGAAATTCAAATTGTTCTCCAGAATGGTTGGAACAGTTTACAACTTCACCAATAACACAGTGTATAATTTTCTCAATGCTCTCCAGCAATTATCATTGTCCTTTTCTATCATCTTAATCTCTCTCTCTCTTTCTCTCTGTGTGTCTCTCTCTTAGTAAACTTGATTATGACCTACATAACTGAAAAATTAGGCCTTTATTAGAGAAATACTGAACCTGCTTCTCCCACCCTGTTCCTGCTTTCCTTCTAATTTTAGCAACATTGGTTTTGTGTGGGCAAAACGTTTTCTTTCTGTTTAATATAATGAAAATTATTCATTTTATTTAATATGATCAGCTCTAATTTTGGAGCATAAGAGTTTTTTGACTGGTAAAATTTTTCAGGTTCCCTAATTTGTTTATGATTTTCCCCTCTATATCCAAATCAATTTATCTATTTTTACTCTTTCTAGGTATACTATATAAGATAATGATCTCTCATTACTTTCTAATACATTGCTTTCCCACTTTTCCAGCATTTTTTGTTAAATAGGGAATTCTTTGTAATGGGCTGAGGTTTGAGCTGATGCACTGAGGTCCCAAGTACATGAGGCTAGATAGTAATTGGGCTATACTCTATTAATATACATGATTGGATAAAGAATGGTCCCTGCCCACTCTCCGTGCAAGTCCTGATGTGTTGTATAGGAAATGACGATTTTGGTGGGTGGAGGCAAAGAGAGAGACAGGAAGAGAAGCTGGGAGAGATTGGGCTGGGTTCGAGACTCCGAGCTGCTGGTTGTGTGGCTGCTGGTCGAGCTAGCTTCTTGACTCAGCTGCACACATTGCTATCGCCGATTCTCTTCCACCTCCGATCCTTCTTCACTGAGAATAAAGACTGACGATTTTCCCCTAACCTGAATTCCTGTCTCGTGCTGATCTTAAAATGCACGATCTTCACAATTCTTACTCCAAAAACTTAGATCTTTGGGTTTATCAAACTTTAAATTATATGCTAATTTACTACAATGTATTGTGTACCATATCTATTCCGATGATCCATTGCTATATCTTGGCCAGTGCCAGATTTTTTTTTTTTTTTTTTTTTTGCAATTATCACTTTGAAATTAGCCATTGCTAGTGATACTGCTCTTCAGGACTTTTGTTCCCTTGTGTCTAAAAGTGCTCCTCTCTACCCTGCAACTGTGATCTACAAGTGGATAT